>NW_004524624.1:11777009-11778158 GCF_000260255.1 Octodon degus | reverse complement strand
AGGAGAAGGAGAAGGAGAAGGAGAAGGAGAAGGAGAAGGAGAAGGAGAAGGAGAAGGAGAAGGAGAAGGAGAAGGAGAAAAAGAGGAGGAAAAGTCTTCCTTTTTCTCTGCCTTTTCATTCCATAAAGGCTATAAGCCTATTGGTTGGTGCCACCCCCATGTGAGGTGGGTCTTCCCTCAATTTGTGGCCTTCATGACAATTATCCACAGACATATCCAGAACTTTACTAATCTGCGAGGTGCTCCTTACCTAAGTCACACTGAAATATCATAATTAAAGATGACACATGGTTAATAATAAATTATACTCACACAAAAGAATACTATTCAGCAATGTAAAAAAATGAACTGCTAAATGCAACAAAAGAGATGACCTTCAGGCAGAAAGTTGATCATACCCCACATAAAAGGGCACACATATGTGATTCAATTTCTAAGAAGTTCAACATCAGACAAGCCTACGTAAGAGGACTTAGAATAGTCATTATTGTCAAGAGGATAACAACTGGAAAGTACTAGGGCAGAGATTCGGGGGCACACTAGTGTTCCATTTCTTGGTCCAAGTGGTGCATAAATGGATATATTCACTTTGCTAAATTTCATCAAATTGAACACTGACAATTTATGTATTTTTAACATATACATATTATAAAAGTTTCAACAATGTAAACAGATATTTGGCATCCAACTATGGGTAATTTATTTTTCCTTTCAGATCTTCTATTCAAATTTTGGTTTAATGAGAAAATACAGATTATAAACAGAGTAAAAAGGAAATTTTTAAAAAAGAGAACTGAGATATTGTGAGGTTCCCAACAAATCTAAGTCGAGTGTGTAACCTAAACACAGTGCAGTGAAATACACTGAGTTGCCAAACACACTGAAAATGATGTCCTAGAGTGAACTCATCCTTCACATGGGGAAGAAAAAAGGCAGTTGTGGACGTCTAGGTTACAAATAAGAATGTGAACATTTACCTTTAAAATAGTGAAACATGCAAACTACAAGTCCTTGTATTACTATGAAGCCCAAAGACCCACTGCCCTTATTTCTTGAAGCTTGATTATGAGTCTCAGGCTGTTCCTGACACTAATGTCTTTGTTTACAGAAAACAAATCAAATACACTCATTAGACAGTAAGTGAGAATA
>NW_004524624.1:11765815-11776604 GCF_000260255.1 Octodon degus | reverse complement strand
CTGCTCTGCGTTGTACCCAGCTGAGTATGGACTGAAACCTCCAGTAACTGTGAGCTAAATAAACCTTTCCTTCCTTCATTTTGAGTGTCGGGTATTTGTCCCAGCAACGAGAGAAGAGTAACTAAGACACATGGACAATGCATTTTGTCTGAACTACAAAATATTTCAAATATAAATACATGAAATAATCGAATGATTTTTTAGAATAAATCTAAAGTTTAATAAAGATAGGAAGTCAGAAAAGAAGGGGTTCTAACTGTGTGCTGCAAGCATTGGTCTTTCCTTTTGTAAGTTTTTCATTCTTTAAACATAATTTTTTTTTCTTCTGAAAGTAGAAGCTCTAACTTAATTGTCTCTGGCCCCTTGTGTTTTGTGTAAAATAACTGATGTTCTTTGTGTCTCTTCTACTCAGCATTCAAACAGAATCAAAATCTACCATTCTCTGATGCCTCTATTTCATCTATATTCTCCTTAGGGCCTTCAACGATAATAAACTCCTATCCAAACTCCTTTATGCCTTTGTACATCTCCAGAAATTAAATTAAGAGGTAATTTCTGTCCTCCACACCAATAATTCAATAGCAGGCTTCACATTTACTATTTAATACACCATAACATCATAAAAGACTATAGCTTTTATGTATCAGTTAAAATTAATGTTATAGACCCACTACTTTCACTATGTACTAAACCAAAATCAAAATGTGTCAAAAGTCTAAATATTAAAATAGAAATATTGGGGCCGGGGAGATGGCTGAGTAGAATAAGCACTTCCTTGGCAAGAGCAAGGCCCTGAGTTCAATCCCAGGTTCCACCAAAAAAAAAAAAAAAAAAAAAAAAGAAATATTAAATCTGCTGAAAGACAGGGCCAGCCAAATAGCCCAGTGGATTAAAGCACCTGTGAGCAGGTGCAGGGGCCAGGCATTCGATCGCCAGGCTTGCCATGCCGGCCCCACCCCTGGGACGCACTGAGACAGCAATTGAGACTGGACGTGGTGGCTCACGCCTGTAATCCCAGCTTTTGGGAGGCTGTAAGCTGGTGGATCACTACGAGTTTGATCTAGTAGTAAGACCCTGAACACCCTGTAGACCCTTCCCTAAAATATAAATAAATAAATAAATAAATAAATAAATAAATAAATCTGCTGCAATAGAATAGATAAAACTCTTGAAGACATCAGTGTAGGCAGACTTTATGAATAAAACCCTGATTGCACAGGAACTAACACAAAGGATCAACAACTGTGATCTCATCTTATTAAAAAACTTGCACCACAAGAGAAATCACCAATAGAGTGAAAAGACAACCAACCCACAACGTGGGGAAAAATTTCTGCCAACTGTTCCTCAGACAAAGCATTACTATCTAGAGACTCACTTCTGGTTCGGTGGCAGAGTTTATGTTTCTCCCAGACCCAGCCACTGCCAGATTCAAAGATGTGAAAATCCTTCCCCAACTTCATGTGCAAAAAGGACTTTCACCCCGCCTCCAAGTCCAATATCAAGAAGGTATGGATGGCAGAACAGACAATATCATATGATAAGAAGAAACAAGAGCAATTAATGCATCAACATCTCAAAGAACAAGAATCATATGATAACAGATTGCTTATGGGAGAGGAACGTGTAAAGAATGGACTAAATTTCATGTACAAGGTCCCAGGAGCTAAAAAAGAAAACAAAGAGAAAGAAGAAACAGAAGGAGATATGAAATAAAAATCTGAATGGCAGAAGGGGGCTCTAGGGGAAAAATATACCAAAGACGATATGAACATCCGAGAACAGCCTTTTGGAATTCAGGTTTGCAATGTGAGGTGCAATAAATGTCAAAAATGGGCTCACGTCAACACAGATCAAGAGCGTCCTTTGTTTGGTCTTTCTGGAATCAATGCAAGTTCAGTTCCCACTGATGGCTCAGGGCTATTGATGCGCCCCTCGGAGCTAATAGTGGAGATGAGAAACAGTGGGTTTGCACTGAAACAAAATGTGCTGGAGAGAAACTTGACCGCAAACGACCCATCTCAGGAGTATGTTGCAAGTGAGGATGAAAAAGATCCAAAAGTTGAGTTCTTAAAGTCACTAACAACCAAAGAAAAACAGAAACTTCTTAGGAAATTAGACAGATTTGAAAAGAAAAATAAAAAGAAAAGAGACAGAAAAAACAAAAAGTTATGTAAGACCAAAAGTAAACACAAAAGGCATAAGCACAAATCCTCCTCCTCTTCATCTTCCTCCTCTTCCTCCTCTTCAGAGACTTCAGAAAGCAGGAGTGAGAGTGAGAGCAACAGCAGAGCAAAGAAAATAGAGAAGATGAAGGAGAAGAAGGAGAAGGAGGAGGAGGAGGAGAAGAAACAGGAAGTAACAACAGTGTTTCTAAAGAGAAGTCTGAGAAGAGAAAACTTTATGAAGAACCCTCCATTCTTCACAGCAACAAGAAAACAGCTGGGGAAATGCCTCCCTTTGTAAAAGGAGAGAGTTCTGGGGAGAACAGCAGCCCACCGGGCCGGCTGGGTTCTGAGCAGAAGTTCAGGAGCCGCTCGCTGTAGGAGCCCGGAGAGAGGAGGAGCCGCAGGAAAGCAGGGGAGCGGCGGATGCCAGGGCAGGGAGAGGAGAAGCAGCCGGGACCACAGTCCCACTAGCTACCAGCACAGGCAGATAAGGAACCGGCCCCAACCGAGTCCCAGCAAGGAGCTGAACAGAAGACGGGACACTGGGAGCCACGGCGGACAGATACAGAGGCGCTGATGAGCACCGAAGGGACTTGGGGCCCGAGTGACGAGGGAATAAAGAGCCGGGGTGTGAGGTTACCTGTGGATAAAAATCTCTTCATTCTCTTAATACCTATATGAGGGCGGAAGTATATGCTGCTGTCCTTCTAATAAAAAGCACTATTTTTAACGTCCCATCTCTGTAAAATATTATTTCAAGTAACTGTCGGTAAGTTTTTCTCGTGCCATGTACCAGATTTTTAAAAATCCCATATAACACTGACTTTTTTTGTTGTTGTTGTTCTAAGAACGACAGTACAATGAATGGTTATAATGTAATTTTTTCCTTTTGTCAGTTCAAATTTGTTATTACTTTTAAGATTTGTGTTTGCATGAATTAGCAAAGTGTAATGGTTGAAATTCATTTAATATGAATTAAGCTGGACTTTTATCAATAAAAAAACAAAGGATTACTAGAATATATAAAGAACTTAAAAAAAAATCGGACTCCCCAAATTTAGAGACCCAATGCAAAAGTGGACATCTGAAATGAATAGACACTTCTCAGATGAAAAAACAGCAATGGCAGATAAATATCTAAAAAATGTTCAGCATCATGTCATTTGTGAAATGCAAATTTAAAAGACCCTGAAATTCCTTGTGACCCCAGAAAGAATAGCTATTATCAAGAAATCAACCAGGGGCCGGCCAGATAGCTCAGCAGACTAAAGCACCAGCTTAGGGAGGCACAGTCACTGGGGTTCAATCCCCAGCGTGCCGGCCCCACCCCTGGGGCAGGCTAAAACAGTAACTGAGACTGGGCATGTTGGCGCATGCCTGTAATCCCAGTGCTTGGGAGGCTGAAAACAGGAGGATCAGAAGAAGGGTAGGGAAGGGAAGGGAAGGGAGAAAAAATCAACCAATAGCTAATGCTGTTTGGAAAAGGATCCTTTCTGCACTTTTGGTGGGAGTGTAGACTGGTGTGACCACTGTGGAAATCAGTGTCAAGATTCGTCAAAAAATTTCGACTAGAGGTTCCATTTGACGCTTTTGGGTATTTTCCCAAAAGAATTAAAAGCACTGTACCATAACAATATGTGTACACCCATGTTTATGCTACTGTGCAATAGGAAAAAAAAATGTTTAAGTGGGGAGAGAAACAAGGGGAGAAAAGGGAGAAAGGAAAGAAGGGAAAAGTAATACCAAGAAAAAAGGTAAAAGAAAACAAAGCTTCGTAGATGGGGAGGAGGGAGTGAAGTGAGGGAAATGATGCGCAAAAAGAAACAAGTTGCATCAAATACAAGTACAAATTCATTCTGAGTGAGATCATTATATATACCTAAAATACAGCAATAAAATCTCATGGGAAAATAAATTACATAAATAATTTGAATGAAAGACATTGGAGACTATGACCATCCTGTTGAAAGAAACAACAAATGGCAATCAATTGTGTCCTGGACACACCTGTTCTCCAAATGACATCTCAAAGTCCATACTTTATTGTTTTGCAAGCTTTCTTGAGACTCTATTTTGAAATATATATTGTTTTAATAAACACAAGATTTCTCCCCCTTTCTGGTAATAACTCTTCCTCCTCTTTTAGTAGTTATCCCTTTCCAATCCCACACGACACTGGGAAGACAGCCAACTGCAACTCCTAGTACTTGCTAACCACCATGATACTCATTCTTAACTAAAGTCACTGGACAAAGGGTGGTCACATGACCTACACAGGGCCAATCAGAATATCCTTCCTGGAACTT
This sequence comes from Octodon degus, assembly GCF_000260255.1. NCBI lineage: Eukaryota > Metazoa > Chordata > Mammalia > Rodentia > Octodontidae > Octodon > Octodon degus. Next base: position 11,772,130 of record NW_004524624.1, on the reverse strand, counting down.
TATAAACATGCTGGAAAAGAGCTGAGCACCATCTAAGGCAGTGATGGTGGACCTTTTACAGATCCACTGCTGAACTGCAAACCAAAAGCCACTTATTTATTGCAAAGTGCCAATAATGCAATTGCACTTGAATACTTAGGTTTCAATTTAGAAAATACAACTCTACATTAACATATTTTGTCTTAAAATAAAAACAATATGTATGCATAGGTTCACCACTTCTCCTCTAAAGCTCTAGCTAAGAGGCTAGGAACCAAAAGCCACCCATGGCACAGTATCACCATCATGCCCACTCGCACAGCTTGAAAGAAATGTGCCAAGAGAAGGAAAGAATGAAGCCAGTACCCAGAGAGCAACACAGATAGGAGATGACAAAAGAGAGTCTAATCAATGATTTTTGTCATCTGACTCTTGATAAACCAGGATGTGACCAACAATTTGGAATACATTACTGTTTCCTCATAGTTCTATTATTATGACCCAAAAGTCATAAGTCATAAATAAATGAATGAATGAATCCAATAATGTCAATGCCAAGAGCTACCTGATCTCACCAACCCTTCATGGTTCCTAGAGGAGTTTCAATGGGGAAAGTTGGTAAATGGTCATGGAGCCATGTGAACACCAGATATTCAAGCCAGCCATTCTCAGGTATAAAAACTGAGTCCAATCCCAAGAGTCAAAGATTGCCAGTCCTTATGTTCCTGGAGTTCTTTCTGATTTGTACCCAGATATGAGGCTGTCAGGCCAGGGGCAGGCTTAGACAGCAATGTACTGAGACACACTATATTTCTGTCAGAACCCATATCATCCTTTGTAAAGGAACTGATCTCTCCTTGTTTAAGAAACAGGTGATGGGGTCTGTTGTTTGGCTTTCAATGATCCACCAACAAAAAAAAGTTGATCTACACCTAGCACTGAGTAGAAGTTTTTTGAGGAAGCCTACTGTTCTTAGTAATGAGAGCTACAAAGGGATATAACCTTGATGGGTATTCATGTTAGACTATCATTATTTTTCTTTGGAAAATATCCCTGATTCTCACCATTAGATAGTAATAACTAAGTGACTCAAAGAGGCCAGGAAATTAGGTAAATTAGGAATGAGAGTCCTGCAAGAGAGGCCTGGGCTTAGCCCAACATGATGACTATCTTTGGAATTTAAATTCCTTAAATTCTCTATGCTTGTTTTTCTGTAGTAAGAGAAAAATAATAGTTCTACACTGCAGACATTTTTGTAGGGATTAAGTAATAGGATATATGCAAAAGGCTCATCAGAGTGCCTGCCACATAATAATGTATTACTAAGTACACATGCAAAATGTTTATTTTATTTTTCTGAACCAACAATATGTATTAACACATATTTTTTATGAGCAGAATATATTTATTGAGAGAAAGAAAGCTCCTGTCCCGAGAGAGGGACAGGAGGGGGGGCCCGAGTGAGTAGTTTCCCCCAGGAAGTTGTCTCTTGCAGGGACTTTTATAGAGGAAAACTATGTGGTGAGGCGGGTCTAAGGTGGTGGAGAAGACATGGGAACTTGCTTAGTTGGGCATGAGGTAGGACCAAACTATGGTCAACCAATGAGATTACAAGCACCATTGCTCAGGTTATTAATACATATTGTATTAGTATTTTTCTATAAAAAATGTTATAAAATAAATCCTTGTTTATATTATAATAGCAATTGGCAGGGTGTGGTGGCATACACCTGTAATCCCAGAATTCCAGAGGCTGAGGCAGGAGGATTGCTGTGAATCTGAAGCCAGCCTAAGCTCCACACGGTGAGTCCAAGGCCAATGTAAACTACACAGTGAGACCCTGTCTCAAAATCACCAAAAAAAGGGCAATTAAACCATAAGACTTTTTAAAAAATTTTATTTATTTGTGTGTGTGTGCGTGTGTGTGGCCAGCTCAGCCCACCAGGGGGCGGGGCTGGCTGGCATGTGGTGCTGGGGGATTGAACCGCGGTCCCTGTGCTTTGCTAAACTTGTTCTAAGTAGGTGCTTTAGACCACTGAGCCATCTCACCAGCCCCATAAGACATTTTTAAAAATCAAAGAAAAGACATTCGAATGAAATATTTTAATAGAATCTATTTTTGTTTCTTTTATATGTAAATGTCTGTTTCTCTTCTCTCATTGCTGGAACAAACACCCAACACTCACCCAACACCCAACACTCCTTCAAATGAAGGAAGGAAAGGTTTATTTAGCTCTCTGTTACTGCAGGTTTCTGTCCATACTCAGCTGGCTCCAAGGCAAAGTGACACATGACAGAGGGCAACCTTTCATGGCAGCGGCAAAGAACAAAAGCAAAGCAGTACTGGCAACAGTGGCTACAGAGAGCTAGTCTGTCTCCCTTAAGTTGCATTCAAGCTGTCCACCCCAGGCTGGGTGAAGCACTCACACCCATAATCCTAGCAGTACTCAGACCCATAATCCCAGCCTTGGATCATGGATTAATCACAAACTGTGGAACTGTCAGTGACTAAATGAAACTTTGTGGAGACAAATACACATAAACCATAACAGTAAATACAGGCAAATTCTGGCCTTTGAGTCAATTCAAATCAACAAAAATGCGTTATTTCCCCACTTCAGCCAACAGTGAGGACAACATAGATCAAGATATATTGTGCTGTTTAGCCAGAACCAAAACCAGTTTCCTTATTTTCCAATCCAGACAGGTGCTTAGGATATTTTAAAAAAGAATATCCATAATTTGTAGCTTATAACTTCAACCAGACCAAATAAAAATTATGCCCACCAAAAACACTTGAGCAAATTTGTGTGAAAGGAAAATAAAGCTTTAATGACTCTTTCTCTCACACTGTTATCAGTTTTGACAACTCCCTGTTAATTTCCCCTGAGTTTTCTGTCAGATAGCTATAATTTCTTTTTGGTAGCTTGCCAAAATCAATAAACAATTTTAACCTTTATAATTTTTTTTAAAAAATATACTGAGAAAAGACTACTTTCTCCAAAATGACTGAGACATCTTGCACATATTAAAATTAAAATTTCTAAACATAAACTGTAAAAACTTTAACAGGCATAAAATTAACTTGATAAATAATGACTCATACCCATAATCTAAATATTAAGGTAAAATAGTACATAACTTCAAATACATTTTTATAATATACTTCTAAAGAAAGGAAATGAAGTGTACTGATAGAAACAAGAGCTGTTTGACATTATGCACATAAATCTCAAAGGTTTTTTCATATTTTCACATATCTTAAAGGCTAAATAATATGCCATCAAATCAGTCATGCTATTTAATATTAGTAATTTTTGCTGAGGGTTCAATATAAAACCAAGATTAAATTACTTTACATTGTGGTTTTGGTCTTAAGTGAAAATTAATTTCAGGCTCTATGTAAACTTCAGATTTGTACCCTGTTTTCTCCTTCCTAGCCTAGTGACAGGAAGGACTACAACAAAATGGATTTAGAGTTAATTATCTTTTATTTAGTTCCCATATCAGGATTTTTAGAATCCCCCAAGAAAGCTAATCTAAGTCCAAATAAATTGAGTCTAGAAATGTCATTATAACTTCCACTATTCTGAAAGTCTGAGACTGTGTTCTGTCATAGCATATTTTCTGGCTACATTGCCATCATCAGAACATTAGTGTAACAGACTGCTATGGCTTAAATCTAGATGTCCCCCCAAAACCTCATAGTTTTAGATAGGGCCTTAGGAAGGCAGAATCACAGGTGTGTCATACTGGATTAAGGGTGTGTGATAACTGGATTAGTCCACTGATTTGCTTTAGCCTGGGTATGGGTAATAGAATTGTGGAAAAGGGAAGCCCCACCCTGAGTGTGTTTGGCACTAACCGATAGGTTTATATCCTGGATGGACTATAAAGGAAAAAAAGGGGGCTGGAGAGATGGCTCACTGGAATAAGCACTTCCCTGACAAGTGCAAGGGCCTAAATTCAATCCCTGGTTCCACCAAAATAATAAAAATAAAAATAAAAATAAAATAAAGAAAGAAAAAGAAAGAAAGCAGGCTCACTGCTTCCTGCCTGCTGCCTGCCACACCATGAACTGTTTCTCCTCTACCATTTCACCCTGCATTGGAACCTGCCAACTATGGACTGAGACCTGTACAAACTATAAGCTGTAATAAATATTTGCTTCTTTAACTGGTGAGTGTCCCATATTTCATCCCAGCAACAAGAAAGGTAACTAAGACACAGATCTTCAACCTACAGGAAAAATAAGGGCCCTTGGTGGATAAAGTAAAGTGGTCTCCTGAGAAAACCTCCTGAGAAGACCTTAGACTCTCAAGTCACTGCACACGGTGGTCTAATGAAAGCAAGTGATGCATTTTACCCACAAGCACAGTGATGACCACTGAAACCCAAAATCTTTCGGTTAATTATTATTTTCTTTCTTTTTTTAAAAAACATATTTATTGATTTATTTATTTATTTGGTACAGATAGTTTCAGGGCCAGCATGGCATATGGAACTAGGGATTGAACTCGGGTCCTTGTGCTTGCCAGGCGGGCACTTAGACAGCTCAGCTATCTCCCCAGCCCTATTATTTCATTCTATACATATTCATCAAAATGTTCTTTCTCTTTAATATTTAATCAAGTCACTTTTTAAACTCTATGTAAGTGACAATGCCTCTGAACTCTGAAGGAAAAAGGCCACAGGAGCTTCTGTGCTCACTTCAAGTGAGTACAGGCTATGGAAGCTTGGAGCGAAGTCTGCACAAAGTGCACGTGCAGTATTACCAAAACATACGATGAGGGTTAAACACACAGTACAGTAAAAGACACACTGCCCTTAAGCCTACTCAAAATACTTCTCACTCACACACACTTATCCTAGTGTCCTTGCCACTTTTGGAAGCAGGTCCAAAATCCTCTCCCATGTCTTTGGTCATGTTGTCATGGCAGCCTTACACGCTGAAGCAACCAAAAACATTTAACTTTCATGGTTATTTTAACTGTGAAGAAGAGCTAGAAATTTCAGGATGCCAAGTCCTGTGAATATGGTGGATGAGAACATACTGTAATGTTTTTATTTGACAGAAATTGCTGTCAATGTTTTGTTAATTCAAGAACATAGCAGCATCCAAGAAAAGACATTCATGAAAGAGGACTCCTAGAACTGCTTTAGAAAGTGGCAAGAATGATAGGAGTAGTGTGTGCAAAGGAAGGAGGGGTGTACTGACAGGTATTAATGACAATGTGTCTCTTACTATAATAAACTTTTAAAGTAAAACATGATTTTTTTTATTGCACTTCCTACAGTGTACCTGGGAAGATAGCTCAGACGTCCCACAACTGACACCCAATAGTCACTTCTGAGACACCCGGTGTGACTGCTTCCTTGATATGGCGCCTCTGGGTAATCATTCATAACATGATATTGCACAATTATTTCGTTGTGTATTGCTGGGTTTTGATTTGTACTCTTTCATTGTGGCACCTAGAAGGAAAATGTTAGCTTCTAAACTAGCTTCTGAGATTTGAGAAATTCAGATAAAAGTAGGAAACATATGGAATTAAATACTCCTACAAACATTCATTTTCATTTTCCATTATAAGCAATAAAAAGTAAACTAGCTAATCATCATGGAAATTCCTCAAAACAAAAACAAAAACTTGAAATTTCATTAAGGGGACCCAGCTAGTCCCCTTTTAGTTATCTTCCCAAAAGAACTGAAAACATCATATTACAGCAATATATGCATTCCCATGTTAATACCACCACAATTTGTAAAAGCTCAATCTTGGAAGCAGCCTATGTGTCCATCAACAGATGACCGGACAAAGAAAATGTGGCATATATACACAGTGGAGCACTATTGTACCATAAAGAAAGACAAGTTTGAGTTATTTGTAAGAAAATGGTTGCACCTTCAGACAATAATGTTAAGTGAAATAAATCAGATGCACAAACTTAAATATTATATGGTTTATCTTATATAAGAAAGCCAAAATATAAACAAAGAGAAAAAACAGGAAATCGAAAGTTGTGCCTTTTGTAAAAGGGAAGGGACCCAAGAGATGGAGAGAGAAGAGAAGGGAAGGGAAAAAGGAGAGAATGAAGATGTACTCTACACACTTACCAACTTCCCATAAGTACGCACTCATTATGTACTGAAAACGTACTAAAAAATGAAAATTCAAAAAAACTTCTCTAATGCAATAAAATAAAGCTCTAGCCAGTTGCTGCCGTGCTGTCTCTCAGGTAGATGATTGTTTAAAAAGGAAAGGGGTGGTGAATGAAGGCAGGAGACAGGGAAAGGAGTGTTGCAGGACTGTCCTGCAACAATGTTGTACATGG
>NW_004524624.1:11748244-11764499 GCF_000260255.1 Octodon degus | reverse complement strand
AATAGAATGATTTGTTCTAATTGTGTTTGTAAATAGGATATCATGTCTGCATCTTGTACAACAAATAACCACTAGGAAGGCAGTATGCAATGTGTTAATTATTGGAACTGTCCTACCAATTTGATTTGAAACTGTCTTATTGCTTTTTTTTTCTCAATAAAATTACAAGGAAAAAAAGAAACACAAAAAATTAAATATTTTCCATTAAAAAAAATAAAGCTCAAAATTATGGGAAACCTTACCAATAATTCAGTCTTTATAATATTCATTACTACAAGGGTTAGCTAAAACCTATTTTCCCATTTTTCTTCCTCTTTTTTTAATTATTTAACATATATAAATAGAACATTGCCTAGGTCTTAAAAGAAATAATAAATCAGTAAAAAACAGAGAAAATCACAAGCTTTTTCCCTAGAAAAACAACACACAAATTTTCAAATCTCTGATCTGTTGCTTCATTAAAGCAGATTTGCTGTCTTAGTTAAAGGTACTGGAGAAGACAGAGAGTTGATGGTCAATGTGCACCTTCATTCAGTGTTGCCTACTAAAGCAGATGGCACTTGGAGAGAGTGGAATTTCCCAGAATAGGCACTTATGAGCAAGACAACCCTTACATCTTCCAACTACCAGGAAGTGCCTTGCCCCCACACGCGGGAATGGAGCCCTAATTGGGCTACACAGTCCTGCTGCCTCCACATTTTCATTCTTACTCACTGCTCTAGCAATCTGGACTCTGCTAGCTCCAGTGGAACAAAACCATTCTTCACACAATCTCTTTTAAGTCCCTGTCCTCGTTCATCTTTTTGCAGAGCTCCACAGTTGATCCCTCCACCACCAGCTGCAGCAAAATACAGAGATGCTTGCTCTTTTCTTGGCTTCCAAGAACAACTCTTTCCCAATTGCTCCCACCTCTGCTCTTTTCAGTGCTTTGCAGCTCCTTTTTTCTCCACCACCATGTACTCCACTCAGCTCCTACTGCGGACAATCCTCCAGCTCCACAGCACCAGGTGTGAGCCAATTTCATCCCCCATCTCATTTTGCTGAGGGTCCTCCAGCTCCACCAGCTTCCACCTACCCTCCCTCTTCCAGAAAGTAGCTCTCCTTTTGTCAGTTCACTCTATGCAATCCCTCCTGAGCCAGTGATTGTACTGTTCAATTTAAGGTAAAAGTGCTTGTGAATGAATCCAACTTCTGAACATTCTTCTGGAACAGAACTCATTCATCAATGAGTATGTTCATAAATAGGACTTCTCCACTCATAGCTCCATAATTACACCTGTTTAGTAATGAATTTTCTATTCTAGGAAGATCTTCACCTTCTCTCCATTCTCCTCAAGAATGAATGTGTTACTTTATGCAAGGGACTGTAATTTATGCTTAAGTTATCCCAGATGTGGTCAGCAGAAGTCCCTTTAGGGTGACTCTTACGTCATTTTAATATCTCTCTTTATTCCTTGGGCATTCTTATGCTTTCTAGCACAAGAAGATAATCTGGATTTATTGTGTGCACCCTCTATTCCATGTTTATAATCAGTTCTGGTCTCTTTATGGGGAACAGTATTTAGAAACAGGTTAGGCTATCAGGCCTGTCCCTGCTACTGATGTGTCATTGCTTCTTGGTCATCTCAGTGGACAGAACAAGAAAAGTGTGTGTGTGTGTGTGTGTGTGTGTGTGTGTGTGTACACTCATTTCCATGTACCTTAATCTGTCTATATTTCTATTAAATCTTGTTTAATTCAGATGTCTTGGATTTTTCACTAACACGGGCTCGTAGTTATTTTGAAAGTTCAGACAAGTTTTTGAGCAAAGATTAGTAAGCAGTGATAGTAGAGGAAGGAGGCTACTTAATCATCTAAACAAAAAGTTAAAGGGGTGAACTATGGGAGAGAATAAGATCACTTGTGTTGGAAGCTGATGGGGCAACTGATGGGGCAACAGATACAAAAGGGGGAGGCAGCAGGCACTTGGTGCTTCCTGTCTGGATAACTATGACTGCTGTCACTTAGATCCTTACCCACCTCTGCAGTAAGCACTAAACACATGCCTATTTAATTAATTATTGCCTTAATTACTGTCCTACAGATTATATAAAAAGCCAAGTGACATGGGAAAAACTAATTCTAAAGCATACTGCAACCTATATCTCTTCTATGATAGTTTACCATAAGGATTAGAAACTGAGTTTCAAGGGGAGATTACATAAGAACTCATTGTCAGCAGTCCAGACTCTCAGATAGGGGAACATGGCACAGCTACAGTAACTGTGCTCCTGTCTACTATGGAAGGAAACAGATCTGGAAGACTTTTTACTGAGAAGCAACATCAGTAACAATATCTGATTCAGAAAAGAAAAAAATACAGAGATAGTCTACTAGCAATAAAAGTCATTAGGCTGGGGCCGGGGAGATAGCTCAGTAGAATAAGTGCTTCCTTGGCAAGTGCAAGGGCCTGAGTTCAATCCCCGGTTCTGAAACAAAAAAAAAAAAAAAAAAAAAGTCATTAGGCTTAGATGATTACCTGCTACCACTGCAGTATAAAACTCACTGGAGCATGAGCAAAATATAGAAAGTGGTTGTAAGAAGAAAAGGAAAGATAAAAGGAAATGACCCTTGGACATTCTGACTGCTATAACAGAAAGCTTAAAAGCCAGAGAAAAAATAATCTTCCCAGTAGTACAGTAAAAGCAATTCATTGATGACCTCAATGACCTTCTCAATGCTCCATTCACTGGACCCCTTTTTCCAGACTTACCTGACTCCACCCTATTGACACTGGTCAGCCTCCTTCTTGACACCCTCCTTTTGATTTCCTGGGCATTTTACTTTGCTGTTCATCTCCAATCCCCATGACCATTCCCACCTTCCACAAGCACCTCTTTATCTGCTGGTCTTAAAAATTGATCTTCTTTGAAGTCCTGACCTGGACCTCTTCTCCTTCTTCCCTATACTGTCTAGGATTTCTCTTTCACTCCTACATACACTACAGCTCTCACAGTTCTCTCCTGACCAAGAGACCCACACAGCTAGATACATAAATACTTCTAGCGTATGTCACAGACACCTCAAACTAAATGCTTTAACAAAGGAGATTCATTCTGAGACTTGCATAATTGGGCAGTGTTATCACTACATGAACACCACAGAACATACTTACACAAAGCTAAAACAGCATAGACCACTCTTGCTGCCAGTATATGGTATGCTGTTTCACAGTATTTTTATGTAAGCAGAAATACACTCCAAAATACCAATGAAAACTGTAATAAAGCACATGCACAAATTAGTAACAGTCATTTATTAACCAGGTATTACCAACTGTAACTACACTTATATACAATTGGCAGCACAGCATCCCAGCATTACATAAATACATAAATGATGTGTTGTACTACAACATTGATGGATATGACATCACTAGGCAACGGGAATTCTTAATTGCATTATAATCTTATAGGACCACTGTCCTATATGCAGTCCACATGCACATGACTGCTTGTTCAAAGCTGAATCTACCTTCCCTGACCTTGAACCTGCTCCTCAACCAGGTGACCATGTCTGATGTGGCATGTAACCATTACTTTACACTTCTGTTCTTTCTGCCTTCCCCATTCTCTCAGCCTACAGCCCTTCAGTTATTACAAATCTAGAATTTCTGTAATATATTGATTATTTTCCTTGTATAAACCATAATCGTCTTACACCTGCATTATGATCCACACTTTAGCCAGAGTGATGAGTCTACAACCTGAATCTAATGCTGCTTCTTCCAGGAAGCCCACTCTGACCATCGGCCTCTCCCCTGAACATGTTGGATTTACTTTTTGAGGCTTTCACATACACTGGCCTAACATAGTGTCAGCATCCAATGGTCCACTACGCTGGGTATTGCCCTTGTGACTGCATATCCTTTGAAAGAAGCATATCGTTCATTCATATTTGCGTCCCTGATTCCTCATGCTGTGCACATACCTAATAGGTGCTCAAAAAATCTTTGTTTTAGGGCATTTTTGTTCCCCTAAACCAGGAATTCTTAATACACAGTCTTAGTAAAATTTCACCACTTGTCCCTGTACTGCATATAGAAACCCTTCTCCATCCAATCCAAAATTACACATTGTATTTAATTAAGGTATCTTTTCCACTTTTAAAATCTGGGCAAATACTTAATCTGTTTTTTTCTTTTATAAGAATTTTTTTACAAAGCACAGATCAGATGTATTATAAAATATCCCTCAATATTTTTGGTCTCTTAGCTTAAGGCCAATAATTTTTGGCAGGAAAACCTGGTAAGTGACGTTGGAGAGCCCTTGCCTGGGAAGAGGAGACAAAAGTAATCAGAGAGTAAGAGGAAACCAAGAGGCCACAGCATTAAGGGAAGGACAGAAGGATACTAAACAGAAGGTGATCGACTTGACCTAAGACTGTAAAGAGGTTAAGCAGGATGACCCCCATTTAGCACTGGAAGTCACTGGACAGCTCCAAAGAATGAGGGCAGTGGCTGTTTGAAGTGGAATAACAAATGAAAGATAAGAAAATGGAGATAAAGGGGACAACTCAGAATCTCAGCACTTTAATTTAGGAAGGATCATGGAGCCAGTCTTCTCATTTTTTTGAAGAGGAAATTGAAGCCCATAAAAGTCACAGATCTTTATAAAGACAGCTGGTGCAGAGTTCAGTCCTATGGGAGCCAATCTCCACGTACAAGGCTATACTCCCTCTTTAGATATATTTGGTGTTGAAGGAAGAAAGAATGGGAAGGAAGTGTGAAGAAAAGGTTGATAACAATAAAGTAGAAATCGTGTATTTTCTCTTTCTAAAATGTAAACTGGCTTTGTCTTGCCCTTATAAATTCCCTTCTTTGTCTCTGTAACTTTCATGATGAGCTATAAACCCCCCAGGATCCTGTCCCAGTTCCCCATCCAGCTTAGTCTCACAGAGCGCCCCTCACTCTCACCTCTACTCTAGCAACACTGACTTTTCCTGCAGTACCGTGAGTCCTTGGACCTTGCATGAGCTGCTCCCTCCCTGACTGTTCCTCCTTCCCCGATTCCCTTTCTGCTTTCCTGCCACATTATTTTTCATCCTTCCAGAGTTACTCTTTTCAATCTTCTGAACTTCTGTCCTTGAAACTCTACTTCTGTCTCTTTGTGTGAAGCTCTTCTGGGCCAGAAGACTTAAATGTATTTAGAGCTGGCACATACTTACAATCTCTGTACAACCTAAACTTCATTTACCTCTTACAGACACTCCATCATATTTTCAAAAGTTATTTCAAAGGACTGTCTGTTTCCTACCTGGGTATGAGGGCACATACTTGAAGTCCCAACAGTCTAGAAGGCTGAAGCAGAAGAATCAGAAGTTTGAGCCCAGCCTGGGCAAATTAGCAACTTAGTAAGAACCTGGGTTTTTGTTGTTGCTGTTGCTGTTGTTTAAAAAAGATTATGGTTTCATAATCAAAAGAAATTAAATAAAGACTTTCCTTATAATGAATCAAAAAAGCTTAAGTACAAGCCATTCAAAAGGACTGTTTCATTCATTCTAATGTTCATGCCTATATTTCTGTACAAAACACTATGTCCAATGTCTGTTTTCCATCCTGCGTAGCAGAGCAGCAGAAGAAAGAAGTCAAATGGAACTGGTGTCAGATTTAAGAACACTGCAGTAATTGGCCACTATTGCTATTCAAATTAAAAAAAGAAAAAAGAAAAGAAAAGAAAATTTCAAATCCTGCTTCTCAGTGCCAGGTCAGAATATATTCAGAGTTATCTCTGAAAGTATGTATAACACAAATTCTATAGAAATAGTACCTCTACGTCACACCTTGATATTTCCAACTAGTTTGAGACATGAAGCATACAAAGCAAATAAAAATACATCAGGCTGTCACAATTGTCAGTGAAGATACAAGGGATGAAGACAGGCATGGACCTAGGATCAGGTGGGGAAGTGGTTAGTCACCAAATCTAACAAGGTACAATGGTGCTATAAGGGAGGAATCTGCACAGTGATCTGGACGCAGAGAAAAGAGGGCCTACAGAAGTCTGGAGGTATCAGATAAGGCATCAGGAAGAGATGATACTTGCTTTGAGACTGAACAGAAGGAGACTATACCAGTGGGAAACTGAGGAATCATTTCAGGCAACCAGAATCAGCACGTACAGGGATGGGCCAGCACTCCCGAGAGATTTGGGGTGGCCCCCTCTTAGGAGAACTGAAAATTCCATGATATATCAGATCTCTCATATTTGAACTTTAAGCCCTACTTATCTCCCTTTTCTTGTCCTGAATTCAGCTTTCCTCATCACTGTCCTACTCTTTCCATACACCAAGGAATCATCTGCCTCCTCTTCTAGTCCATCTCCTGTAGTAGAGTTGCCATTCATTCTTCCTCAGTTCAGATGTCCTGAGCATATGCTTTTCCATAAAAAGCCTTTTCAAATATGGTCTCACCCTCCATGCTACAGCTGATTAGATTGGGTGGGTGTCTGGACCCATGCTTGATCAACTGCATTTCTTCTTATTCAGTTGATTTTGTAAGAACAAGCTGAATAGGCATGTGTGCTGAGACTCAGACAGCTCTGAGGGTAGACAGGGTACCATGTACAAAATGAATCACTGAGTTAAATGAATCTGAAGGCAGAAAAAAACAAAGTGTATATTATCCAGAGAATAGCAGAGATCGAAATCCCTGCGCTGCATTAGGTTGTTGCACGAGAAAGAAACAGGAAAAGACTAGCTGCCCGACATCTGTGCAGTGCCTGAGAGGCAGCCACAGTCCCTGTAATTCAGGCCCCAAACGTGTTCTTGTCACCTTATAATCCCTTCCTTAATTGTGCTTCTTCAAAAAGTTTTAGTTTTAGTTTCTAGAAACTAATGATCCCTTACTTAAAATACAGCCCGTTATTTCTGGGTCTTGTTTTAGTTTTACCTATAACATCAATTCAAAATGAACATAGAATATCAGTTAAACTAAAAAAGAAAGTTCATGCCTTTAAAATAAAGACTGGGGGTGTGGCTCAGTAGTAGAACACTTGCCTAGAATACATGAGGCCTTCACTTCAATCTCCAGCACCACACACAAAATTAGATATTCTCCATAGCCTTAGAATAAATCTCTGACCAGTCTATTTATGTATTCCCACTCCAGAGGGAACTTCCTTCACCTGCTAGTAGAAGCTGCCTGCTGCTCCTTCCCCCAGGGTGATGAAAAAGGGAGTGGCAGAAACCTAGTGAAAATCCCCAAAATCCTTGAGCTCCTGGTAGAGGCCATCAGCTGCTAGCCTCTCTTTGGGAGAAGAAAGAAATGAACTACTAAAGGGCTACTACTGGAAATGAACTACTATTCTCTCTCACACCTCCCTTCAGTGTCCATGCCATCTCCCACTAGCTGGCTCAACAGACCCATCTCTGGCAGCAAGGTTGACATCTATAAAATCATTTTTAGAAAGCAAGAATCTTTGGGAATAAACAAATGCAAAGTATAGGCTGCAACTGGTCCCCAGACCCACATATCACCAAATTCTGCAGTGGTTCCATAAAGTTTCAATGACACTATTCTACAAATATACAAAAATCTATAAATCCTTCATAATATCTAACATCATCTTACACATACAGGACAGCAAGCAAAGCCTCTGACTTCTATTACTTCTAGGTTAATCTCTTTAATGGTTGTTTCTGTTTCAGGATCCCCAGATATTTCTATGTAGGAAGAATGGGGGGCACTTTGTTCACAGAATTCAGTGACTGTGGGTGACCAACATAGTCCCATGGGGAAAAAATAGTCTTTTCAGTAAATATTGGCACAAGTAATAAATGCATGTGAAAGAAAGCACTCGGACTTCTACCTTACACCATACACAAACATTAAACCAAAATGGATCCTCGAACTAAATGTAAGAGCTAAAATCATAAAACTTTTGAAGAAAACACACAAATAAATATTTATGATCTTAAACTAGATGATGATTTCTTAAGATCTGACTTCAAAATAACAGGAAACAAAAAATAAATAAATTTAACATCACCAAAGTTGAAAACTTTCCTGCTTCAAAGGGATTATTTAAGAAAATAAAGACAACTCACTGAATGGGAAAAAATATTTTAAGTAACATATTACATAAAATACACATCTAGAATATGTAAGCAATTCTCACAATGAAAAGATAAATCAATTCAAAAAGGAGAAAGGATTTGAACAGACATTTCTGCAAAGAAGATTTATAAAAGATAGTAAATTTATAATAGGATGATTAATATAAGTAATCATTAGGAAAATGCAACATCATTTCATGTGCACTATGATTGCAATTAATAAAAACATACAATAACATAATAACAAGTATTGCCAATGATATGGAGGAATTGGAACTCTCTCCTATTGCTGATGAGACTGTTAAATGGTGTGGCTTCGGAAAAAGAAGAAACACTGGGCTAGGGGCCAACTTAACTGAAGACATGGACTCCATTATTTAAGAATTGGCAAATTTAAGTCTCATGGAAGCATAGATATATTATTAAGAGATTATTTCACTAGTTTGTAATCTTTTGGTTGAAAAACACTGGTCTATTGAGTTTGGAATATACAAGTGAAGTCCTTCAAATCTTGCTGCTGGAATGTAACCTGTGAATTAGCAGCACCAACTCCCCCAAGCTGGGTGGATCTGCACAACATCCGGCTTTACTCTAGGTCTATTGTTACAGAATCTGCACTTTAGCAAGAGCCAAAGTGTCCCCTATCACCAGGATACTTAAGAACTGTTTGCTCTCAAAACTTTAACTATAGTTGAGACCAACCCACATATGATGAATTCAAGGTAACTTACAAAGAGAGCCTGGCTGCTGAGGGTACCTGGACCACTAGCCAAGGATCACTTTCCAGATGGTTCTAGCCTAAAGTCAACCCAAGAAATGAAGCCAGGGTTTGCTTTCCTTTCCTCTGGTATCAAAAATATCACTTCATTGCAAAGCATTTCAGATCCATATCCCCAAGGACTGAAGAAGCCCTAGGACGGTGCTGCTTAGAAGTCTTCTATGGAACAATTTTTCACCACAACCTATGTATAAGACCACTGGTGCTGGTGGGGCTGGTATCATTCCTTTTAAAAATAGTGTCATTTAGAGCAATGACTGAAAGCAGTGACCCACTATACAGCAAACCTATTTTGCAAATAAAAACGCGGTCATGTTTTTAAGTAAAAAACTGAGATCCATTATGTGATAAGAAAAAAATGTACCCATGACAATAGATGAATAGGATTTAGGAAATTGACAACATATGGCATTAAAACCCAAAAGGCATTAATGACCTGGATGAGAATTACGATGACCTTGACCTTTCTCTACATTATCTATGGTAGAATTCTAGGTCCAAGCTCTTGCCCAGCCTGGCACCTTTGCACCTACTGTCCTCTCTGCCATCACAACTGCACCTGTCTGTCCCAGGTTGATTCTCACCCTTCAGGTCCCAGCTACTCTGGAAATCTTATCTAAGGTCCTCCCACCCAATCCAGCTCCCCCTAAGATCATCCTGTTCTTGCACCACCATATTTACCTTATTTCCTTTCTTCTTCACTGGTGGCCTCCCCACTGGAATGTAAGCTTCAAGGCAGCAGAACTTTGTCATGTGCACAGCTGCACCCCATCCACCTGGCACATTTATGTAACATGAATATTTACCAATGAGAATAAATAAAATATCCAACCTTAGATAATAGATAAATCTTTAAAAAATAGACTACAATGCATTAATAATAATTAAAATTTTATTAATAGATCATAAGCTTTCATCAAAAGCCTTTGCTTCATACCCTTGCCAGTGTACAGATGAGTAAGATTCAGTGAATGGTGGGATGATCTCATTCAACAAATTTGATTAAACATAGTTCCCTCTCAAAACCATACCTGTAGAAGGAAATCACTCAGCGTGAGGAAGGAGAATTTCATCAAGAAAACACATACATAAAGTGTGTGCTAGAAAGCAGGCACTCTATATACTGATACCTGTGAACTAAGGAACTGCACTGCAGATGGTAATCTGTAATAGTAGTTTCATGCTTGGAGTGCCTGTCATTCTGGTCTTCTGAATACGGGCTGCTTGTCATGACATGCCAGTTGCTACTATGAAGGCTCTCGGGTAGATGGTTGTTCAAAAAGAAGCGGGTGGTGAATGAAAGCAAGAGACAGGAAAAGGAATATTGTGGGACTGTCCTGCTTCAAGGTTGTATATGGTGAGATTTTTGGACTTATGTGTAAACATAAGACGTATATAATTCTTTATGTCTATTTTTAAAATATATTCTAATTTTTAAATGTTTTTTATCATATTCTGTAAGGACTTAAAGTTCAATATATCAATACTTGATGAAAAATACCTGTTCCATATTATGCCTAAGACGTTTGATATGCAAACAGATAGTGAGGTTAAGCTTAACAGCCTAAGTTGTATGGTAATAACAATAAGCTTGTCTTCTGGATGGTTAACAACCTAAGTTTGCAGACCAAAATAAGATGAAAAGGAGGGCTGAAAGGAAAGCCAACATTTTGGCCCTAGCCTTCCAAGGTCAATTAAGACTCAGGACATAAGAGAACTTGTACTGTAATGTCATGTAACTCACCAATGTCCCAAATTTTCTGATCAAGGAGATTATGGGACCAAAGAAGAAAATGATCGATGATGTAGAGTGTGCCTAAGGACAGTCACATGGAGAGAAAATAATCTCTCAGGCTTTCACAGAGAGCACATTGGCCAAGCAATGGCTGTGACTCATCCACATGGCTGACACTGACAAACAATCTGAGGTACAGGATCTCAGGATAAAGCCTGAGGGGATTTCAATGACCTTATCAGACCCAAAAGCTACAACTCTTATTGCATAAGTCCTGCTTTACTCGGTCTTAACCACCCAGCAGAAAAGTATAGAAATGAAATATAAGAAGTAAAGCCATGGTGTTATGTTGAGCTGTGGGGGACTCAGGTCAACAATTTCTGACATTGCCAGTCAAGTGGAAGACCCAATACTATTATGGACTACTGAACTCTTTTAGATTATTTTGCTGAGGAAACACACCTATAATATTCAAATAACGGAACTTAACAAAAAAAGGGTATACAGATGAATGTCCATTTTGTATCTGTGTATTCAAAGTGGTTAGGATAGATATATAGTTACATTCTCTTAATGAATAGAGTGATTTGTTCTCATGGTGTTTGTAAATAGGATATCATGTCCACATCTTGCACAGCAATTAACCACTGGGAGGAATGTATGTAATGTATTAATTATTGAAACTGTCCTACCAATTTGATTTGAAAAACAAATAAATAAATAAATAAATAAACTACCTACTACTTTTTAAAAAATCTACATTGTGCATCGGTGTAAACAAAAAATAAATTTTAAGATATCAAAAAAAAAAAAAGAAAGAAAGAAAGCAGGCACTCAATATGAACTGAATTCCTTATAATTACTTCCATATTTCCCTTACTCAACCTGATCAAGAGATTAAAAATGTAAAATCTTATCTCTAGGTCATCATGTTACCTGTTTATCCAGTGCTCCAAGTTCAACCATGGCTAATAGATGCCTCTCTTCAAATCCAACAAACAAAGTTACATCTGCAGCACCAGATTACTTTAGTTATGTCAGAGCTCTGGCTTTTAAGTTTTTTAATGTAAATACTTCCAGTGGATTACTGTTTCTGCTCATTACATCAAAATTAGTGATATTCCTAAAACGAACCTGAATATGATTCTATTACTAGTTTTAGAAATCTGCTTCACATACTCTTGAAAGAAAACACAGGATTTATAGACCAAGAGATGACAATTACAAAGAGAAAAAACTTAGTGAATTCTTTTGGGGAACATTCTCAGTAGTAGGAAGCATAGTGACTGAAAAAAAATAAGCAGCGGCAGCTTCTGAAGCAATAGTGTTGGTTTTTGGAGTCCGATGGATTGGATCCCAGTTCTCAGTTCTCAGTTGCTAGATGTTCACCAGAAGCAAGACCCTTAACCACCTTCGGCATCAGCCCCTCAACAGCAGGCTGGGTCAACACCACAACTTCCTTCACATGGCAGTTGAAAGAATGCATGAGACAAACCTGCATACACATTTAGTTCTGATTCCAGAACTCAAAAAATATATGAGCTCTGCTGATATTAGGATTCACTCCCAGCATCAAGGAGTTCATATTCATTTACAAATGGAACTATTCAGCCTCAGAACAGCACTGGACACATGTAAGTGAGCAACACTGGTCACAAAAGAACTAAAACTTCTTGGCATCCCCTTCTTGGTCTGAGGATGATAAAAGGTCTCGAGGCAAAAGTGAAAAAGAAGCAGGGAGGCCTTGCATGACATGGATGCAAACAGCTCCTTGTGACAGGAACCTTGTATGTAATCTCCACAATATGCTATAAAGTGGATACCTATAAACCCCATTTTATAATCAGGAAGTTATTTTACTGATGAGAAAGTTGCCCACCTGGTAGTGGATCTAGGCTGAACAGAGGGAGAAGGCTCAAGGGAAAGACACCATGAAGGAAGAGAAGAATAAAACAACTGCATTGTATGATAGGTGGGAAACAAACAATTTGTAACTTTTTTAAATAAAAAATAAAGATAGAATGATAAGTTAGGACCTGAGAAAATGGAAAGGTAAAGAGTCTGGACTTCTGCTTGCAAAAAGCGAGGCATCATTATTTCATGTTTTGGTGTGTATTTAAATACAAGTACCACTACTGCAACTGAGAACATTTACTGAGCACCAACTAAGTGCCAGGCCCTACACTAAATCCTTGGAATATAGCTGAAACTTGCAACAACTCCACAATTTAGACACTGTCACACCATTTCACATTCAAGACTGTGAGAGGTCACACATTTCCATCAATAGAGGAATGGAATTCATACTTATCTGTGTGCATGTGATGTCAAAGTCAGTATTCTTTTTCGTAAAGCAAGAGTAGATAAACCTCTCTGGCAGTAGAGAGCCAAAATGTCGGAAAGAAAATACTGACAAAGAACTCTCCAAAACCAAGACAGAGACTCAGATGCAGACGTAAATGTCTCAAGTAGAGTAACTGTAAAAATGGAAGGCAGTTGAAACAGAGCAAATGTGTTCCTGACCTTTTCTGTCTCTTACTCGCTTGCTATGACATGTTGGGCTACTCGTAGTAGACACCAAGTTAGTAGTTAATCCAGTTCCTATTATGGTCATTGCATTCAAGCCATGATCAAATATTGCTCTGGGTATTTATTTGCTCCATTACAATGTTGCTAGGGCTAAAAATATGGCATCATTCTCTAATCTGTATGCACATTGGGAGGCAATCATTCAAGAGACTAAATCTAAGCTTCTACATCCAATAAATCACATTATGCCCCACATACAAGTATTTTTAAAAACCTGACTTAAATACATAGCAAGTCAAAACAGGAGGACACATATGCTAAGCTCTAATGAGCTCTGCCAAATCCTACATCATTACTAAGGTTCATCATGATCCCACAGACCACATGGTTTTATCAAATGGAGTATGTTATCAATATTTGTTGGGCTACTTCCTAGCTAATACTCTAGATAACCTACACAAAGGCAAAACAGGAGGAAATGTGTGCATATGAATGTATCCTTCAAAATAATGCAAAAGCTAAGTATGACGTGGATAGTTACTTGGACGATCTCATTTGACAGAATCAAAAGTCTGAACTATTAATATTCATGCAATGATTCAAAATACAGTATTTTTGCATTAAGACCTTTGCTACAGTCTTCCCCATCCAGTGACAAACTTCAACATTTCAGGTGGAAAACACAGTATTATACTGGGATATAGAGAAATGAAATGGATGGATGAAGATAAGATTGTGTATTGGGGTTTGTGTATTTCCTTTACCATATACAGTATAATATAAAGGATAACAGCATAAACATTTCAACTTTATAGGTTTTAATTGCATAAGGACCTGTGATTTGTGTTTTCTAATCCACTAAACTTAATTTCATTTCCATTTTGCAAAGAAAAACAAGGTTAGAGTGCTCTGCTCACCTGTACATGCTCAGACCAAAACAAATACTGTGAAGAATTTATCTTTTTTCTGAAATCAGGCTTACTATTATGTCACTACTCAACACAACCACCTTACCAAATAGATCAGAAGAGAAACTGTTCTTTTTTCTCTTTATCAATTAGGTTTCCCTGCAAACCTAATCATGCACATGACTTCTCGCATCTTTTCTTCAATCCGAGTGTTTGAGCACACAAGCCAGATGTCATCACAGCCCCCTGGCCCAGCTGCTTGTTATCACAATGGTTTACTGCAACTCCACCCTTTTCCCATTTTCAGTTCCAACAGTTCATTTTTCTTCTATTCGAGTAAGAATTATGATTAAGAGTTCAAATCCTCAAAGTAGTTCAGTGAGCTGTCATGTTAATATTCCTTAACCCCAGGGAATTTTCTGTTTAATTGCCATTTTCCCCCTGCCCCCAAAGGACTACATCTTATTTTGCTGTTGTAATGGAAAGCACTGCATTAAGACAGACAGTGCAAAAACAGAATGGGTTTAAATTTTTAAACATCTAACCTTTTCATGTGTCACTGTTAATCATCTGCACCTGTGACTTTAATAACTACTCTGGCAATTAAAGAAGCAAAATCTGCAGGACAGGACTAAGTAAGGATGCCCCAATCACAACCATTACCATATCAGGGAAGGAAAGCAAATGCTGTTTTGCCTAATGTGATGTGAAGAAAATTTTACATGTCAGTTCCACCAAATCTTGAAAGCATTAGAGCTCCCAGCATTTAACAGCTTCATCTAAAAGTTAAAAGTTTATATATTAACATGTATATGCACATATGTATGCATATAAATTCTCCCCACTGAGAAATTATAGGACTGCTGACATCACACCACTTAATCACTTATTTCACTGTGAAAGGCAAAAGTGGCAATATTCGGAAAATATAATGGAAGTTGTTCTGCATCAGTGAAACACACAAGTTTGGAAGGTATAAATACGGCGTCTATTCCTCTAAGTGGAGGCTCCCATGCCCTGGACATCTTAACTGCCCACGGCCCAAAGGGATGCTCTGTGAACTGCATCCTGACCACACCTTGTTTGGTCAATGGAAAAGCTGAGACGATCTGGGAGGAAATGTGTCTGGTCCAGATAGGTCAGAAAAGGACCAAAAATCAAAATATGCCCCCTTTGGTTTAAGAGAGAGGGCCCCTAACATGGCTGTTCATCCAGGGGACTTCCGCATTCATTCCATAGACCAGCCTCTACTAACTGTTGACCATTCTGTGGGTAGGCTGGTAGGATTTTTGTGGTCCAGCAGTTATCAGCCTTTTATAACCTCAATGATGCTTTACAAGCATCCATTTAGTGTGTGAATATGCTTTTCATATTAAAACACTACCAAATGAAATATTAAGAAAGAAACTCTCCACCCACTGCAGAAATATTCCAGGTCTGAAGCATCTGGGATAAAGATTCCAAATTACAAAATTTCTTTTCAATTAAAAAAAAAAAAATCTTCTTGCTTGCTGAGGAACCTGCTGAGAAGCCTCCCGAAGATGATACCTACAGTTCATCCTATGTTTACCTAGTTACGATAGGAAGAAGTGTGTGATAGTTACCCAGTCCTTCCACTTGTAGCAGGAATGAACACCAAAATGCATCAGAACGCTCAACTCTGTAGAGATAGGGAAGCCTTCCGGGAGGGATAAACAGAAAAGACGCGCCTCTCTCCCCAACTGCACCCCGACACAGACACACACACACACACACACACACACACACACACACACACCCTATTTCTACCCTAGCCCACAACCAGCAGCCCTTCCGTTATTCTATGCGGCTCCAGAGAGAATCTTTTATTCCGTGGGGCTCCCCATCTGACCCTGGGAAAGCCGGGCTGGTCATTCTTCTTCCCACCCTTCCATCCTCCACACCCAGCCTTCCCGCCGCCCCACTTCACCCCCTTACCTGATAATGTCGTCGTTGTGTCCCAAGAAGAATTTTTGGCTGTGCTCGCGGGTGTTGTACACCACCCCGACCCCAGCCACAAAGTAGACCACCTCCTTGCCGGCCGTATAGTACAGGTTGTTGCGGCACTGGTGACCCCGGTACCCGTACACCCACTCCAGCCGGAGCTGGCAGCCGGGAGCCGTCCGATCCGCCATGATAAGCCGACCCCACTCGCGCCCCGGCCCCCCTGCGCCGGCTCTGTGCTCGCCCGGG
>NW_004524624.1:11723934-11748109 GCF_000260255.1 Octodon degus | reverse complement strand
CCGCGGGTGCGCGGCCGCCAGATCCCGCCGGTCGTCCCGCTTCCTCCCCGGGCGCGGCGGCTTCGGGGGCGCCGGAACCCGCGCGCCCGCCTCACAGCACCTGCGGGCTTCGGTCCCCGTGAGAGGCTCTTGGGGGGGTCACCCCGCCTTCTAAACCAACGATCTGCATATCCAGTCACTGATCACCCAGTTCTCTCACTAAGTTTGTAGTGCTTGGGGGCTTCGCAGCAGGCAGCAGGATTTATTCTGTGACAGTTCTGATTTGACAAGCAGCCCGAGTAAGGTTGGCCATCACCTTCCTTGGCTCCGAAACTGAATGTGTCCAGGTTGTGAGAGCGAGAAAATAAAGAGAAATAGATTTTTTTTTTGATAAGTCAGTCACCCAGTCCAAGAAAATGGTTCCCCAACTAAACCAAGTTTGTTTTTTGTTTTTTGTTTTTTTAAATTGTCAACTATTCCCCTTTACTCCTTTCAGCTCCATACCCTTCATCTTGTAAATACACTCTAAACGCTGCTGGCTAGTAGTTGCTGATCTGATTTTGAAAGAACATTTGCTGTTTCCCCAATAAGCCAGGGAGAATATGCAACGGTCATTTTTTTTTCAGATGCTCTAATTAGTTATCATGTCAGTATTTAAAATTCATATCCTTTCTGAACCTCTTCTCCTAGAAAACCATAAAGAACTTAGCAGCTCTCTCTAATCAGCAACTCCAATCGCAAGCATCACAAAAGATATTCTGAATCGGAGGACATCAGCACTATTGCAGGGCATGGGAGGAGGGAGCTACCTACAAACGCTCCAGAAGTAAAATAAATTACTGTAAATAATTACTGCAAAATACTGTAAAATTACTGTGAATAATTAACAAGTGGCCAAAATCATGCGCCTCTCGCCAGGAAGGTTTTCGTTGGCTTTGGGGTTTCGTGGGCTCCCTAGTCCGGCCTTCTGCCTAGCAGGTCGGGAGTCGCCCGCGGGATCACGAGGGACAGCGACCCCCCAACACAGTCTCCTCTCGGGACGCTCGGCCCCGCGCTCCTCCCACTCCCGACCCTGCCTCTCCCCCGGAGCATCCCGGCTCTCTCAGCCTCTAACCTCTAGTGCCCGGGGGCGAGTCAGGATCCCGCACAGGCGAGCTAAATCCTCGGCCCTCCTTCCCCCACCACCGGCACTAGGGTACGGGTTTCCTCATTGGGGTTCGGAGAGACAAGCTCCTCCTCCAGCCGGGGCTCCGAGGGCGGGGCCACCGCGCTGCTTTCCGGAACCTAGGCACCGGGTTACTAGGAGAGATCCGGGCGCTAGGAAACAGCGACGCCCGCAAGGCGCCCCCGCCCCCTTTCCCTTGTGCATTCTGGGAAATTTAGTCCTCTCTGCTCCAGGTGGCGTGGAGCATGCGACGAGCGGACTACAAATTCCAGGATTCCGCGCGTCCACGGGTACTTTGGAGGTGGTGGTGCGCGGCGGCCGCCAGGCCTGCGGTTCTGCAGGCGAGGGGATGTAGACTAATAAAGAGTGACAGCTGGTCCAGTTGGACTTCTGCGCTGACTGAAGCAGGTGGCTGGCTGGTGGGCGTGTCCCTGTGGACGAGATCATTGGAGACAGTGTCTACCGGCCCTATTAAAACTTTGTCCTGTACGAGTCTGTGAGGGTACCTGTAGCCGACATCCTAACTGCACTGCAGCACCTGATTCAACTCATTTCTCACTTTAGTTTTTCTTTTCATTAAGATAGCGGCTATTTGTTCGAGTGCAGTACAGCCCTGTTTAAGAAAAACGATCAGCGCTTGGTCTCATTCTGCCCTTCCTATAGGAAGTGGCGCCTTTCCTTTCCTTGGACACAGACATTGAAAGCTGGAAGACGCTGATATCATTAACAACTTACTGTGGCCCTCAAACACCCAACATTTCTCCTAAAACTGACTGCAGTAAACTGTGAATCTACTGTGTTTTAAAGTAGCCTGTTTTCTAATTGGGGTCACAGCCAGCGTTTGGGAAGGTACTGCTAAATCCCAGGGAGTAAGGCTGCAGAAGGTTCATACTGGCCACTTGGAATTTCCTTTCCATGCTCACGACATATCTTACTCAGTTTTTCGTCTACCCCAAGTTCTATAGTACAGTCTCCGTGACCTGAGAGGGTGTGGGGACCAGCTGAGGCTAGAGATCCATCACATGTGCAGGGCTGGAGCAAAGCAAGCCCAGAGAACCAAGTGCGTGGGAGGTGACCAAGCTGCTCCAGCCCACCAAACAAGTGGGAAAACAGGTTGCTAGGCAGAGAAGTGTCACCTGGTGTCAGCCGGCCCGATGTATAAATAAATGCGCTGTGATCTTTTTGTTTTGTTTGCATCTTTTTGTTGTTGTTTTTGCAAAAGGCGAGATGTAACTCAAGACCTCACGCTTGCCGTGCAGGTGCCTATCCTCCTGAGCTATCTCCCCGGCCCTATGGACTTGGGATCTTAGGGGAGTTCCTTTTCCAGAGAGAGAGGGCACCGCCTGACCTCAGCTTTCTGTTTTCTTACTCTTGTCTTTATTTCTTCATCCTCTTCTGTCCTTCCCCCCGAGAATCTCGAGCGCTTCACTGGGCACAGCAATAGGGAAGTTTCCAGAAGATTAGAAATTTTGGATTTGAATAAGCAATTACTGTCTAAAATAGTGAAAAGGACATGAATTGATATCTTTTTTAAACAATCTACAAATATGTGAGTTGTCCTTGACACTTTTTTAAAGGTCAGAAAAAGGTTTGAGACTTTTTAATCTTTCTGTTGTATGACAAAATATTCAAGATTGGATAATTTATAAGGAATAGTTTATTTGAATCACTATAGTGGATTCCAAAAACCTGGCATCTAGTGTATGGGGAAGAGCATTTTTACTGCATCAGAATGCAGTAGAGGAGTTATACGACCAGACAGAGCAAGCACACAACTGTTGGTCAGCTATCCTGCTGCTGGTACAAAATACCTGACACTTTCAACTGAAAAGAAAAGGTTTATTTTGGCTCACAGTTTTAGAGATTTCAGTCTATGATCAGCTGGTTCAAAAGACAGAAGGGCATAGTAAAACAAAGCTGCTCCCTTTGTGGTGGCTGGGAAGCAGCACAGGGGAATAGCCACAGAGGAAGGGTGAAGAAGGAGACACAGCTTCCGAAGTCCTACCACCATGGCCTATGCAGATACACCCAGAACTGTGCTTTACTAATCCACAAGGAGGCTGTCATGCCAATCCAGATGACAACATCTGGTATGATAGCGCTGGCTGCCACTCCAGAAAAGCATCCTCAGGGTCCTAAAAGGCTGCCTGTGCTGGCCTGGACAATAAATCCCCAACTCTCCCCCTTTACCCTAAACTGTCCCGTCCCTCCCTTAACCCTTTGGCTCCAGCTAGCCCCGACTCCTCCACTCCTCTAAGTCCGCCACACACCCATAGTGGACTGCCCTTTTCTCAGCCCCCACCATCTGACCTTGATCCTTTTCCAACCTCAGCAACAGCCCCAGTACTTCCTCTCTGTGAACAACTGGGTGGAGATGGCTGCCCTTTCATGGTTTATGTCCCCTTCTCGACTAGTGATTTATGTAACTGGAAAAAACAGAACCCCTCTTTCTCTCAGAATCCTCAAGGGCTTATATCTCTTCTGGAATCTGTTTTCTTCACCCATCAGCCCACTTGGGACTATTGCCAACAGCTTTTATAGACCCTCTTCACATCTGAAGAGCGACAGCGAATCCAAGGGCTTGGATGGAAATTAATTTTGGGCCCAGATGGCCAAGCAGCCTCAGATCCTGTATGACTGGAGGAATCCCTCCCTTTGACTCATCCTAACTGGGATTCTACTTCCCATAGAGGTAAGGAGGTTCTCAATTGTTATTGCCAGCTTCTTTTAGAGGCAATCAGGGTGGCAGCTAAAAAGTCTACTAATTTGCCTACAGTTACAGAGGTCAGTCAGGGACCAGATGAATCTCCAGTGGCATTCTTAGAACGCCTCCAAGAGGCCTATCCGATATATACACTGATAGAGCCTGAAGCTGCTGAGAACCGCTGGGCTGTGAATATTGCTTTTGTTTCTTAGTCAGCCCCAGACATTAGAAATTGCAGAAGACTGAAGGATTTTAAGGAAAAGCACTGACAGAGTTGGTAAAGACAGCTCAGTGAGTTTTAAATAACAAGGAAGACCCTAGGGAGTTAAATAAAAGGATGGCAAAAGTTCTGATTGCCATGAAAAAAAGGACTCCAAAGTTAAAGGAAAGGGTTCAAAGAAAGAAAAACAAAAAACCATGTCTCTTAACAAGAACCAGTATGCCTATTATGAGGAGGACATCCTGTAATGCCTGTTTTACCAGATTTGGTACCTTTTTATGGCATGGCATGGGGGACAGCAGCAAATGGGAAGGGGACTAGAGGGGCGAGGAGCACACAGGTGAGTTATGCATGGTAGAGGAGTACATGGGAGGGAGTCACATGGGAGAGCAGGGCCCCTGAGAAAGCACATGGGAGAAGACTGGATGGAGAGTTCACCAGAGAGGACCATGCAGCCGTGGAGCACATGGGAGAGGGGCATGGAGTGTGTAATGTGTGGCAGAAGAACAAAGGTGAGGGGAACACATGGGACAGAAGCACTCACAAGGAGAGCAAACAGGAAAGGAGCACACAGGAGAGGAATACCTGGGAGAGGAAATCTTAGGAGAGGAACCCGTGGCAGGGGAGCACATGGGACACAGGCGAGGAGCACACAGAAAAGAGCCCATGAGAGAAAAACGCAAAGAAGAGCTACACATGGGTGAGAAGCACAGCCAAGAAGAAATGCAAGGGAGAAGCATGCATGAAAAGAGGACATGGACAACTCACATATGGGAGAGGAGCACATAGAAGAGGAGTTGTCTTAGTTACTTTTTATTTGTTGCTGGGACAAATACCTAACACACAAAATGAAGGAAGGAAAGGTTTATTTAGCTCACATTACTGGAGGGTTCAGTCCATATTCCGCTGGGTCCAAGGCAAACAACAGCAGTTCATGCAGCAGAAAACAATGGAGAGCAGAGGAGGAGCAGCAGCTGCAGGGGTGTCCATCAAGCCTCTCTTCCTTCTGCGCTGACAGCACTTCACACGGAACTCCTCCAAAGTGGCATGGCTGCTGAGACCAAGCTCCTCCGAAGACTGAGACTTCTCCAAGGAAGCGGGGCAGGGTGGCAGGAAGCAGGAAGTCGGGCAGGGCAGCAGGAAGCCTTTCTCAATTCCTGGGCCCTGCCCACCTGCAGGGCGAGGCCCCCACACTGCCAGAGCTGATTCAGCCAAGTTCACACAACGTATCAACTAACACAGGAGTACATGAGAAATGGAGCGCAGGAGAGAGGAAAACACAGGCTATGTACACAAGGAAGGAGTGGAGTACACAGGAGAGGAACACATGGAAGAGGAGCACAAGGGTGTTACATATGGGAAAGGAGCTCACACGGCAGGAGCACCTGGGACAGGAGCACACAGGTGAGTTACAGTGGGAGAGTAGCGCATGGGAGAGGTGCACACAGGAGAGAAATACACAAGACAGAAGTACATGGGAGGATAGCACATGGGAAGGGAGCACACAAAAGGGAGTAGATGGCAGAGGAGAACACGAGTGAGATACAACTGAGAGGTAGCAGTTGGGATCAGAGCACAAGGGAGAGGAGCATACCAAAGAGGACCACACAGGAAACTAATACACAGGAGGGGAGCACACGAAAGAGGAGCACGGGGTGAATTACATATGAGAGAGTGGCACATGAGAGCAGAACAAATGGGAAAGGAGCGTGTGGGCGAGTTACACATGGGAGAGCACAGGGGACAGGAAGAACACAGGAGAGGAGTGTACAAGAGAGGAAAATCCCAGAGGCACACACACTGATGAGCACCAGAGTTAAAGGAGCACACAGAAATGCAGCATAAGGGCTAGGATTACATGAGAGAGGACACACAGGTGAGTTATGCACGGAAGGGGAGCACATGGGAGAATTCCAAGTGGGAGAGGAGCACATGGGAGCAGAGAAAATGAGAAAGGAGCACATGGGAGAGAAATACACAGGGGAGGAGCTCCTGGGAGAGGAACACACGAGAGAGGAGTACATGGGAAAGGAGGAGCATGGGGGTGTGAAGAAAAAAGGAGAGGAGCACACATGAGGAAAGCATATGGAGGAGAAACACACACTAAAGGGAGTACACCAAAAAGGAGTGCACGGTAGAGGAGCACATGGCTGAATGACAATAGGAGAGTGGTGCAAAGGGACAGGAGCTTGTGGAGCAGGAGTGCATCAGAGAGGGGCATGTGGGAGAGTAATGCATAGGAGAGGAGCCTGCAGGAGAGAAGCACAAGGGGGAGTGACACATAAGAGAATGACACACGAGAGCAGAGCACACGTGAGAGGAGCACATGGGTGAGTTTCACATGCGAGTGGAGTACAGACAAGAGGAGCACACTAGAAAGGAGGAAGCAGGAGAGGAGCACTTGGGAAGTAGATTATATTGCAGAGGAGCACATGGGAGAGGAGTAACTCCAAAGTGAGCACATGGAAGAGGAATAGACAGATGAAGAACAGATAGAAGAAGAAGAATAGGAGAGGAGTAAAGGGGGGGAAGCACACATGGGTGAGGAACAAACAGGAGAGGAGCACTCCGGAAAGGGAGCACATGGAAGAGGAGCACATAGAACAGGAAGTACACAAAAGAGGCACACATGGGAGAGGAACACCCCAGAGAGATACATAGTGGAGAGGACCACAAAGGAAAAAGAGCACATGGGAAGGGAGCACAAGTGAGAGGATTGCATTGGAAAGGAGCACACAGGAGAGGGGCGCCTGGAGGGGAGCACAGGGTGGAGCCAGGGTCACACAGAACATGAGTAAATGGGAGAGGAGAGTATGGATAAGTTACAGCCTGGGGAGTACTACAGGAGAACAGAGTACATGGGTGAGGAGCACCTAACTGAATTATACATGGGAGAGAAGGACATGTGAGAGGAGCACAGGGCAGTAGAGCACAAGGAAGAGGAGCACATGGAAGCAAAGCATATGGGCAAGTGAGTGCAAGGGATAGAAGCAGAAGGTGAAGGAGCACACTAGGTAGGAGAACATGGAAAAGGAATATATCAGAGAGGAGTACATGGCAGAGGAAGCACAAGTGAGTTACATACTGGAGACAAGCACACAGGGGGGTGGCGCATGGAAGAGTGTGTGCATGTGTGCATATGTGTGTGTTCATGTGCATGTATATATTGTGTATGGGTGTGTTTGCATATGTGTATGTGCATTGTGCACTTAGGCATATGTGTTCATGTGTGTGCATGTGTGCTGCATGTGACTGTGTTTGTGTACATGTGTGTATATGTCTGTGGGTGGGTTGTGTGCATGCATTGTACCTGTGTTCATATGTGTGCATGTCTGTGTGGTACATGGTTGGCACATATATGTGTGTGCATGTGTGTGTTGTGTGCATTGGTGTGTTTGCTTGTGTGTGTGCATTGATGTGGATGTGTTCTTGCATGTACATGTGTACATGTGTGTTCATGTGCACTGCATGTGAGTATGTTTGTGCATGTATATGTCTGTGAGTGTGTGTATGCAACTGATGTGTGTGTGTGTGTAGTGTGTGAATCTGGAAAGTAGTGATTGTAGAGTGCTTATTTCTGGGGTACATACTGTGAAAGCAGTTTGCATAGAGTGCCATGCAGGTACCACTGGTGTAAAAAAATGAGATAAGACCTTCATCTGTGTTTCCATAAGAACTCATTATCAGAAACATAAATCATTTTCCAGAATGTTTCTACTGTATTTCCAGAAGTGTAGCAAATCACACCTTCTTTGCTTCCTAGGCCCTATAGGAATGAATGGAAGGCAATGAATAGTGGTGTGGGTTGTGCTGGCAAGCAGGTAGAGCTTCAGTACCTTATGGATGAGCATAGTTGAAAGAATTCATCATAACAGAACACCTTGGAGTGTGTAAATCTATAAAATATTGATATGTAGAGTCTGCATTTCTGGGATGTATACTGTGAGAGGCAATTTGTGTGGAGAGTACCATACAAGAGGCACTGGGATAAACAATAAACCTAATGCCACATCCGTGTTTCCCTAAGAAAAACTTATTATTGGAAATGTAAATCATTTTCTAGGATGGTTCTGCTGCATCTACACTAGTGTGGCAACTCATTCTTTGCTTCCTGGTGCCCATTGGCATGAATGGAGGGCAATGAACAGTAGTGCAGTTTGTTTTTGTGTGTGAGTGGAGCTTTATCACCTTATGGCTCAACACAGTTGAAGGAATTCAGCAAAATGAAACACTTTTGAGTATGTGGATCTGGGGAGAACTGGTGTATAGAGGGGTTCAGTTCTGGGGTGTGCACTGAGAATGGCAGAATGCATACAGGGTGCCATATATGTATCCCTGGGGCCAACACACAGCATGGAGCTTCATGCATGTTTCCCTAAGAAAAAGCCCTTGTTGGAAACACAAATGATTTTCCAGAATGGCTCCATTGTACTTACAGAAGTGTGTTGACTGATACATTATTTGCCTTCTAGACCTATAGCACTAAATGGAAGGCATTGAATAGTGATGCAGTTTGTGGTTGCAAATGGGGACAGCCTGGCCACATTATGGCTCAACACAATTGAAGGACCTCAGCAAAGTGGATCACTTTGCAATGTGAATATCTGTAAATAACTGATCTATAGAATGTTATTTTCTGGTGTGCATACTTGGAAGTTTTCATAGACCATGCCATACATGTAGGCCGGGGTCCAACAAACATCCTGGAGCTTCATGCATGATTTCCTAAGAAGAGCTCATTAGAAACATAAACCATTTTCCAGAATGTCTCTGCTGTATTTATGGAAGTGTGGCAACTCATGTATTCTTTGTTTCATAGTGCCATAGGAATGAATGGAAGGCAATGTATAGTGGTGCATCTTGTGCATTCAAGCAGGTAGAGCTTGAGCACTGTATGGCTGTTGAAGGGGTTCAATAAAACAAAACACTTTGTAGTATGTGGATCTCTAAAAGAACTGATGCATAGAGTGTTCACCTCTATGTTGTGACTGGCATTTTGCATAGTGTGGTGTGAATTTATCCCTGGGACCATCAAAAAGCCTGGAGCTATGTGCATGTTTCCCTAGGAAGAATTCCTTATTAGAAGTGTAAATTACTCTCCAGAATGATAATGCTGTATTTAGAGAATTGTGGCAACTTATATTCCTTGATTCCTAGTACTCAGAAGAATAACTGGAAGGCAATAAATACTGGTGCTGTTTATGCTTGCATGTCGATAGCTCAACCACCCCATGACTGATCACAGATAAGACCTCAGCAAAATGAAACACTATGGAGTATGCAGATTTCTAAAGAGCTGATGTATAAAGTGCTCATTTCCAGAATCTATGCTGCGAATGGCAGTTTACATAGAGTGGCATATCCATCCATCCTTAGGGCCAACAGAGAGCCTGAAGCTACACATATGTTTCCCAAGGAAAAACTCCTTCTTAGAAATGTAAATCACTCTCAAAAATGATAATGTTGTGTTTAGTGAGGTGTGCCCACTCATGTATTCTATCCTTCACACTGCCCATAGGAATGAATGCAATGCAATGAACAGTCTGTGCTTGCAAACAATTAGAGTTTGTGAAAAGTTGAAGGAGTTCAGGAAAACAGAAGACTTTGGGGTTTGTTGATCTGTAAAGAACTCAAGTGTAGAATGTTCATTTCTGAGGTGAATACTCTGAATAGCAGTTTGCATAGAGTAGCCTTATATAGCCCTAAGGCTAACAAAGAGCCTGAAGCTTCAAGTACATCCCTAAAAAAGAACTCATTGTAAGAAATGTAAATCATTTTCCAGAAGGTTTCTTCTGTAAATACAGAGGTGTGGCAATAAATATATTCTTTGTTCTCTAGTGCCATTAGGAATGAAAGAAGGCAATGAATAGTGTGTAGTTCATGTTGGAAAGCAGGTAGAGCTTCAGTATTTTGAATGAACACAGTTGAAGGAATTTGGCAAAATGAAACACATTGAACTGTGCTGATCTCTAAATTACTGATGTGTAGAATCAATATTTCTGGGATGAATAGTATGTGTATGTACAAGTGTACATGTATGAGTGTGTGTATTACGTGTGTATGTGTATGTGTTTGCATGTGTATATGCGTGTGTATTGTATAAGTGCGTGTGTACATACATGGGTATATGTAAGTGTTTGTGTATATGGGTGTGACTACGTATCTGTGTATATGTAGGTGTGTATGTGTCTGGGTGCATGCATATGTGTGTCTCTGTGCATGGGTATGCGCATGGGTATGGACATGTGTACATGTGTGTGCAGGTACATTTATGTGTATATGTGACTGTGGGTGTAGGTGTTTGCATGAGTGTATGTGCATGTGAATGTGTATGTGTCAGTGCATGAACATATTAATGTACAAGTGTGTTTGTGTCTGTGCATTTGTTTATGAGTGTTCATGTTTATATGCATCTTTATGTGTATATGGATGTGTATTGTATGAAGATATACATGTCTTTGTGCATATATATATATATATATATATATGCCTGTGTGTATTGGCATGTACATGCAATACATGAATATGTGAATGAGTACACAAGTACATGTACATATGTATGTGTTGGCACATGTGTATGGGTTTTGGGTATGTGTGTATGTGTGCATGCATATGTGGGTGTTTGTGTGTGTTTGTGTGTAGGTGTGGATGTGCATATGTCTGCATTGGTATGCATCTGTGTGTGTGTGCATGTGTGAATATATATGTATATGTGTGTGTATGAAATAAAAGTAAAAACAGCTTTATCTATAGGGATTAAAATTACAAAATATTAAAAAAAGGGGGGGGGCTGGAGAGATGGCTCAGTGGTCTAAAGCACCTACTTAGAACAAGCTTAGCAAAGCATCAGGGACCGCGGTTCGATCCCCCAGCACCACATGCCAGCCAGCCCCGCCCCCAGGTGGGCTGAGCTGGCCACACACACCACACACACTCACTCTCTCTCTGTGTCTCTCTCTCTGTCTCTGTCTCTGTCTCTGTCTCTGTCTCTCTCTCTCTCTCTCTCTCTCTCTCTCTCAAATAAAAAAAATTACAAAATATTCCCACAAGATTTTGAAGGTGAAGATAAGGAGGCTTGATACCATGAGAACATTTTAAACATGTTCCTTATTTTGGATAAATATCTACAATTAAAAAGTGAAATATATTGTTAAGATAATTTAAGAAACCAATTGGAAAAGTAGAAATTGTTTGACCAGGATTTATACATGTGAAAGGGAAATTCATGTATTTCAATTTAAGAAAGGAATGAATATCAAAATGATTTATTAAAAATAGCTACATACATTTGTACTAATATTGTTTAGGCAAGATATCATGTCTGCATCTTATACTCTGAATAGCCACTATGAATTATTATAACTGTCCTACTAACCTGTCTTGAAACTGTCTCATTGCTGTTTCTTTCTCATTAAAATTAATTTAAAAATATAGCTACATACTTGCTTGCAAAATCTCCTAATTTCCCCCAAAGCTTCAGTGTATGAAGGTCAGTCTGGTATCAGGCATGGCCATTTCAAGGCATGATGTAATCTTCAAGAAATGGGGCATAGTTTTATGATTTCAGCTCAATAGAGATGCATGTGTGCCTCTATGTATATGTGCGCATACATATGTGTATATGTATTTTCATGTGTTGTGTATGATTGCATGTGTAAGGATGTGTATGTGCCTGTGTAGCTGTATATGTGTATTTGCATGGTTATGTATATGTGTTTGTATACAAATGTGTGTATGAAGATGTGTGTATATATGTGTATGTGTGTGAATGTGTGAATATCTATAGGTGTATGTGTATCTGTGTATATGTGTGCATGTATCTGTGGATGCATGTGTGTTCATGTGTTCTGTATAAGCATGAATAAGTGTGTGTTTATGTGAATGTGGTTATATATGTGCATTTATATGTTCACTTGTTTGTGTGTGCATGAACTTGTGTATGTGCATGGGTGTTTTATGTGTATTGTGTGGATATATGTGTAGATGTGGATTGTGTAGATGTGTATATATGTGAATTTGTATTTGTGTGCGAGTGAATTGTAACTGTATGTGTTCATATGCATGTGTATATGTGTGCCTGCATGTATGTGTGCATGTGTGTGTGTATGAGTGTGTATGGTTATATAGGTGAATTTGTATGTATGTGTGCATGTGTACATGTATGTGCTTGTGCATGTGTATGTGTGTGTATTTGTTGGGAGTGGCTAAAGCTGGAAAATGATCATATGTGGGAGGGCAGGACAAAATCTCAATGCCAAAAGCAGGCAAGCTATCTCAGTCCTAAGAAAAGCATCCTGCCTGGTCAATGTCAGCTATTAGTCAGTAGGCAATCTTGTGTCATATGATACTAACTTCACAAAGGTATACAAAATACCCCTACTGTTATTCTGGGGGTCATTTGCCAATCAGACAATCAGCTACCACCTGACCCAGTTCTTGTCTTATTGTCTGTCTTTTTGTCATTTTTGCTATTGTTTCTTCCCAGGGTACCCAAGATACAAATGTGTCTCAACATGTATTTGTATATAGATGTATGAATATATATAATGTATTTGTATAGAGATGTATGAAAAAAATATATATATAGTGTATTTTAGGTATATGTATGTGTATATGTATGTGCAGTTGTATGTGTATGTATGTATACATGTTGTTCAGGTGTATGTGTATTTGTATGGTTGTGTTATGTACATATGAATGTGCATATTCATGTATGTGTGTACATGTATACATTTATACAGATGTGTGTGCATGTGTTTGTGAATGTGTATGTACATGGGTGTATGTGTGTGCATTCATATGCATATTGTATGTGTATGTATGTATGAGTGTAAGTCTGTGTATGAATGTGGATGTTTGTGTGCCTCTCTCTGTGTGTATGTATGTATATATGGATGAATGTGTGGATGTGCATGAATGTGGGTGTGGAGGAATACATATGTACAAATATACACATATGTGTGTGTTTATGTGCATATGGGTGTGTATGTGTATGCACGTATGTGTATTTTGTGTGCATTGCATGCATGTTTATATGTATATGCATGTATATCTCTCTGTGAATGTGTGTGCCTCTCTGTGTGTGCCTCTGTGTGTGTGAATGTGTATGTATATGTATGTGTGTTTGTATGGACACATGCATGGGCATGTGTATATACTTGTGTATGTATGAAGGTGAATGTATATTTTTATGTGTGTGCATGTGTATGTTTGTGAATGTGTATGGTGCTTGCATGAGTGTGTGTGTGTGTGTGTGTTGATGTATGTTAATATGTATTTGTGTGTTCTTCTGTGTGCATGTGTATATGTTTATAGTTGCATGTGTATATGTATATGTGCACATTTGTGTGTACATGTGTATACATGTGTGGATATATTATTGTGTGTGTATCCATATCTGCATTTTGTGTCTGCACATGTACCTGTGTATCAGTATGTGTGCATGTCTGCTTGTGTATATGTGTGTACATGTATGTGTGTTTTATGTGGATGTGGATGTCTGTGCATTTGTGTGTATGTGCATCTGTATGTGTATATGTATATTGTGTAGGTATATGTGTATATGCTTTTGTGTGCATATGTACAGGTATGTGGGCTGTGTATGTTTGTGTGTGTGAACATGTATGTGTATGTATAAAGTAAAAGTAAAAACAGCTTTATCTACTGGGGTTAAAGTTATAAAATATTCCCACAATATTGTAAAGGTGGAAAAAAGGAAGCTGAACACTGTAAGGACACTTTAGAGATGTTGCTTAGTGTGGATACATATCTACAAATAAAATATTTTGAAAAAAACATTTAAAAAGTAGAAATAATATGATTAGGATCTGTATGACTGAAAGAGGAATTCATGTGGTTTAATTTGAAAAGAAATGAGTACGAAAATAATTTATAAAAGTAGCTACACAGTTGCTTGCTTTGGCTCCTAAAGGTGCCCAAAGCTTCACTCGATGAAGATCTGGTCTCCAGCATGGCCATTTCAAGGAGCAGTGTAATATTCAAGAAATGGGGCTTAGTGGGATGACTTCAGTTCAATAGAGATGTGTGTATTGTGAGTATATGTGTGTTCATGTGTACATGTATGTATATCTGTGTTTGTGTGCCTATGTGTATCTGTTTGCATGTGTATATGGCTACATCTGTGTGCATGTGTGTACATGTGTGTACACACAGGTGTATTGCACATGT
Source organism: Octodon degus (assembly GCF_000260255.1). NCBI lineage: Eukaryota > Metazoa > Chordata > Mammalia > Rodentia > Octodontidae > Octodon > Octodon degus. The sequence continues at coordinate 11,733,853 of NW_004524624.1, read as the reverse complement.
GTACACATGCATGACCATAGCAAACACCAAGTAATACTAGAGACCTTTCTGGATGCAGGGATGATTGCTGGGGGAAACAGTTCTATTCTCAAAATCCTATATCTCTGAAGTGAACTTCCACAATGTCTGTTATGCCTACTGCTGCCAGACAGGGTCTCATCAAGCACAAGAATCCTGGCTTCATACTTTCCAATTCAGCATCCCTTTGACTTCATACATGCACAATGTAACCTTACAGCCACTAGTGTACCTGAGGGAGGACACCACCTTTTCTGAGCTAGCAGACAGTGCATTTTCATACTTGTTGCACTATCTGGAAGGCAGGACTGCAAAGCAAGGAATGGATGAGGAATGCTCAGGACCTCCTCAGTCATTTACTCATGAGACCTCGTTGGTGGTCTAGACTCAAGCTCATATTTACCTGGATATCTTTTGGAATCTGCTCAGTATGTTTTGATATCAGTTCACTCTGCTATCAGGATCTCTGTAAAAAAGCACATTGGTAAATACTGATTTAGTGCACAATCCTCGCATTAACACATGTGAGAATTGCAGAGGTCATAGTGTTTGTTTGCCAAGCCCAATAAACTCCAGACCTGAGTACTTAGAATTCCAAAGACAATGCCTGGTAAGAAATTCTTTCTTCCTTGAACATAAATCTGCACAAGTTCTCACATCTTTATCCATAATAGTGGAAATTTTGGTATTAAAAGAATCCCTGCCTTTCTATTCAGGGTGACCAGCTTGAAAATGCATACCTGAAAGTGGAATGCTGCCCAGTAGCCACTGAGCAGTCTCTTGTTCTGTTTTATTGGTCCATGTGTCCAATGGCTTGTAAAAGGGAAGGGTGCCAAGAGCCCCCCAATGTATACCCATAAAGAAAAGCTGTACCATGCCTGAGGGTAGTAACATCTCACAAACTTGACCACCAGTCAGGCCCTTAGCAGAATACCTGGTGATAAAACATGATAATGACAGGTTAGGCAGGGTCTTCTATTGACCTTGATAAGGAACAGAGGCCCAATATACTGAACAACACCCATATTTGAACTTTTGAGACCATCTGCAATCTTGTATCAATAAACCTCTGCTCACTGCTTCTTATTCCTGAGGGAAGGCAACAACACTACAGTGAAACCACAATGGTCGTAATGTAATAATATGGTCTGCAAGAACACCGTGCCTTTCCTTTGGTCTTCACCACTTGCACAAAAATGTTTCACACTAGCTGGATCCCAGAACCAGTCTCAGGGGAACACTACCAATGGGCATCACTAATTATCATCTGGTCACCTGTGAAGATTAATGTACTTCTTGCTTGGCAGGCTGCCCTGCTGCCCTACTAGACCAGGGAATAAGAATCTCAGCAAGCCTTTACATTCACTTTGCTGCCTTGCATACCAATGGCAAACTCATGGTCACTAGATGGCTCAGTTCCCCTTTTATGGCTTCTATGAGCAACTGCACCCAAAGCACAGCCACAATGGCCTACTGAGGCCACACCATCACTTCCTGAAATCCATAGACATCCCATGTTCCCTGCTTGATGGAAGTGCATCTCTGAATTTTCCTGAATCCTGATGATGCTTGACAGTGTTGCTCATGCCTCAGTGAGTTTTGGGCCCCTTCCTGGAAAACACACCCAAGAGAACCTATCCTCCTGCCCCCTTTTCCATATCCATCTAAATCATCTCTATGCCATCATAAATCTTCAGTGTCCATCAACTCTGTCAGGCTTCCTCTATGTTACAGAAAAGGCAAATAACAGGAAATGGGTGATCAAAAAGAAATGTCAGCCAAATCACTCCAATCTCTATCTCAGATACTGATACTACAAAATGACCTATTGCCTCCTAGTAAGGCTCAAATGAAATGGAAGAGATCTGCAGGCAAGGCTGCAACACAACCTGAGCCTTCCTCAGTAGAACAAGGTTACTCTGAACATTGCAATTTGTCAAATAAAGTGGGAAACAATAAAGGTTTACCATCAATAGTCATATCTGTACCAGTAAAAAAAAAAAAAAGGCTCTGATATTGAATGTGGTATTAGATGTGAATCACACACTATCGCACACCAAGGAAACCTGAGACCATCTCTTTATGTACAAGATGCTGACATCCAGTATATAAAGAAAAAACATATTTCTCATGAGGTACCAATACCCTTCTCTTACTTGATACTTGCAGGAGGTTTCAACCAGTCTCTTCAGCATCACTATCCTCTCTTGCAGGGAACCTGTAGACACCATGGAGAGGATGGTGATGGTGTGAGTGTAAAGCCAATGGACATTTAGGTACCCACAAAAGGCAGTGAGTGACGTAAGATACCCACCTGGATGCTCAGATGATTGTCAGAGGAACAGTCCTCTTCCCCAGAGTTGAAACTTCCCTAGGTAAATACCTACAAACCCTCCTGTACTTGTTGGCCCCCAGGCTGGGTTGCAAGAAGCACAAAAACCAGGAGGGAATCACTGCTTAGTGCTTACTGGTCTGGCATCAGTGTGACCTTACCATGGCAAGCATCCCCTCATAGCCAGAGTGTGCCGGTGAACTCCATCCTTTCTGACCTGACCACATTCAAATCAGGGAAAGGGCTGCGAAGGCCTAGCGACACCTTCACCAGTGTCATGGACAGGGAGTTTGCTGGACCTTGTCAGTGACCTAGGCCCAACATTTAGTGCAGGATCTACCTGAGTACTTTGTGTGGCTCCCTCTCACATCAGGATCCCTGTTTTAAAAACACACACATTCCAAGGAATACTGATTCAGTTCATGTGTTGTTGCACCTGCACAGGTGAGAATGTGGAAGTTACTATGTTTGCAGAGCACACTGACTTCACTACCTGGGTTCCTGAGGAACTCCAAAGAAAGGCCTGGTAAGATGAGCCCTTCTCCCTTGAATGACAAGCTGCAGGTGTCCCAAGAGTCAATATCAATGGTGGAAGAAACCTGGATTATTGACAGGAATGCTTGCCCCTGACATACCACAGGCATGAAAATGCTCTGTGGGCCAGCCAACCAACATGAAATGGAAAGCTTACCCACAGCACTAGGAAGCCTTTTGTTCCACCTCCATTGGCACATGTATCAAGCAACCTCCAGAGAAAAGGGAGCCCAAGTACCCTCCACTCCAGTCTCTCCAAAAAGAGGGAAGAGGCCCAAAGGCTAAAAGTAAATCTCGGGGCTGGGGAGATGGCTCAGTGGAATAAGCACTTGCCTGGAAAGCACAGGGACCTGAGTTCAATCCCTGGTTCTGCAAAAAATAAAAATAAAAATAAAAGTAAATCTCACAAAACTCAATCACCAGATCCTTAGCAGGTTACCAGGTGACAAAATACCATGTTAGACAGAAGCTCCCTTTTACTCATGATTAGGGTCATCAGAACCATGAGTCAGGCTATGTTCACATTAAGGCTCACATGACTACCTATAATATGGCCTTACCAATCTTTTCTTCATCACTGTGTATATACAAAATGAAGCCAAATGGAACTATGCCATAACAGTAACTCAGTACACAGTTTGCTCTGCAACCACACCTGTATTTCTCATTGGCCATCTCCACTGGCGCAGAAGGCTTTTATTCCAGCTGGAAACTAGGAAGAAGTCAAAAGGAAACACATTCATTCTAAACACTAATCCTCATCACCTGCAATGGTTCCCTTGCTTCCTACATGGCAGGATGATCTCCTTTTTGGTGTTCACCTGGACAATCTCTATGTCATCCTATCATGTAGAGTCCATTGCCAACATGGGACTTGTCTGATCTGCCCATGAACTAGTCATGCAATAATAAATGGACATGCTGAGAACATACTTGCTAAACAGATAGAATCCCTGTATCAGGGATAGAGACTGATTAACCTTCTAGTTTCCCTACTGGGAACATTATGAAATGCATGAGATCTCCTGGCAGATATCCTGCAATATGCGGGTGATACTCTCATCCAAATAAAGGAGAAAATTCATCAAGAGGTTTGTCATCAATAGTCAAACATGGAGGCCGGGGAGATGGCTCAGTGGAATAAGCACTTCCCTGGCAAGTGCAAGGGTCTGAGTTCAATTCCCGGCTCCACAAAAAAAAAAAATAATAATAATAATAAAGGGCTGAAGAGATGGCTCAGTGGAATAAGTGTTTGCCTAGCAAGCACAAGGGCCTGAGTTCAATCCCCAGTTCCAAAAAAAGAGTCAAACATGGCAACAAACACCAGGTCAGGCAGAACCTCCTTCATGACTTTGATAAAAATATCTGCCTGCAATCTTGCTTCACAAAACTTTTATTTATTGCTGCATTTACCTGAAGGAAAGAGCAACAATTCTACCAGGCTTAAACAATGTAATTCAGTGTACAGTCTGCTCAGGAAGAACACTTGGCATTTCCCTTTATTTCACACTGGCACGAAAGGCTCCCACTCCACTCTGATAACAGACCAATTTGAGGGGGAAAAGGGGAAAAAATATCACCCTTGTATTCTAATCCTCATCAGCTAGTCTCCTGCCAAGATCACTGTACTTTCTGCTCAGCACCTTGTCCACCACAATGTCACTGAAGCAGGGAACAAACAATTCCAAGATACTTGGAACACTGGGTATTCTTTTTCCTGCTTGTACTCTAGGGGCAAACTCATAGTCACTGGATTGGCTCAGTTCTGGAGTCATTGCTTTTCTAGGCATCTGATGCCAGGAGAGTTACAATGACATGTATATCCCTTCATCACTTACTTCCATCCATAGATAACTGCAATCTGAGGACATGACAGAGGCCCGCACTTGTACTTACCTGGATCCTGATAATGTCAACAGCATAGCTTCACATGGTTATCAAAAGCACTGAATCCCTCAATGGAAAAGACATCCAAGAGAACCTGTCCTATACTCATCTTCTTTTCTATGTCTACCTGCACAATATGCACATCATCCTATAACCATACTCCTCCTATGTACCCATGAACTACCTTGCCTTATGACAATGACCTATCCCCCATTTTTTCTTCTACTGGGACTATTATGAAATTCATGACATCTTCTGGCAAGAATAGGATAACTCCATCACAATACCAGAAAGGCTCTGAGAAAGACTTGCCACATAGAGGGGGAAACAGAAGTTGGCCACCAATAGTCAAATCTATAGTGGGAACAATAATGCTTTCAGGTGGAACATGATGTTAGCTCTGAATCCTATCCTAGTCAAGTTCTTCAGAAGATGTGTGCCCAAGTGTAGAGACATAGTTTTGAGACAAAAGCCTGATGTCCCAAGAGAGTAGGCAACACTGGACTGAGCCTGAGGAGGGTTGCGTCTGTTTGCAAATTCCTGGAAAGCTGGGACCCAAGGCAGCAGGTAACAGCTTCTCCTGCAGGCGCCCTGTCCTTTGATCCCTTGCTTGGGATGTTATCTGCTAGCATTTTTGTGAACCTAGTGTTAGGCAAATGATGGAAGTCAATAGAGATAGTAGTTTGTATTCATTTAGGTAATTATGCACATTCCTTGGTCTGCCTTTACCCCTCAATAAATGTGAGATGCTTCTGAGGCTCTGGGCTCACTTGCAGAGAGACTAATCTCAGTGAGACCTCTGAAGCTACATTCATCGGGTCTTCTCGTCGTTTCTTTCAGCACCGACCCGTAATATACAACACCAAAGTTAAAATAATAAAAAGTTATTTGCATATGCATCTGATGTGTACAATACTCTTATACTCACATGACCATTGTATGAGTTGCTAGCCACAATCTTCTCAGCATCCCTCTCTTGCTGAAGGGAACCTGGACAAAGTATGTAGAAAAGAGTGCTAGTGTATGGTCAGTGAGTATTTCCATGTCCACAGAAACCACTGAGTGACACTGGAAATCAGCACGTGTGGAGGACCACCCGAGCAGCTCTCCTTGAAAGAAGAGCGATTGTCTCCATTTTGACTGAGCCTGACCCTATGTCCTTGTATTGTTCTGTACAGAGCTGGCTAGGACTTCTGTTTATCCTTCAGTTGGCCTTAAGCAATGTATATTGGTCTAGCTGAGGTGCTGATGATAGTCTTTGAAGGTGGCGTGCATGTTTCCCTGGTAACCTATACCTGCTGCTCTTTAATGTGAGCTGGGTTGGACAGAGGCTATGACTTCCTGGGGCTTGAAAGACTACACCAAAGCTGAAGCACCAGACTTACCAAAACATTAGATACTCTATAATGCAGATTACTCTCTCTGCATATCCTCTCTGCATATCGCAGAGGTAAATTTAGGCCACCCACCTAGCTCAACTCATAGTAATCTCTTTCCCACAATTCTCAGTCAATCCTCAAGCCACTCCCCCACTGAATAAAACTGGGTGAGGCCCTGGGTCATACTCTTGGTTCCAGAAAGCCATCTTCATGGCTGGACTTAGAGCCCCTTGACTCCCGGATGATTGAAGATATAATTTAGTGTCTTTATTTCGCTGTGGGTTGCATTGTAAGTGGTAGATTGGAATCAACTTGATGGGATTCCAATAACATAACTTTGGGATTACAAATATTGGCTTCTTGGACTGAGATGAGGATCTAGAAGTGTCCCCTACAAGCATGGATATTGGCACGATTGCTAGGGAAAGTCTTGTCCCCAAAGTTGCAACTCTTGTGAAGACCTGCAGTCTCTCCCATGCTTACTGCTCCCTGGCCAGGAATGCACAAACACAAAATACTGGACAGGATCACTACTTTAATGCTCACCAGTTCAGACTTCATGTGACCTCATTCATGCCACGTCCTCTCACAGCCAGTAGCATGACTAAGGACTCCAACTCTCCTAACCTGAGGACCTTCAAATCTAGAAGTGGGCTAGGAAGACACCTTCATCACCTACCCACTCATGGGGAGGTGGGAAGATCTCACTGATGAGCTTGCTCCTCCTACACCCAACCTGGATGTTTGTGGGGATCCATCTGAGTATGTTGTATGTCTCACTCCTTGTTTAAAAGCTCTGTGAAAAACTCATTGGAGTATATTGGGCTGGCTGACATCTCCTCACACCTGCACATGTGAGAACAGCCAAGGTCACCGTGTGTGTTTGCAGAATCCACTGGCTTTACTAGCTAGATCCTTCAGAACTCCAAGAACAACTCCAGTCAGATAGTTATTTCTCCCTTTAATGGAAACCTTGAGAAATTCCATAGGTTGGTATGCACGGAGTAGAAATATGGCTACTCACAAGAATCTCTGCCTCTCCTTCTATGGTGGTGAGCATGAAAACCACCCTGTAGGCTTGGCATCCTACATGACAATAGGCTGCTTTCCCATACCCACTGAGAGGTCCCTTGTTTTACCTCTTTTGGCATACATGTAAACAGCAGGAAAAAGGCAAGGGTGCCCCATTGTCTTCCTCCACTATGCATCCTAAAAGAAGATGTCCCATGGATGAAGTGTCCACATCTCATAAGACCTTACAATCAGGAGGCCTGGGGATTAAGCATGGAAATACCAGGTTAGGAAGAGGCTCTTTGTCTGTTCTCTAAAAATATCTGGCCACATAGGTTGGGCTATGTCCCTGTAAGGACTTGAATCGCTGTCTGCAAATTTACCTCCACAATTTTTCTTCATCACTGCATATATCTGAAGGGAACATCAACACTACCATGCTCAAACCACACATTCAGCTTATGGTTTCTTCTGCAAGCACAACTGGCCTTTCCATAGACCATCACCACTGGCTTTGATTCCACTTGTATGCTAGAACAAATGAGGAAAGATGCTATCATTCTAAAGTACTAAACCACATTAATGGCTCCCACGCAAAGATTCCTGTGCTTCCTGCTTGGGAAGTCTTGTCTACCACAATGTCACTGGAGCTGCAACAAGCAATCCCAGGACACACAATATATCAAAATTGATTTTCCTGCCACAGGAAGGAACACAGGGTAAGTGTATGGTATGTGGAGTGGCTATGTTTCCACTCTCTGTTTCTCCAGATACCTGAGCAAAAGTAAAGCCACAACAACCCACCTGGACCCCATCTTCATCTACTGAAATCAAGGGAGATCTTGTTTAGTACTACAGCAGAGGCCTACACTTGCATGAACAGGATCCCAGTGATGTTTAAATAAATGGCCTCTTTGGGTTTTGACCCCTCACTGGAAAAGATGCCCAAGAAAACCTGTCCTTTATTGGTCTCCTATTTCTTGTCCACCTACAAGCTATGACATCCATTATCATTCAGGTTCCATTGCCTTGCTGAGGCTCTTTCCACATGCTCACAGATCAGCTGTCCAATAGTAAGTCAGCCCTCTTGTGGAGACATTTGTCAAATAACGACAGTCCCTATCTCATGGGCCCATTCTATCTCTGACAATGACTTATTGCCCTGCTTTTCCTCTACTTCCGCTGCAAGAGATCTGCCATCAAGGACATGATGGCACCTGATGCTTCCTCACAAGTAGGCACCAAACACCACACTTGCAGCACAACATGGGGCATATCTGAGGGCATATCAGAGGTTCACCGTAAACAGTCAAAACCTCAAGAGAGGAGCATATCAGTATACAGCAAATGAGCACTCAGCATCCACAAAAGCACTGAGTGACTGCAAACCTACCTGGATGCTGGGATGATTGACTGCTTAGTACTGTCCTGAGAGTCCAACACTCTTAAGTGAAACTGGCACAATCTTCTATGCTTAGTGCTTTCTGTGAAGGGCCACAACAAGCACAAAACATGGCAGACCCATGCCTCCATTGCTCTCCAGTTTGGCATCCATTTGGCTTCATGCATGCCAAGTGTCCCCTTATTGCCAGTCGTGCCTGGCCAAGGATACCATCATTTATGACCCAAGCACCTTCAAATCAAGAGAGGGCTGAGAATGCTGTGGGATACAGTCATCACTACCTGTGCATGTGGAGTTAGTGGTACCTCATCGGTGGCCTGAGAACCAGCCCTGGATGTCTGTTGGTATCTGCCTGAGTAAGCTGTGCAGCTCCCCATAATATCAAGAGCCCTGTGAAAAACACATCAGAGAATACTGATTTAACTCAAGTCTTCTTGCACTAGCACAGGTGAGAATTGTAGAAGTTACTGTGTTTCTTTGTGAAGCCCACTTGCTTCACAGCCTGAGTCCTTGCAGAACTCCTTGGAAAGTCTGGTGAGAGAATTCTTTTTCCCTTGACTGGAAACTGGCAGAACCAAGGGCCAATATCCTCAATGGTGGAAATTTAGATATTGAAAGAATTCTTGCCTCTTCATGTACAATGATAAGCATGAAAACTGTATTATGGGAGAGCTTCCGGCTACCCTGCGCTGGCGGGACCGACTCCGGGTCCCAGCCCAGGCGCAGCATGGGTGAGACAGTCTCCCACCCCCTTGGGACGCCCCCTACCACTCCACAGCACCTCCCCCACCCTGCCCGCTGAGTAAGAATTTCTGCCACGTTCCGGGAACACCCAGACCCAGTCCTAGCCCAGGTCCAGTGAGTGTGTGGGAGAGGTTCCGGGTACCCTGCGCTGGCGGGACCAACTCAGGGTCCCAGCCCAGGCACAGGTGGGTGAGACAGTCTCCCACTCCCTTGGGACGCCACCCACCACTCCGCAGCACCTCCCCCACCCCGCCCGCCACATTCAGGGAACACCCAGACCCAGTCCTAGCCCAGACCCAGTGAGTGTGTGGGAGAGCTGCCTCTCCCCCTCAACTCCACTTTGTCCCCTCAAGGCTCAGCTTAGGCCTGGCATACAGGCCGGGGGTGTAACCCTGCATCTGCAATCCCTACAGAGAGGATAGAGGATAGAACCACCCAGCTAGTTCAGGAGCAGAACATCTCGCCACAGGGGCACAACAGGTTTACCCTCAAGGGCAGCAGCAGGAAGGAGCTGAGCACAGCAGCCAGACTCAAGCCAGGCACAGCTGGATAAATCCAGAGTTTGCAGATTTGCACCTGAACTTCAGTACATGCTAAGGTTATAACTGCAAC
>NW_004524624.1:11709891-11717054 GCF_000260255.1 Octodon degus | reverse complement strand
AACCTGTATTATGGACCAACCACCCTACATGCAAATGGGATGTTTATCTATTGTTTGGAGAGTCTATTCTTTTACCTTACCACATATGTGAAACAGCAGACAAAAGATAGGAGTCCCAGTTGCCCTCCTCCAACATACATCCTAAAAGAAGGTGTTCCACAGAGGAAAGCGGAGATAGGCCACAAGAGCTGTTCACAACCCAGGCCCTTAGCAGGATACCTGGTGATAAAATATGACAACTTCAGGTTAATCTGAGGCCTCTGCTAGAACTTGTTTTGGAACATCAGGCCTGTGAACCAACTATGTCCACATTAGGATTCACTTGACTATGAGCAATTTCTCTTGAACATACTTCTTCATCGTTGCATATACATGAAGGGAAAGCCAACAAAGTCATTCTGGAATTGCACAATTACACAACTCAACACATACCTTGCTTTCTTGCTTTGTAAGAACCGTGGTCATTCCATTGGCTATCAGCACTGGCACAAAAGGCTGTCGCTCCAACTGAGTACAAATCAATCTGAAGGGAACACTATTATCCCCAGACTCAAGATAATCTCAGGCCTGGCCAAATAGCTCAGTGGATTAAAGCGCTTGCAAGCAAGCACAGGATCCAGGGCTTCAATCCCCAGGCCTGCTGCTGTGCCAGCCCTGGCCCCCAGGGCAGCTGAGATGGCAACTGACATTGGGCTTGGTGACCCTCACCTGTAATCCCAGCTCATGGGAGGTTGTAAACAGGTAGATCACTACTAGTCCAATCTAGTAATGAGACCCTGAACACCCTGTAGACCCTTTCCCAAAATACAAAAAAAAAAAAAGATAACAATCTTCATTAAGTGGTCACAAGCAAAAATTGCTGTGCTCCCTCCTCCAAGGGGTGGTCCACCACAATGTCACTGGACCAGAGAACAAGTAATCTCAGGACACATTTATCTTTCACTGTTCATTTTCCTGCATTGCACACCAATAGCAAACTCGTGGTTTACTGGATGGACTCAGTGGCACCCCACCCCTAGTGTATAGCCACAGCAACACAGAGACCCTACTGCCATCATTTACAACAGTCTGTGGATTTCCTCTGTTTGATTTTTCATGAAAGGCCTGCACCTGGACTTACCTAGATCACGGCAATCTTCAAAAGGATGACCTTTCATGGTTCACATGGATACTGCACCCCTCAAAAGAAAGGAAATTATTTTACTGATCCCTGTTTGCTTGTTTTTCTGATCAATGTCCAAGTTACCCTATTACTGTGGGTCCATTAGCTATAGCACACTGGTCCTTAGGCCCACAGACTAACCATGCAAGAGTAAATGGACACTCCTAAGGCTATACACTTGGAAAATTTCCCCAACCCTTACCCCAGGCACCCACCCTATGACAATGACCTGTTACACCACTAGTACCCCTATAACTACCAGCATATATGTGTGAAGTCTGCCTTCAGGGATGTAAAAGCATTTAACACTCCCTCAGAGTGTGTGCCCAGGAAAAATGAGGATGCCTCAATGTGCACACCCTCCTGACTCCCACCTGGAGCTGGAAGACCATCTGATCTCCAATTATGCACTGAGACCATAATTCTCATCTGAGATTTACCTGGAGTTCCTGTCACTCTCCTCCAGGCTTCAATGTAAACAGCCTAAATCTATTAAAATAAAATACTTATACTCTAAAGGTATAGGAAATAGAAAATTTTAAAGCACTTTAAAGATAGCACCATGAGAGAAAAATGAAAGAACAACAAAAAAAAAAGTAAGAAAAAAAAGCATTACCCCTACTGCCTTTTGCATAATGAATTGACTAGAAATACCTCGACAAAGAGAACTTTAGCAAATTTTCCTGAAACCAAATAAACTACTTCTGAACACCTAAAAGAGCAAACTTGTCTATGTGGCAAAACAGCGAGATGACTTAGAAGTACAGGTGAAAAGCCAAGCAAGTTTGGAGATAGCTGATTATCCAAATAAGAATTTCAGTTCAACTTTAAGTTTTCCTTAAATAAACTAATTTTAATGAAAACTTACATGTTAATTTACAGAGGGATAGCTCTTTAAAAAGGAAACAACCTTAAAAAGGGATAGCTAACTTAAGATTACCGTAGTTAGCCTAAAAGCAGCCACCAATTAAGAAAGCATTCAGGCTCAACAAAAAAACTTCTGATTTCAATACACTTGAAATTAACCCCTGTTTAAACAGTTTGATTCATCTGTAAGCCTATAGAAGAGATCATTTTAGATGATTGTTAGAGTAACAAGAATTATCTCCTTGCACAAGTTTATATCAGACACACATTTGATCAATTAACAACTTAGTAAGACAAAATATTTTATTAATTTTTTATTACAAACATTGCTAAGCTGAAGACTAAAACAAGCAAAAGGAACTTGGCAAACACATATCCCAGCTTTTCACCAAAAACACAACCTCTAACATCTCGGCTGCGGTGTCCTGACAGTGCAAAGGTAAAATAATCACTTGTTCTTTAAATAAGAACTTGTATGAATGGCTTAATGAGGATTTAACTGTCTCTTCCTTTCAGTCAGTGAAATTGACCTCCTCCCCGTGAAGAGGTTGCGATAAACTGATAAGATGAGGAAACCCCATGGAATTTCAATTTATTAAGTCATGCTTGACTACTTAATTTCTCAAGAAAACAAAAGACAAGTTTTGACTTAATAATTGTGGTTGGGGTGACCTCGGAGAGTAACAGAACCTCCAAATGATATTAACCTAGACTCAACAAATCGAAGTTTAAATTTAAACTGACCCAAATACTTTTCTGATCAATGAATCTAATTTCCCCAGGGATATCAACACAACCTATTTTAGAGTTCACATCGACAATAGGGTTTCCAACCTCGACATTGGATCAGGACTCCCCAGTTGTGCAACCACTTTTAAAGTTTCATTTGTTCAACGATTAAAGTCCTACATGATCTGAATTCAGACCAGAGTAATACAGGTCAGTTTATATCTATCTAAAATTTCTCCCAGTATGAAAGTACAGAGAAATAAGGCCAATAAATCAATTACACCTTAATAACTACAAGATGATAAAATATTAATCTTCCAGTTATTCTCTTAATTACCTAAGACAAGGGTCTGTTAAGGTGGCAGAGCCTGGTAAGTTGCATAAAACTTAAAACTTTATCCCTAGAGGTTCAATACCTCTCTTTAACACTTATGTTTGTAATCAGTTTTCTTACTTTTATCCCTATCCTCTCAGCTGTGGCATTTCTTACCCTAACAGAATGAAAAATCCTAGGATATATACAACTGTGCAAAGGCCCAGATATTGTAGGTTCCCATGGGACTCTAGAACCAATTGCAGATGCTCTAAAATTATTTGTTAAAGAACCACTTTGCCCAACAACATCATCAACCCTTCTATTTACTCTTGCCCAAACACTAGCCCTAACACTTGCACTTTCCATATGAATCCATTCCAACACCCTCCTCCTTAGCAATATAAACCTAGGAGCTCTGTTCATTGTAGAAACATCAAGCCTTGCTGTTTATGGTCTAAATGAGCGTCCAGCTCTAAATATGCACTATTTAGAGCATTACAAGCAGTTGCCCAAACTACCTACATGAAATTACCCTTGCCATTATCTTCCTCTCTACCCCTCTTAGGTGCATTGTTTAATTTATTAGCCCTTATAACTACCACCCAAAATTTGACTTCTACTAACCTGACCTTTGGCCATAATATGATTCATCTCAACCCCATCAGAAACTAACTTCTGTTTGACTTAACCAAAGGAAAATCAGGATTTGTTTCAGGATTTAATGTTGAATATGCTGCAGGACCTTTTGTCATATTCTTCATAGCCGAATACATAAATATTATTATGATAAATGTTCTCAAAACTATCATTTTTCACAACATCATACCAACCATCTTATCCCCTGAAATCTTTACAATAATTTTTTAAATGATTGATTGATTGATTGATTGATTGATTGATTTGGCTCGCTACACAGCTCAGGCTCTTAGTGACCCTCCTGTCTCAGCCTCCTCAGTGCTGGGATTATAGGCATTCATCACCACGCCCGGTTTCAATAGCCAGCATGGCATGGGGCCTGCATGGCATGCAGTTCCGGGGATGGAACCTGGGTCCTTGCACTTGCCAGGCGGGCGTTTAGATTGCTAAGCTATCTCCCCAGCTTACAATAAGTGTTATACTTAAAACACTTACCCTAACTGCCCTATTTATATACCTACATATCCAATATGATCAACTCATGCATCTTCTATGAAAAAAATTCTTCCCTTTAACTCTTGCCCTATGTTTTTGACACATTTCCATACCTATTTTTATGTCCAACATTCCCCATCAGAAACCTAGAAATACGTATGAAAAAAAGTTAACTTTGACAGTGAAACATAAAGGTTGCAACCCTCTTAATTCTAGAATAATAGGAATTGAACCTACTCTAAAGAACTCAAAATTCTCTGTGCTACCTATACACCATATTCTACTAGCAATAAGCTATGGGGCCCATACTCTGAAAATGCTGATTTATATCCTTCCCATACTAATTAATCTTATTACAACCAGTATAATTTACATAACCTTAATTCTAGGCTCACTAATTACCCTATTAAGCTCCCACTGATTATTAATATGAGTCAGCCTAGAAATAAGCATATTAGCAATCGCTCTCATTTTAATAAGTAAAACAAATCCCTGATCAACAGAAGCTGCAACAAAGTACTTTTTAACCCAAGCAACTGCATCAATGATTTTACTAATAACTATTATAATCACAATAATATTTACAGGCCAATGAACAATTTTCTTCCAATAACCAATCTGCTTTATTCTGACTGTATCTTTACTTATTCCACTTCTGAGCTCCATAAGTAACACAAGGAGCTTTCCTTCAATCAGGAATGATTGTTCTCACATGACAAAAAAATCACATCATTCTATTTTACACACAACCATACACATATACATGCACACATGCACATACAAAGATACACATATGTACATACACATATTCATTTATACCCACACATACAGATACATACACACACATATGCATACACACTAAAAAACACTTCACACACCGCACACAAACACTGTACATATACACAATGCACATACACACTGCAAATACACACGTTGCACATAGACACTGAACACAACTTCTGTAAACACACTGAACACATGCATTATGTGTTAGGAGCCATAGGAAGCTAGGACATTGATCAAATGTGTGTAGGTGGGACTGGGCTTCAGTGCCTAAAACAAATAAGTTACTTCATTCCTGAGATAAACATCCTGCTTACTTAAGGTCAGTTATTAGTTGCTAGGCAACCTTGTGTCACATGTTACAAACTTTGCAAAAATATAAATAAAGGACTGCTTTGTTGTGCTGTCATGTTAGTCTTGCCCATCACGCAGACCAGCGACCACCTAGCCCAGCTCTTATCTTCTTGTCTTTCTCATTCCTGCCACTGTTTCTCCCTGGGTAGAACCAGTCACAGTGAGTTCTTACAACTGTACTCACTGCCTGTATGCACAGTGCACATACGTGCTGCACACTGCACATACTACACACACAGCACACCCAAACTGCACATATACTCACTGGTAGCACACACTTCACACAAACTGCACAGAGACTGCATGCACCCTACATACATACACTACAGATACACTACAATACACACAAAGCACACACACTGCATACACACCGCATACACATTGAACATATACACATTGTGTGCCCACTGGACACACACAACACATGGACACACTGCACACACAACATATGAACACACACTGCACACACAAATCACATACACCCAGTGCACTCCCACTGAGTACACTGCACAGACACAATGCATACACTGCACATAAACACTTCCAACTCACTGCTCATACTATACATCAACACTAAATATACTCATCCACATTCACATACACACAAGCATGCACACACATTGTGTATGCATGTACACATATACACTCATGCACACACTTACACATATACATATACACATTTCATATATACAAAACCACATGTATGTATGCATAAACACGCATAGTTACACATATACATGTGTACGAGCATGCATATATATACTCACACACATGTATACATGAGCACAATACACATGTACATACATTCACAATATACATGTGCACATGGTTACACATGCATATACATGCACTTACATATGCACATATATTTCCACACATATACACATGCACACATATGTGCATTTGCATAGACACACATACACCGACATTCACATGCACATGCAATCACACGTGCAAACCAACATATACATGCAAACATGCACACACATACATACTGTCATATACACATACCTATACAAATGCGCATACATACACTTAGACATACACCTGCACATAAACTTGCAAACACATATATACACACATACTCATTCAAATACAGATACATATAAACACACAAATGCACATGCACATACCATACATATAAACTTTCACATACACATGTGTATACACATATGCATGCATTTACTCATACACATAAGCTTGTGTGTACTTGTATGTGCACATGCATAACCACACACATGAGCACACATGCACATAACACAAGCACATACACTTACCCACACATGCATCCACACATACACATACATATGCCCCCACACACATACACATCACATATATACATGTACACTTACACACATATACACACATGCACATATACATCACTTACACACAAACTCATGCTCATACACACAAACATACACATGAACAAAAATGTGCAGACACATACATGTGAACACATGAGTATACACATATGTGCCACACACATATAGACTCACAGAAAAATACATGCACATACATTTACACATGCACATGCATACCCATACATACACATACACATGCAGAGAGACACCTTTACATACATATTCAGGCATATACACATGCACATACACTCATGCACACAGAGATACATATACACATATACTTGTACATATAATGTGCACATATACCATACACATTCATAAACATATCCATAAATGCACACACACATGCACATCCATATACATATACACATGGATATGCATATACACCTGCATATGGTCACACACATACTCATACCTGTTGTAACTCAAAAATCAGATGACAATGAGGCAAGTCCAAAAG
>NW_004524624.1:11705400-11709186 GCF_000260255.1 Octodon degus | reverse complement strand
GCACATACAGAACAAGATGGCGGCACATATGTCAGGTTATAACAGTTAATAAAGTTTTAGTGGAAGCATACAGAGTTACAAAATTGGAATCAATTGCACAGGCTATAATAATACCTACACACATGCACAGACTTACACATGTATAAACACATGCACATCTACAAACACATAAATATACACACATGCATATACACACACTTCCTGTGTGCTGCTCTACCATGCGCTCCTTTCCTGTGCACTCCTCTGCTGTGTTTTTCTAACATATGTTCCTCCCCCTTGTGCTCCTTTTCCCATGTGTTCCACTCCTGTGTACTCCACTTGATGTGTGCTCCTCTTCCATGTGATTTCCTCTCATGTGGCCCTTCCCTTTATGTTCCATTCCCATGGTCTCTTTTCCCTTTTGCTCCCTCTCACACATACCCTTCTCACTGTGGTCCTCTCCCATGTGCTTCATTCCCCTGCACTAGTCTCCCCTGTGCCCCTCTCCTCCCTGTTCCTCTCTCATGTAATCCTCTCCAACATGCACCTCTTGCATGCACTCCTTTCACTTGAGTTCCTTTCACACATGTGACACACTCTTGTGCTCTTCCTCCATTTGCTTCTCTTCTCCCACGTGTAACTCATCTGTATGCTCCTCCTTCATGTATAATTCTCCTGCATGCTCTTCTGCTATTTGCTGCCCTCCCACATACTCCCTTTCCCCTGGGCCTCTCTCCAGTGCTCTTCTCTCCCTGTGTTCCTCTCCTGTGTGCATCTCTCCCATGTAGAACTCACTCATGTGCTCCCCTCATGTGCTCTGCTCTCCTGTGCTCCTCTCCCATGTGCTCCTCTCCAGGGTCCCCTCTCTTCTGTGCTGTGCTCCCATGTGCCACTCTCCAGTTTGTAGCTCACACATGTACCCCTATCCTGTGTTCTTCTTTCCATGTAGTCCTATGCCACATGTAACTCTCCTATGTGCTCCACACCTGTGTGCTTACTCCTCCATGTATGCCTGTTAGTGTGTTCCTCTTCCATGTGCTTTTCTCATGTGTGCTGCTCTCCTTTGTACTCCACTCTCATGAACCTTCCCCTGTGCTCCTCTCCCATACACAACTCTTTTTGCTCCTCTCTCACAAGCTCCTCATTTGCTCTTCTTCTGTGTGATCCTCTCACTTGTGTAACTCACTCGTGTGCTCCTCTCCCAAGTACTCCCTTTAGTGTGTGTTCCTCTTCCAGTGTTATTCTCAAATGTGTTTCTTTCCCATGTGCTGTGTCTCACATACTCCTCTCCCCTTACTCTTCTCCCAAGTGCTCCTCTCCTTTTTGCTCCTCCCTACACACTCCTTTTGTGCTCCTCTTGTATGTTTCTCTCAAAAGTGTTCCTCATCCTTTTGCTCCTATTCCATGAGCTCCTCTGCCCCTGTCCCTCACCAGGTGCTCCTCTCCCATGTGTGACTCACCTGTGTTCTGTTCTCTAGGGTGTGAGTGTGTGTTACAGCAAGAAGCCAGAATCACTCAAGGAGGCTGAGATATGGGAACAAGCAGGCTTTTATTTAGTGCATAGATGATACCACCAACTATTGCCAGCCAGGAATCTCAACCCCAATGACAGGGAAAACAGCAGTTTATCTAGCAGCTTGTCCAGTTTCTAAAAATAGCCAGAAATTTCCAGAAGGGTAGAGTACAGAGTTTATCTGATCATATGGTGATGGTCATACTCATGGGGTCATTACAGCACTTGTCAGAAACAACATTTAGCAGCACTACAAACTGCCTACAAATGGAAAATGCTTAACATATGTTTTGGGGAAGAAGAGTGAGTTCACCTAAAGTTTAAGGGTTCCAAAGTGGAGTTTAGAAACAAACTGTAATCTCTTTACCACCACATTGTCCCCTCAAGGACATATTTTCCTCTTTTAGGACATATATAGTCCCTTATAAGGTGATGACTCTTCAGATTTGTAATCTCTAGGTAGAAATAAACCATTTCATGGAGACATTTTTTATAGCCCTCTGGCAAACATACCCAAAGATATGTACACAAAGAACTACCACTGTCACAAAGGTTACCAAGTTAAATATGGCCCAGAAAATTAAGTAAGAGTTACTGTAGGGGGGTCAAATTGCAGATGCTCTCAGGACACATCTGGAAGGCCTGGTCCACTTGAGGCCCTTGGGTGCCAGCAAAATGACACTGGTGGTACAGCTCTTTTTTGAGTCTTTTACCACTTGCCTAGCACTCAGTTGTTCCATTTGCACCAGGATGAGCTTGGAGCACAAGGACACTACGTCCAGAAACTTCTCTTTGAAACACAGCATCACCCAGTTGTCAGGCAGGTGACTGGCTGCTGTAGAATTATTGAAGTTCTAGGAAGAACTGGCTGGTGTTGAGGATCTGGACAACCTCACTGCACTCCAGTTTGTTGGGTCTGTCCTCATATACCATGGTGTTGCCACTGCAGAACACATGGCTCTAGCACACCTCCTTGATGAAAATACCCTGGTGGCTGCTGTGTAGGAGTAACCCTCATCCCAGGTGTGTGAACAGCTTTTAAATCATCCATCTCTGTCATTGTTGGAGATGTCAGGCAGTGAGAAGCAGACCAGCTCCAGGCCCTTGGGACCATAAATCTTGGTGCTGGGCAGCCCCAGGTGGCCCAACACCAAGCAACAGCCTTTGAGTAAGGTAGTAATGTCTCAGCCCACTAGTTTGCCACTGTAGTAGAATCTGATCACCATCTTGAAGAAGTTTGCATGATGTGGGTCATAGGCAGGGTACCTGGCCACCAATGGCAAGTGTGTGTTGAGCTGTGGCACCCACCAGCCTGGAAGGAGCTGACTCCTGTAGGCTTCTGGGGAGGATGAGCTCCTCTTGATCATACCCATGTAGTCATCTACAGGAGGCTCTTTGATCATCTCATCTACCTCAGCACAGCCACACTCCATCCTTGTCCCATCACTCGAATAGATGGGAGGCATAATGCCTAGCTTGCATTTTTTTTTCTTCTGGGACAATTTTGTAAACTTTGTACAGCTTGGAAATATCAGGCTGGGGTCAGTTTGCCACCTCCTCAAAATCTGGGCCTTTGTTTAAATCACAGCATGACATCACCTTTCAAATAGCTGACTCAGCATTGTCCCTTTCTTCAAATCTTCTGTGAAAAATGGCCAAGGCTTTGAAGATGGAAATATCTACCTCTTGGTTGTCATCCTATTTGCCAGCATTCTTCCAAGAGACCTAGAACATGTTTTTATTTTATTTTATTTTATTTTACTTTACTTTACTTTTGTTTTCCCAGATCATCCCTGGGTACATGTTGCCACTAATTTGTTCAATCAGTCATTGTCAAAACAGCTGTCTGTGGGACTGCAGATTGAATAGTTGAGTAAAGATTTCTCCACAGCCTGGGTGTGCACATTTATATGATCTTTTCCAGTGTGGATTTGGTGCATGGCTGAAAGTGGGTGCTGAAGGTCTTAGAACAATGCAGACACCTGTGGGGTGTGGTCTCAGTGTGAGACTTGGAGTGGACCTGTGTCCCCATGTTACAGTCCAGGGGTGAGGATGCAGGGTTGTGGAGAGCTGTGAAGAACCGGGCCTACAAGATGGCGCTGGTTTCCGCATTCCACCCCCCATGGGTGAGCGCTCTCTGTGCACAACAACTCCTTATATGGCCAGGGCTGCAGTCATGATTCGCTTCCGCATATGCTGGACCCATGGGTGATCCCCACGTGGCGCACTGGGATTGGGCTCGGGAGTATATATTAGCCAAGGGCTGGGGGATTGAAAAAGAAGAAGCTTGCTGT
>NW_004524624.1:11701800-11703520 GCF_000260255.1 Octodon degus | reverse complement strand
GTGGCGCACTGGAATTGGGCTCAGGAGTATATATTAGCCAAGGGCTGGGGGATTGGAAAAAAGAAGAAGTTTGCAGTAAGGGGCCTGAATAAACCGCTGAAAGAAGAGCTGTGTGTTGCGTCTTCCTGCTGGTCAAGAAGCGCGCGACACAGGGTCACTCATCTCAGTAAGTCTTGTTCTAGAGTCCAGTCCTGGAGAGATCAGAGCAGTACCTGAGAAAGAGGGAAGTGCAGAAGCAGTCATGGAAGGCACGATGGGGAAACTCTGAGGTGACAAAGACAAAGAGATCCTGAGGGGAAGTGGTTCAAAATAGTTGTCTTTTAAGGAGAATTTAAAAAATATTTTGTTAATTAGAAATGATACTGAATTTCACTAAACAAAATTACTGGAATTAAGCAATGCTTCTTGTATTGCATATTGTTGTCTTCAAATTAATTGCTCAGATTATTAGATATAATCATGCAAACTTGGTTAAAAAATTATAAAATATTCCAAAGAAGAAAGGGAAAAAAATAAGCTTTAACTGCTCCTTTCAGTAGACCAGAAAGCAGCAGTACAATTATTGAAGCTATCCTGTGTGTCTATATATATATATATATGTCTTTTGTCAGTTCTTCTTTCTTTTCTCTTTTCCATCATCTCAGTTGTTCCTTCACTTTCAAAAGTTTCTATTCTACTCACAATGTCTAATGTACCCTTCAGATTTTATTTACTCTTCCAGGTTCTTATACTAAGGATACAATGTGATGTTTACACAGGCAGGTCTGATGAGTATTGTCTCTAATTACATCCCTTTACCTATAAAAGCCTCATTTATCCTTTTTATAGCTCAGTAATATTCCATTGTATATAAAAATACTACATTTTTTAATCCATTCCTCAGTGGATGGATTTGGGTTATTTCCAAGATTTTAACTATGACAAATTGTGCTGCTATAAACATGAGTGCATACGTATCCCTGTGGCATGATGTTTTCAGTTCTTCTGGGAAAATACCCAGGAGGGAAATAGCTATGTTGAATGAGACCTCTATTCCTAGCTTTTTTAATGGACTCTCCACACTGACAGCCATAGTGGTTGTACCAGTCCTCACTCCCAATCAACAGTGGAAAAGAGTTCTGTTTTCCTCACAGACTCTCCAGCATTTGTTATTAGTTGATTTCTTTATGATAGTCATTCTTTCTGGGGTGAGATGGAATGAAACTCAGTGTTGTTTTAGTTTACATTTCTTGAATGACCAATGATGGTGAACATGTTTTCATTTATTTATTTGCCATTTGTATTTCTTCATCTGAGAAGTGTATATTCATCTCAGATGTACATTTTTTTAATTAGGTCTTTGAATTTGGGGGATTAGAACTTTTTTTTAACTCTTTATATGTTCTAGATAAAAGTCCTTCATCTAGGCTGATGAGATGGCTCAGTGGTCTAAAGCACCTACTTAGAATGTGGACCACGGTTCAATCCCCCAGCACCACATGCCAGCCAGCCCTGCCCCCTGGTGGGCTGAGCTGGCCACACACACACACACACACAAATAAATAAAACTGTTAAAAAAAAGTCCTTCATCTAAGGAATGGTTGGCTAACAAATTTTTCAATTTTTCATCTAAGGAATGGTTGGCTAAGAAATTTTTCAATTTCTGGTTTTTCTTTTTACTCTGTTACTGATTTCTTTGATGTTCAGAAACTCTTCAAAAACATGATTACAGTTGTTGATT
>NW_004524624.1:11691964-11701400 GCF_000260255.1 Octodon degus | reverse complement strand
TTTTTTTTTTTTTTTTGTGGAACCGGGGATTGAACTCAGGCCCTTGTGCTTGCCAAGGAAGCGCTTATTCCACTGAGCCATCTCCCCGGCCCCTACCATACTGATTTTATTACAGTAGTTTTGTAGTATAATTTCAAGTCAGAGATTGTGATGTATCCTGTCACTTCTTTGTGGCCCAGGGTTACTTTTTCTATTCCAGGTTCCTTTTGTTTCCAGATGAATTTGAGAAATAATTTCTCTAGACCTGTGAGGTATACTAATGGTATTTTAATTAGAATTACATTGAATCTGTATGAAATTTTGGGAGTATGGCCATTTTCACAATGTTGGTTCTTCATATCAATGAACAAGGAATATTTCCATTTTCTGAAATCCTCTTCAATCCCTTTTTTCAGAATACTGTAATTTTCACTGTATAGGTCTTTTACTTCCTTTGTTCGGTTGATTCTTAAGTCTTTCTTTCTTCTTTCTTTCTTTCTTTCTTTCTTTCTTTCTTTCTTTTTTAGATGTCAGTGTGAAAGACATGATTTCCCTAATTTCTCTCTTGGTGTTTGCTTTACAGAAATATTGATTTTTGAGTGTTGACTTTGTATACTGCTATACTGTTGAATTTGGTTATTAAATCTACAAGTTTTTTTGCTGGAGTTTTTGGGGTATTTCTATGTACAGTGTCATGTCATCTGTTAATAATGATAATTTCACTTTTTCCTTTCCATTCTTTATACCTTTTATTTCTCTCTCTTGTCTAATTGCACTGCCTAATGTTTCAAGAAGCATATTGAATAGGAATGGTGACAGTGGACATCCATATGTTGTTCCTAATTTTAACTTGAAGGATGTCAGCTTTTGTCCATTTAGGATGATGTTGGCTGTTGGTTTGTCATAGATGGCTTTTATCAGATTGAGATAAAGACCATCTATTCTGATTTTCTGTAGGGTTTTTATCATGAATAAGTGTTGGACTTTGCCAAAAGCTATTTCTACATCTATCAAGATGATCATGTGACTTTTGTCTTTGACTCTGATCACGTGGTGTATTATATTTACTGATTTGCATATATTGACCTATCCCTGAATTCCCAGGATGAATCCCCACTTGGTCTTGGTATACAATCTTCTTGATGATTTGATGCATTCTCGTTGCTAGTGTTTTATTGAGGATTTTTGCACCCTTTGTTCATTAGGGAGATTGGTCTGTGGTTCTCTTTTTTGGTTGGGTCTTTCTCTGGTTTGGATATCAGGGTAATACTTGCCTCCAGGAATGAGTTTAGGAGAATAGCTTGCCTTTCATTGAAGAGTTTGAGGAGAGTTGGCATTAAATCTCTAAATGTCCTGTAGAATTCAGCTGTGTATCCATCAGGACCTTGGCTTTTCTTTGTTAGTAGGTTCTTTTATTACATTTTCAATTTCATTGACTGGATATTGGATTACTTAGAATTTTTATGTCTTCTTTACTCAGCTTTGGTAGTTTGCATGTAGCTAGGAATCTGTCCATTTGTTCTGTGTTTTCCATCCTGTGAGAGTAAAGATTTTGGAAATAGGTATTGATGATCTTCTGAATTTCTATAGGGTCTGTAGGTGCAGCAAAAGGTTGGTTATTTGGGCTCATTCTGTTTTCTAAATTCTGATGTGAGAATTCACAGCTATAACTTTCCCTCTGAGCACTGCTCTCATTGCATCTCAGGTTCTAGTAAATGTATCTGCATTTCTGCTTGATTACAAATATTGTTTAATTTCTTAAGCTTTATCTGTGACTCACTAATTGTCCAGGAGAGTGTCATTTAATTTCTATGTGTATTACATAGCACAATTTCAATGGCTTTGCATTTACTTAAAGCATATTTTATGCACTAGTATATAGTCTATCTTGTAGAACTTCCTATGTGCAACTGAGGAGATTGTGTACTGTGATGTTGTTGAGTGAAGCACTACACAGGTCTAGAAAACCCCTTTCTTAACAAATTTGGTTTAGTTTTGTTATTTCTTTGCTGATATTTTATCTGCTTGATTTATCTCTTTGTGAGAGGTCTGTTAAAGTCCCCCATTACAAATGTGTGATTTCTCATTTTACTTTTCATGTTTGGTAAAATCTATCTTACATTAGTTGGTGGTTTTCTAGACAGCACAAGCTCTGGGTTTTCACCAACACCCTCCCTCAGCGCGGGAAATCTGCTGCATTTCAACACCAGAGATCCAACCAGCAGCCCTTGCGCTGGCTCATCTGCATAGACCACGCCCATCTGTGAAGTCACACACCGCCCTTCCCTCCAGTGCCAGTCTTCAAACAGTATTTTCTGTGAGTTCCGTGGAGTAGTGATGAGTACTTTGGATTCTAAATCTGGCGATGCGAGTTCAAATCTCGCTTTGATATTTCTGTTTATTCTGCCCCCCTCATTTTCCTTCACTACTACAGTGAGACCTGACATTTGGATTCTGGACCTCGAGGGGCATCTGACAACCCCGGGGCTTTAAGGAGCTCTGGCTATATAGAGTGCAAACGCGATGTTAAGATTTTTTTGTTCCTTCCCTTAATAAATAAATAAATAAATTTTTAAAAAGTGGGTCTTGGTTTCTGCTTCCACATCCTGGCTTGGGAGTAAAAGGGTTTCTGTCCAGGGATAGGAGCTGCACGGAGCGGTGGCTGCCTCGCATCCTTCTGCTCCGGGCCCTTTGACTGCCTGCCAGGGCTGCGGTTCCTCGGCCCCTGGGGCTCCAGGAGGGAAGCCGGTTCGCAGCTAGTCGCTGCAGTCCCATGGCGGGGCATCCACTGGTTAATGAACCTCAGTGTCCGTCTTCGGCATTCCCGCCTGACCTTGGTGACATCGGCGGTCCCGACCCGGACACCAGAGAATCGGCTGGCGCCGAAGCTGTCCCAGGCGCGGAGAAGTGGTCGTGCACCCTGAGCCCTCGGTGTCTCTCACTCGGACGCCTCGCATTTGCACCCACTGTCTGGGTTAAGGAAAGCATAGACGGAGAAATCAGAAATCGCGGGTGCGAGCTCCGCCCTTGGTGGGGGAGGCTGTGTCTGGGTCCCCGGCAGGAGCCCGGAGTCCGCAGTCCTGCATTGGATTCCTGCTGCTTACTGTATTCTGCACGTTTGCTCGCTGGCTCTTTGGATTCGGACTGCATTCCAAGTTGCTGGCTTCCAGGTCTCCGGCAGGACTACCCAAAGCAGCTTGCGAACTGGCTGAGCAAATTTGGTTCCCAGCCGCCACCGGTGGCAGAGACGGGTGAGGAGCGGAGTGAAATCTCCCATCATCGTGACGGGTTTGTATTCTACAAGTTAGAAGGCGCAGCCTAAGAAGTCAGAAACACAGAATGGAGGACGAGAAAGGGACAGCGGAGGGGAACCATCTGAGGAGGGTACCACGAAGAGGAAGAGGAGGAAAGCAGCAATGAGGGGAGGG
Organism: Octodon degus; assembly: GCF_000260255.1. Taxonomy (NCBI): domain Eukaryota; kingdom Metazoa; phylum Chordata; class Mammalia; order Rodentia; family Octodontidae; genus Octodon; species Octodon degus. The sequence continues at coordinate 11,697,993 of NW_004524624.1, read as the reverse complement.
GCGCCAGGCCCTCGGTGCAGGCTCTGCGGGGTGCCAGGGGCCCCCCTCCCCCCCAGCCCCCATCCCTGTAGGTTCCTAACCCATATATTTCTGCCCCAAACCAGATTTCTTGGAAACTGCCCACTGCTGCCTGGTGCCTTTGTCTTCTACTTCCTTTGGCTAAGAGGGCCTGATGTGGGAGCCTTGGTTGGTCGCTGGCTCATAGGAGCCAAGGGGCACCTTACTGGCTCCTAAGAGCCATGAGTAGCAGGGACGCGCACACACACACACACACACACACACACACACCATGTCCACTTTCAAGCTATTCTATGAAATCTGGGATGGAAAAAAAAAATTCTTTTTTTTTTCTTTTTTGGTGGAACTGGGGATTAGAACTCAGGCCCTCACGCTTGCCAGGGAAGCGCATAGTCTGCTGAGCCATCTTCCCAGCCCCCCCAAAAAGAGAATAGAGATCTTATACTATGTGGTATGTTTGAAAGTGGCTCTTCCTAGGGAGGAGAAATGTAAAAGGAGCCCAGGAAGCAAGTTGTATTTCAAAGCAATCTTTGAACACATGCAATTTTGAGAAACATGTACTGGGAATGAAGACGCACTCCCTCAATTGCACATTGAATGCGGTACTACTTCAGATCATACATTCATGACATCAACAGATTTTGTTAGAAAATTTTAGGGAGGGTTCATGAAATAACCCACATCTAGTGAGGGTAGATTTTTATATAGGGTCGGAAAAAAAACTACATTATTGGGAGCCGTGGAAGCTGGAAATTGGTCAAATGTGTGAATGCGGAACTAGGCCTCAGCGCCTAAAGCAGTCCTGAGATAAGCATCCTGACTCCTTAATGTTCTAGGAGGTGGCACCCCTTGGTTAATCCCATCCTAAGCCAAAGAAGTTCTAGCATAGTATCCAATTCACCTTAGAAATAGGAGAAACTGAGGCAGACTCAACTCAGTTTGACTCCTGCCTGCTATGTTATAGAGATCAGGGGACACCTGGGCTGGGTCACCCCATCTGACCCTGCCTGAATTGCCCCATCCTTCACTGCTTCCCCTGCTGGGTTAAAACTTCACAGACATGAAAGAGATAAGGAAAGAAGCAGAACCAATTAAAGGAAGTAGAGTCGAACCATATGCCCATATGTAGCCATAAGCCATAACTTCGTTTCAATGACAGTCTGCCAAACATCACACCTGTGGGCCTGGCATTCCATCATTGTTGCCATGGCAACTGGGGAACCTATACAAGCAAAGAGGAACAAAGAAATGGTAAATGGTGAGAAAGGGACTCTCCCCCTTGAGAGCTGTTACAACTTGACCAACTGATTTGCTCATTGAGACCCCTGATTCAGCCACTGGCCCTCCTATTCCCCAATGTACAATTTGGGCACTTCTTTGGTCTCTTTGGGTTGTCCAGGCACTTGATATTTATGACAGAGTTACCTTCGAGCCCGAAGTAGTAAATAGGATATGTGTGCATTTTAATGGGTTAATGTGGTGAGAATAATAAACTTTGTATATACTTATCTACATGGGTGTGAGTGTTCGGGTGTCCAAGTGTATTTATTTATTTATTTATTTATTTATTTATAGTACCAGGGATTGAACTCAGGACCCTGCACTTGCCAGGCAAGGGCTTATTCTACTGAGCTATCTCCCCTGGCCTCCAAGTATATTTTATGTACTGAACTTTTAATATAGTCTTCCCCTTCCACTTTGTTTCTCTTGTACTTAACTGAAGATGGAGGGAGATGTATCTGGGAGAAGGTATTTATGATTTCACAGGTGGCAACATTATTGATAGGGCACTTGGTGAATCCAAACAGCTGCCTGAGAAGAGGCGAGCAGTGCTGGCCCTAGATTGTGCATGGAAAAACTGAGGGTTCCAGCATAGAGCACAGTTGTATAAAGAGGAGAAAACAAGGACTTGAGGGCGCCAAAGTGAGAGTCTTGTTTGAGAACATTCTGAGAAGTCAGAAACAGGATGGAGGATGAGAGAGGGACAGGGGAGGGGAACCAGCTGAGGAGGGGACCATAAAGAGGAAGGGGAGGAAAGCAGCAATGAGGGGAGAGGGCGGCAGGCCCTTGGTGTGGGCTCTGTATGTATGTATTTATACATACAGGCCAGGCAGAGAACTGACATCCCCAAGCGGCCCTGAGAAGAAAGGAATTAAGACATGTGGGGCTGCTTCTGAAAGGCATCAGAAGACAGGTGCCTCCTTCGCTTTCTCTCCAGTTGAGAAGGAGCTGGCACCTTTTATTTTTTGATAGTTTAAATAATGGAAGTTTATTTCCTCACTTTTCTGAAGACTAGTTTGAGGTCAAGTTATTAGGAGGTTATTTCTTCTGAAGAAGGGCTTCTCTCATGCAATTATGGATGGTTCTACCAGAGTCACCTTATGGGCTTCACTATGGATCTATGACCTAGTTTTCCTTTATAAAAATATTGGTTATATGTGATTCTATATACTTATAAAAATTTATTTCATTCTTTATCTCCAAACAGTCAAAATCTGAAGGTTTCAATCTATGATTTTTAGGGAATATAATTTAGCCTGTTTTAGAATTTTGCAATTTTAATGGAGACATAGCTTAAAAATTTATGCACAAAATTCTTATTTTTTAATATCAAACAATAAATGGTTAAAATACAATATAGGAGAGATCCACTATTGCCTTTCTGGGTATTTTCCCAAAAGAACAGAAAACATCATACCATAGGGATATATGTGCACCCATGTTTATAGCAGCACAAGTTGCTATAGCCAAATCTTGGAAAAGACCAAAATGCCCATCACTTGAAGAATGGATGAAAAAAATGTGATATTTTTATATAATGGAGTGCTTACTACTCAGCTATAAAGACAAACTCGAAGTCTTTATTAGGTAAGTGGATGCAACTAGAGGCTATACTCATAAGTGAAATAAATCAGAGCCACATGTGTAATATCATATTGTCTCTCTAATGTAAGAAATTGAAAGAATAAATAAAACCTGAAAGATATAAAAGAGATATATAGTAAAACAGAAAGAAATTGACCTTAAGGATTAAACAATGAAGATGAGACACAAGAGAAAAGATAGGGGGAAAAAAGGATGGTGGGAAAAACATGGAAGTATTTATATAGGATGGCTGAGACGACTGTACTCATAATTTCCATCAGTTGATTTTTTTTTTAACAGCAGTTAATGTTTAAAAACTTCATCTTGACGAACTCTGAATGCTGATATCTGCGATCTGAGCGACTACATTGAGAACAGCAATGTGTAACACGAAACCGAAAGCTGGCACTTTTCAAAAGCTTCCCGTTTCGTCCCTGGGTGGGCTCGAACCACCAACCTTTCGGTTAACAGCCGAACGCGCTGACCGATTGCGCCACAGAGACAACGGGTCGGCCCTACAGCAATTGAAAACACCAGGTGTGCATCTCGCCAGACTCTGAAAAGTCCCAAAGCCTGAAGCGGCCGCCGGGGAAAGCAAAATCGTCAACGTCAGTGCTGCAAACCGGCGCCTGGGGCTTTGCGAGGCCGGGAGAAGCTCCGGGCTCCGCGGGTGCGGCGCCTGGGAGAGCTGCTGCCTCGCGGAGGAGGCGCCTCAGTTCTGGGCGCCGCCTGTCCCGGGGAGCGAGCTGCTCCGCTCACGGCATCCCCGGGCCGCGCGCTTCCGGAGCTGGGCTCGCGGACGTCGCCTCGGGTCGACCGGGTCGTCTCGGGGCGCTTAGTGGGTCTTTGTGCAATAAACCCGTCGTTGAAGAGCCCGCAGGACGGAAACCTGAGTCTCCCTGTAGCTGATTTCTCAGCGCATCACATCCAAATGATCAGGTTGTTCAGCAGAGAATTCACTACCAGCTGACTACACTGCTACCTGACCAGGAAGGTTAAGAGAGTTTCTGGGCAGGAGTAAAAGCACAGATGGAAATCTGGACCTTAAAGGAAGACTACTGCAAACGACAGCCACATGTTAATCTCTGCTAGTCAGTTCTTTATTATTTAATAAAATGGAGACAGATGCTGGGTTGGAATAATAGCAAGGTGGCTGCTAGCTGTGTCCTTGCCTAAATCTACTCTAGTCTACTGCAGATAAGCTACCTGTGAGCTCATCTGTGAGATGGAAATATGGCAATGTGTATGTCAGAGGACTGTCTCACATAGTACAATGCAATGTTTATTTATAATTCTATTCCTCCAAACAGCTGTCTTTCTAGCATGATCTATTTTGTGTCATTCCAAAGAGTACTGTCCTGCCTGACCTCAATGCTGATTTTTCTCTTAGCTGTGCATCAGTATCACAAACACTTACGCAAGACCTCCATCCCCGGCTTTTCGGTCACTTGCTGCAATGTGCTTGGTGGGTGGTATAAGGCAATGGACGTGAATGGAAGTGAGGAGCTAAAAGGTCAATTTTTGAAGCAAAGATAGTGATAGCCCAACAAGCCGCACATTGCTGCCCCCTACCCTCTGCCGCGAGCAAGTCACACAGCTTGCTCAGGAATTTCACTTGATGGGGAGACCCTTGAGCTTTAGAAAAGTTATCTGGGTGGAAATTCCCATAACCTGTCACTCACTACGTTTACTCTTCTGAGAGTTTGTTGGCCCTACCTTAGGCAATCTGACTGGCAGCTTCAGGCTGACGCCCAGGACTGATTTACTTGAGCAGAAGAGTTTGATAACCTTTCCTCAGCAGGTGAGGAACACAGTCAGGTCTTCTGAGGGCTTCCACAAGGCCGTAGCCATTACCTGTCCTCACAGAAAATGACTCTGACCCAAAGCAGCCAGCTGGCCGAGTGCCTTGCCAGAGAACTCACCTTGGGTATGGTGCCCAAAAATGCAGTTATCGATACTTAAGGGTGATTGCTTTCAGTATTGTCTGTGCCTTTTAAGTTGCTTGCTAAGGTTGTCTCTTCAGAGCACTATGGTGATTGCGTCCAATATTCTTTCTAGAGTTCTTAGGTTGGATTAGTAAAAAATGTAGTTTGCTTACCAGGTTTCAGTGATCAGGACAAGAACTCACCAGAATCTTCTGAGAGATATTTCCCTCACATGGAGGAGCCCAGCTGAAATTTCTCTTTTGTTTTTTAGTATTTTAAAGGTGCTATTCCATTGTTTTCTGGATTACATGGTATCCTGAAGTCTGATACAGTTTTGCCAACAAGAAGTCTGATATAATTTTTATTTGTGACCCTCTGTACATTGTATGTCTTTTTATTTTAGAGGCTTCTATGAGTTTTTGATTGCTCACTGATTTTTTTTCTTTTTTTTTTTTTTACCTCACTGATTTGTAAGCCCTTGGCTTATGACAAGATGCATAGGTTTTATGGATGTTTTACACAAAATTTTATTTCACTGATCTTCTTGCTCGTGCTTCATCAAATTTGAAAGCAGAAGGGTATCCATATCTATTTCTCTTCCATCCCTGTTTCCTCTGCTAGGACTTCAGCTACTTTATGTTAGGGTGCTGGAGTCCTCTTAGACCCACTGATACTGTGTGCATTTTTGTTGCATTTGTTTCTATCTCTAAGTTTCACTTTACATTTTGCCTGTCTCTAAGCCTTCACAGTCATTCATCTTTACCTGGTACGGGAATGCCAGAGTTATCCTTAGGGACAGGGTTAGGTTGTGCACAAAAGTAGTAATGAGACTCCCAACCCCATTGCATAGCAGCTGGAACTAGGTGTCCTGCAAAGCCTCATGCGGTCACGCGGCAGACTTCTAGAGTGTGTGATTAACTCACACCCATAATCCACTGGGATTATGGGTATGAGTGCTACTAGGATTATGGGTGTAAATGCTGCTGGGATTATGCCTGGGGTAGATAGCCTGAATGCAACAAAAGAGAGACAGACTTGCACTGTGCAGCCATTGCTGCTGCTGCTCCTTCCTTTGCTCTTTTGCTCTTTGCTGCCACCATGAAAGGATGCCCTCTGCCATGTGCCACTCTGCCTTGGAGTCAGCCAAGTATGGACTGAAACCTCCATTAACTGTGAACTAAATAAACCTTTCCTTCCTCTATTTTAGGTGTCAGGTATTTT
>NW_004524624.1:11679381-11680185 GCF_000260255.1 Octodon degus | reverse complement strand
AATGTCAAGCCATACAGTTATATGTAAAAGATGAGCAAGGCAATGATCCTGAGAATCTTCAGAAGATTTTTGAATGTAGCAGTTAATTGGAAAGATTCTCACCCTGATTAAATATATATACTGATACCTGTGAACTAAGCTACTGCACTGCAGATGGTAATGTGTAATGCACATTTTGGCATTTTTTTTTTTTTTTGAAGCTCCCAATGATCACTTAGATTTAGCAGTGGTGGGAGAGTGGTGGGGCATGAGTCAGTAAGGTTCCTGCTACTGTAGGGGAGGCAGGGTAGGACTCTCAAAGGCTCTTGTTACCAGTGGGGGAGATTGGCCAGTGCTCAACAAAGTTTATGCAAAAATGGTGGACATGGGCTGAACTCACCAGGACCCTGCAGCTGCCCAGCATCCACCTATGTTCTAGATGGTAGGAACAAGTGTCAGCACAACTTCCACACCTTTGAGCATGGCCCAGAGCTCCCAGCACCACTCAGCCACCTGGCATTCTCCTAAGTTCTCATATGGTGAGCCTTGTTGCCAGCACAACTACCACAGCTACACACTGGGACTACGGAATAAAGCTGGCCAGGATCCTACAGCCACCCAGTGTCCTAAGTTCTCAGATGGTGGGAATGGGTCCTAGAATACCTGCTGTGCCTGCATGCTAGTGGGTCAGGTTGCAGCTTCCCAGGACCCCTCAGCTGCCTGCCATCCTCATAAGTTCTCAAATGGTTGGCCCAGGTATCAACCCAACCACCACATCTACACACTGGGGCCCATGAGACATAGCTCATGAGGATCCCATGGACA
>NW_004524624.1:11677236-11678936 GCF_000260255.1 Octodon degus | reverse complement strand
AAAAAAAAAAAGAAAAGATAAATTTCTGTGTAAAACTATTTAACTGTTGTCTGTTAATATTCTACATAGATTTAAATATTAGAATATCCATGGTTGTTAAACATAACAGTCTGAGGTATTTGATTTTCAAATAAGATAGTGATGTTAAGTTTACTGCTTCCATTATAGGGCAATGCCATTAAGCTTTTCTTCTGGATGTTTAACAATTAAAGTTTGCAAACAAAAATTAGAGTGACAGATGAGCTAAGAGGATAGCCAACATTTTGGCACTAGCCCTTCGAAGTCTATGAAGATCCAAGACATAAGAGGACCTCTGCTGCAACGTCCTATAACTCAGTGGAGTCCCTGATTTTCTAATCAAGGAAATTATGAGACCACAGAATAAAGTGATTCAATGGTATAGGGTGTAACTAAGGTGAATCACTCGGAGAGAAAATGTCTCTTAAGCTTTCACAGAAAGCAACTTGGTCAAGCAATGGTTGTGCCTCATCCAGATGGCTGACATTGATGGAAAATCAGAAGGTGCTGTACGTGGTTCCAAGGTGAATCCTGGGCTGGTGAGATGGCTCAGTGGTCTAAAGCAACTACTTAGAACAAGCTTAACAAAGCACAGGGACCGCAGTTCAATCCCCCAGCACCACATGCCAGCCAGCCCCGCCCCCTGGTGGGCTGAGCTGGCCACACACACACAAATAAATAAATAAAATTTAAAAAAAAATTTAAAAAAAAGACAAAAGCAAGGTGAATCCTGAGGAGATTTAACTGACATTGTTAGATAGCAAAAGTTTAAAATTTTGTTTATACAGGCCTCATTTTAACTTGGTCTTAACCATCCAGCAGATGGTTAAGTGTAAACATGAGATGTAAAAAGTAATGCAATAATAATATGATAGTTATAATATGTTCAAATTACTGACAACTTCTTATAGTTGCCAGTTGTATTGGTAACTCACTACTATTATGGACTATTGGGCTTTATAGGGTTAAATTGCTGCATACATGTACCAAAAATCTTTAGATTGGCATCAAGAATAGAAAGGTCTTCTAAAGAGTTCTTCAAATACAGTTCTCTGATTGCAGTGGAACACCTATCATTTCCACAACAAAACAAAAAAGGAGATATGTTGGGAGCCGCTGAAGCTGAAAATTGATCATATGTGGGAGGACAGGATGAGGCCTCATTGCCTAATGAAGTCAAGATACTTTACTCTTGAGAAAAACATCCTGCCTGGACATGGTGGGCTATTAGTTGTTGGGCAATCTTGTATCTTGTAACTTTGCAAAGGTTTAAATAAACACCCCTACTGTTGTTCAGGGGTGCCTTGCCAATCAGGCATGGTCTGCCACCTGACCTCAGCTAGTATTTCTTGTCTTTATCTTCTAACTCCTTTCCATGCTTTCTCCCGGGGACCACCAAGAGACCAACAAATCCTTATAGCTGTACATGCTGGATCTAGGAGTCACCATCCATTTTCCTGAAACTTGTTATCAGGCTTTTCCTGTTGAAAAGCCACACATCATCCTTGGCCAACACCAATTCCAATGCCATCCACTTACATCATCAACACCTGCCTTTCTTCTCATGTCTCTTTCTAAAGTACACAACAGGTCTTCCTCTACTCAATCCCCCACTCCAACATCAATGCCGCTGAGTCCCAAGTGCTAACACTGAACACACCAGTGAGTTCATCCCACACAAC
>NW_004524624.1:11675256-11676986 GCF_000260255.1 Octodon degus | reverse complement strand
TACTCAAGAACAGTCACATACTTCCTGTCATATCTTTCTGTCACCTTGTACATCCACTGATAGAAGCAGATCAAAGGCTGTCTACAGCCAGTGCCATCTGCATCATTCAGTTGACACCCAGAATCCTGAGCAACCCTTCCACCTTTTAAAGCCAGGGTAAATGAAGCCTAGATCCATGAAGATCTCCATATTTATCTACAAAATTATGAAATTATATCCAGCTTCTCTTTGTTATTACTCTGAGAGACAGAGTAATCTTGACTGTCTTGTTCTAAGCATTGGAGCCAGTGAGCTAGCTCAGTGGTCTAAAGCGCCTGCTTAGCCAAGCTTAGGCAAAGCGCAGGGACTGTGGTTCCATCCCTGGCACCACATGCCACACCAGCCCCACCCCCAGGGTGGGCTAAGCTGGCTACAAACACACACACACAAGTCTTGACTGTCTTGTTCTGATAAGGACATCAATCCCCTTACTGGAGGGCCAGCCAAATAGCTCAGCAGATTAAAGTGCCTGCAAGCAGGCACAGGGGTCAGGGGTTCAATCCCTGGGCCTGCCATGACGGCCTTGCCCTGGGGCATGCTGAGCCAGCAATTGAGACTGGGCATGGTGGTGCGCACCTGTAATCCCAGCTCTTGGAAGCAGATCACTACATGAAGGATGAGGCTTAGCACAGGCATTTGTGGAGGACACATTCGGTGCACAACACCACCCTCTAATGGTGATGCAGTATGGCACAGGTGTCATAAGACAGGAGAGCTAGGAATAGAATGCAGCTAGAGAGACACTGGGCACAATTCAGTGAGGATGACCAATACTTAGATGAGGAAATAATTAATTAGATGCAGGAATATAACAACTACATTAATAAGCAGGGCAATGGATGCCTACTTGTTATGACAACTGCTTCTAGTTGTCTGAAAAGCAGTTTTTCCTTCTCAGTTTTCTCTTTTAATAAATCAGTTAATTAACATAGGGGCACAGAGGCACCTGCGGATGCAGGCTTGCTGTGTGACTTAATTCCTCATTGGCACATTTGTAGACTAAGGAACCTTGGTTGAGTCCTACAGATGGACTTCATTTTGACTGAGAGTAGTCCGAGTCCTGGTCATTTCTTGGTACAAAAACTAGACCAAGAGTCCCCATGGCAGCTCACTTTTTGGTCCCCACCAGACTTTTGGTAGCTAAGTTTTATTTCTCTTCGTAATAAACACTCCATTCTCCAGTTATGTCAGTACCGTAATGAAGTTTCTCTTTGGGCTTCACCCACTCCTGATATAACAGCTGCAGAAGGTTTGGGAAAGGACTTTTGCTGCCCATGTTTGAGGAGAATGAAGGCACCACAGAGATGCTAGGCCTGCAAGAGACCTAAAACTACTTCTTCAAAGTCTTGCATCTGCTAGCTTCCAATGGCCAGTCTTCCAATAGACCAAACTCAAATGCATTCTGAAATTCTACAGTGCAAAACCCCGGGAGGCATTTCTACCCCTTAGTTAAGGAGACTTAGGTTTCAAGCTCACACAAAACCAAGAGCCAGGACCACCATGGTGTGGCTTCAGGGCTGGTTTCTCAGGCAGGGTTTCTGGTTCCGGAATTCACTGTCCTCCTCCAGCTGACTCTTCAGCTTCCAGCAGCTGCAGGAGACAGCAGCATGTGGGCTTCTGGCCCCCCATTCCCATGGGTATGTCCTGGGGTGTGGCTGTCCCCTCTGCCCTCTCCTAGTTGCATAAGGCAT
>NW_004524624.1:11668772-11675156 GCF_000260255.1 Octodon degus | reverse complement strand
GTGTGTGTGTGTGTGTGTGTGTGTGTGTGTGTGTGTGTGTGTTGAAGGCCTACAGTGCTCTTGGCTGCTGACAAACCTCTACTCAGCAACTGTAGGATCTACCTGGCCCCCCACAGCTGCTTCACTCTTCTCCCAAGCCCTTTGGCCTCAGCATGCCCGCCTGTCTGTCCTCCTGGCAAAGGGCAGGATGGTTGATGTGCTTTCAGGTTTTTTCTTTTGGACTGAATTTATTCACATAATTCCATCATAGGCTTATGCTTGAGATAGTACAGCAGCAAAGGCTCATGTCTTAGGACACTTGGTTGTTCAAAAATACAGAATGTCCAACCAACCCAGGCCACATCTTAATCTAGGCCAGTGTTGAATTCCTTTACGAGCCCAGGTGATCTGATCTTGGGAGCACCACCACCATCTTGAAGTCAGTTGGTTGGTTGGTTTTTATTTGAGATAGTCTCTCTTTGTAGTTCAGGCTGGTCATGGATGCAGGATGTAGCCCAGGTTGGCCTGAAACTCTTAGAGATCCTGCCTCATCTTCCTGAAGCAGTATTACAGGCATGCAGCTAGTATGCCCAGCTCAGCTTCTTTTTCTGTCTTTCTAATTTCCCTTGTCAACAGATTTTGGAATGAGGAATTTTGACAGAGATAAGGGCAGTTTTCATTAAAAAAGTCCCCACCTGTGAGGTTCTTGGGTTTGTGTGGTGGATTGCCAATGAGTAGTCAACTTGTTGCACCCAGCTGAACTGAACTAGCATGGTGCTTGTGTGGGAGGCCCACCAGAGTATTGATGCCAGCAGCACAAAAGACAGAATGGGCTAGGAGTATAGCTCAGTGGCATAAGCACCTATCTGCCAAGTGTTAGGTCTCGAGTTCAATCCCTGGTACCACTTGGGTGGGGGGGGGAAGCAGAACTGGAGAAGCTGTTGAAAGGTTATTAGGAAAGCTATTTGGAGAAGCTATTGGAGAGCTACTGGAAGCTTTTTGCTGAACAGACTATTTGCTGTTCTGCTGAGGGACCTTGTCGCAGCTTTCCTGATGACCTTGGCCCCTCTCAGGAGAGGAAGAGCTCAGACCTCATCACTGATGTGGTGGAGGTTCCTTTGGGGGGCTCTGGTCCTCACTATGAGCATCGCTTCTTGGCTCCAGAGGGGAAGATGGTGCATTGCTGTCTCCTGCACAAGCTCATCATGTTGCCTTTCCTGATAGCTCAGCTGTTTTTAGTCTGGGAAGAGCTTGGGACTCACTGGTGCTGAGGATGGCTGAGGCACTTTTCGGGGGAGCTGTGGTTCTTACCTTGAGCACGGCTTCCTGGCTCCAGTTTAGATTCCTTGGTCTTCTAGCATAGGTTCTTCACGCCGCTGGTGCAGACTTTCTAGCTTCCACCACTGGTGACCTTTGGACCTTCCCAGTGCAGATCCATGAAACAGGCCTGCATGAGACATTATTGTGGGATCCAGGCCCTCAGCTGCATTCTTTGGTTTTTAGTGTGTGGACAGATTTCCTGTACTCTGTATATGATTCTTCGGGTGAGTCATTATAAAATAATCTTATAGAATGTATCCTGTATTGTATTGTTCCCCTGGGGAAAAACAACAACAACAAAAACACAACTGCCCTAGTTGTCTCCCAGCAGGTGAACAATACGAGGTCCCTGGCTCAGCAGCCACACACTTCTTGCCCTAGCCATGCCCCTCTCCTTGCTCCCCTCAGCCCTGCCTACTGCCCAGGCTCCAGTGACCATCTCCTGGAGGCACATTGGTCTTGGGCAAAGGAGTGTTTCTAGATCATCGCTGAGAGGTGGTGATGCCCCAACTTAATGCGTGACTTCCAGCATACCTTAAAGTCTTCCAGCACGTGCTTGTAAGGCAAATACCCTGGTGCTTTACATGCACACTGACCTTTTCAATAAAATTTAGTTGAAAGGGCCTTCTGGATCATCCCTGGAAATGGAAATGCTATTTAGCTTATCCTGGCATTACAGGCAGTAGATAGCAGTTGGGTCACAGTGGTCTGTAGCTAGGATTCACTTCTTTCACTGCCATAGTCCAGGTTTGATTTCCAATCAGGGAAGATACTTTTTTTACCAACCTTCCCTCCAGGTAGGAAATTTCTTCACATCTGTTGGATGCTGTATTACAAGCTAAGATGCCAAAGAGCTTCTTACACTCATTGGCTTGCACAAGGATGTCCTCTCAAGATCTCTGTCTTTTCTCACCTATTCTCTGGTCTATTTCTGTTACCAACATGGATAGTGTAATTTTGGATGTCCCCCGAGTAGATCACCCAAGGTTGTATGGCCACATCGTGACTCACTGCTGGTGGGCTATTAGCCCAACTGCCAGGCTGCCATCACTGAAAGAATAATTTCTCTGCTGTGGTAATTCTGTTCACTTTTCTTCAGAACAACTCTTCCACAGAAATGAACTATACACTGTGGAAAAGTACATTTCAAAAAGAATTATCTCAAGCTGAATAAGAACAGCCAGACACATGAAAGAATGGCACCGAGTTACTTCTGCAGTTTCCAGATTTTTGGCTGAGAGCAAATCCAGGTTTGTCCCATTTAGGTGAGCCAAATTTCAATATAAAACTGAACTGTCACAGTACATTTATTCCTGTGAAATTTCACGAGACAACAGGAGCCTGTGGTGATAGACATGAGGGCAGCCATTGACCAAACTCAGCAGGGTGGAGCATGCTGGAAAGGACCTCTCAGGGACCTCATTGGCACCAGGGACACTTACGTGATTTGATCTGGGTGATTATTTTATCTGACCAAATTTATTTTTTTTTCAATTTCAGTGGAAGTATTTACTTGATAAATATTTTCATTACTACTAAGTTTGAACTTGTACATACAATTATAATAATTCAAGCATAAACTGTTTATTAAAACACTGCACAATAAACTTTTTGACCCATTATTACAGTAAACATTTTGCCCTCAATCATATTTTGCCTAAAACACACATTACACTCTTATTTTTCCATGGCTAGGTAGGTAGCTGTCTTTAATAGCCAGGGCTTTAACAGGGAAATGAGTACAGACCTATAATTGCTTGATAACACAAAGCTAGAGAAATCCCATATGCCTGAAAGTTAGATTTTACTTAAGCTGTTCACTGGTCCCAAATCAAATGTCTCATTATATCAAAAAAAGAGACCTCTCATGGACCTCATTGGCACCAGGGACACTCAGAGACTCTCCCATCTTCTCACCAAAAATAAATATTAGGAACCAGTGGAGAAATGTGGAGGACACCTGAGCAGCTCTCCTTGAAAGAAGAGCGACTGTCTCCATTTTGACTGAGCCTGACCCTATTTCCTCGTATTGTTCTGTACAGAGCTGGCTAGGACTTCTGTTTATCCTTTAATTGGCCTTAAGCAATGTGTATTGGTCTAGCTGAGGTGCTGGTGATAGTCTCTAAAGGTGGCGTGCATGTTTCCCTGTAACCTACATCTGCTGCTCTTTAATGTGAGCCAGTGGAGACAGGACAGAAGAGCTAATGCTCCGTGTCGTAGCGCCGCCAGCTGGGATCCAGCCTTGAGACTGACTTCCTGGGGCTTGAAAGACAACATCAAAGCTGAAGCACCAGACTTCCCAAAACCCTAGATACTATCTCTGTGGCATAATAGTATAATGCAGATTACTCTCTCTGCATATCCTCTCTGCATATGGCAGAGGTAAATGTAGGCCACCCACCCAGCTCTGCTCACAGTAGTCACCTACTTCCCACAATTCTCAGTCAATCCTCCTCAAGCCACTCCTCTACTGAATAAAACCAGGTGAGGCCTTGGGTTGCTCTCTTGGTTCCGGAAAGCCATCTTCGTGGCTGGATTTAGGGCCCCTTGGCTCCCCAATAATTATAAATATATTTTAGTATCTTTACTTTTGCTGTGGGTTGCATTGAAAGTGATAGGTTGGAATCAACTTGATGGGATTCTAATAACGTAACTTTGGAATTACAAATATTGGCTTCTTGGACAGAGATGAAGACCTAGGAGTGTCTCCTACAGAGAATGAGAGTTTGATTTGGAAGTTATATGAGTTACTGTTCCATACTTTGTCTTTTTGAGACAGAGTTTTATCAAGCATTCACACTGGCCTTGAACTCACGTTGTAGTCCAGGATGCCCTCAAACTCATAGTGATCCTCATACCGCAGCCTCTGAATGCTGGGGACTACAAGCATGTACCACCAAGCTGGGTTTAGACTTTCTCTTTTTATGGGACCATCAGTGAGTATGCAAAAAGTTCTCCTTTGAATGGAGCCATTTCAACAGCCCCTTGTATATCAATAGGTGGATTAAAAAGGTCATTTGATTTGGGCCCCTCTCCTTTTCTTAGGGGCACCAGGGATTGAACTCAGGACCTTGAGCTAGACAGGCAAGCGCTTATTCTACTGAGCTATCTCCCTGGCCCACGGCACTTGTAAGCAATGTGTGATGCACACTAGAGAGTTAGATGTAATGGGTGGTACATTGTGTCAACTGGTGAAATTTAAAGTTTAAGCCACTCAGGAGGGGATCAGGGTCCTCTCTTTGTAAACATCCTCAGCCTTTGCAAAAGGAGGACAATGAGAAGGTGTGAGTGCTACACCCGCCCTAGAGGGTGGTAGTTTGCTTACAATATAAGGGAGGAAAAAAAGGCTTGCTGTCCCCTTTTGCTCTTGCTGCTTTGCTATCTTCCACCTCCAAGAACTGGTGCCCCTGTGGCACGCCCTCCTGCCTTGGAGCCAGCTGATCACAGACTGGAACCTCCACAGGCTGAGCTAAATAAACCTTATTTCCTTAATTTGGGGTGTTGGGTACTTTGTCTTGGCAACAAGAGAACAGTACCCAACACAGCAGGAAAGACCATTTGAATAAATTATCTAAATTTTAAAGATTTCTAAATATGACATGAAAAATGCTCATTTTTGCCTCTGATGAGTCCCACAGGGCCAGATCCATCCCCACAAGGCACCAGGCAGCAACATCTACGGGATTGTGAACAACCTCAGAAAGTCTCATCTCCTCAGGCACGGACTGTCTGCAACACCCAGTCTTCCAGCACAGAGGGCGGCGACTGTCCTGAGTCACCCACAGGGACAGGCGCAGCTGTGGGAGGAAGGATCCCCTTCTACCCCAACAGCAAGGCCATCCGTCCTCCTGTGTGCTCTTCCACAACTAACACGGGGTGGCATCGGACTCGGGGCCTGCAGGTGGCAGCGCCTCACACTCACGTCCCCTCCCAGGGCCACTGCGGTCCACATCCTCAGGGGCCACTCGGATCCTGTGCCCTGGAGCTGCACCCTGGAGGCCCTGGAGGCCGGAGCTGCTCTCTGCCATTCACCTCGGCCACGACAGTGGCGCAGAGCGGACAGTGAAGGCCTCATCCGTCCAAGCTGAATGACCTGTTCAGGTCCTGGTTTCCGGTGTGCACCGCGTACAGCAGGTTTCCATCCCTTGCCGGTGGCTTAGACGGTGAGGTCCCAAGTGGGAAGGAGACAGTGTGGATCATGGGAAAGAGTTTAAGGTCGTTTTAAATCCAGGAACTGCTCATATTCTATGTTTAAAGAAAATACAAGCCCACTAATATTTTAAATATCTCAGCCAGAAAAATGCTGAGACCTCATCTCTCCAGGAGTCCTAACTCCAGAGAGGTTTCTAGGGGAGGCGGGCTGGGGACAGTTTCTGCGCATGCTCCTAGGGGGCGCCGTGCCGTGCGACCCTCTGTTTCCTCCACAGCTGGTGGTGTGGGGATTTGTCGGTAAGGCTCTCAGCCAGGCAGGGGGGTACTCAAGGTCGCTTATGCTAACACCGTAGCATTACTGAAAGTCCCCAAGTCAGCAGGTTGGTAGGGAGCCTCTGCTGGCCTTGAGACCCAACTGTGAGCTCTTGGTGCTCCTCCTGCCGCAGCCTGCTGGTGCAGTCATGAAGCACCACACTTGCCTCGAGTCTAATTGGTGCATTATCTCCTTCTTCCTTTAATGCATTCGGTGTTTCCAAAGGTGTCTTGGATGTGTATGTCTTCGTATTTGTTATATTTTCTTGATGCAGTATAAAATCTCTCCCTTTGTGTCGGGGAATATGTCTCAGAGGTCTCTTGTATATTTTGCTTCAAGTTAATATAATCATTTCAGCTTTCTTCTGATTGCTAGTTGCATAATTATGTTAGGCTATGGCTGAAGGAATTTTGCAAATGTGAGTAAACTGATCCTCAAACTACAAGATCTGAGTCTGCAGGGATTATGTCTTATGAGACCCCTCAGCCTAGCCTCACACAGCTACAGGCGGGGGGGGGGGGGGGGATAAGATATAAGAAATGGCTGAATCTGGAGTATGTGCTCAGTTGGTGGTGCAATGCTAGGATTAAGTATGCTAGGATTAAGGGTGGGAGATTACC
>NW_004524624.1:11655116-11667907 GCF_000260255.1 Octodon degus | reverse complement strand
CTAGCAGATTTTCTCAAAATACACTGATTAGATATGAGACAGATTCAGGCAGATTCTTACAATCTCTGCCCAGGCTTTTCTTTGATTGTACTTGCACACTTCGATGTCTGTCTAGATTAGGAGTCATGTGCACCAGCAGTTTGCTCTGTATCCTGCCCTCTTCTGGATATGCTGTGACTGTCTGTGGACAGGTGACTCTCCTGTAGGAACCTTAGCAGAGACACCTGGTATTTTGGGAAGCAACAGGCCCCTGCTTCCCCCAAGTCTAACGTGCACCCACTCAGAAGTCCAAAGGATCCACCTCATTCCCTCCCCTTAGCTGTATACAGACTATTTGCCACACAAATTCCTGGACCACAAAGGTCTTGCCTCTTTGGGGTATGTGATCTTCCCTAGGACTGCAGCCCTTGCTGAAGGTCCAGTCCCTTCATCCCCACAGTACTGTGAGAAGGCAACAGATACCTTACACAAAGCCCAAACACTTATCAGGGCTAAGTGACAAGGTGACAGTTTGTCTAGATAAGCAAAGGATATTGGCAAATGTGACAAGGGTGTTACTTGTGTGTCACACTATAGAAACACACTAGAACTTACTTCCCACCTGAACACATTCTGGAGAACCCTAAGTTACTATGAAGTTAACTTCTTCCTTTAGAAACAGGTAGTTATAATTTGCTAGGGCACACAAGAATCCCTCTGAAATCACTGTCTGTCTTCTAAGCCTTCTAGGCTACTTCCCTAGACAAATCTTAAACATCCATTATCCTAAAATCACTAGGCTTCTACTGTTTGCTCTTAGATGCTGGATTTCTATGTAGAATCAAATTACCTGCCTGAAAATCAGTACAGTGGGAGTGGTGAAAAGGTTACAAGTATGGTGTTGCACACACAACGAAGACTTCAGGACCATTCTGCAGATGCACTGCTTGACCTGGGCAAAAGCCAATGGCAATCACAGACATTGGTGAACAGGCAAAACTGGACACTCCACATGCATCCCCAGGGACCACCATTGAGCCACCAGTATTCTCTGTTCAAAGTGCTGTGAAGCATAGAAGATGCCTATAGCAGATCTTAGAGCTATTTTCCAAGCTCATTCAGAGACAGACTTGGATAGAGTGGGTGACATCTCCAGACCTCATTAATTGAGCCCCTTTGGTCCTTGGAGCTTGGTCTGCAATTGCTGTGGGCTGAATGTTTGTGTTCTCCCCCAGATTTACATGTTGTCCTCTAACCCACAGTGTGAAGGCAGTAGGGTAGTGGCTTTGGGCGATCACTGAGGATGAGCTTGGTGTCCTCATATAGCGGAATCCTCAGGAAGCTTTTGGTCCTCATTCTTCCATGGGGAGAAACAATGAGAAATCAGTAGTCTCAGCCCCAAACTCACTTCTGCTCCCAGAATTCAGGCCTCCAGAAATTGGAGAAATAAATTTTTGTTGTTCAGAAGCCACCTAGTCATTTTTTTTGTTGTTACAACATCCTGAACTAACACAGATTTAAAAAAGAATTATAGCTGAGGGTCAGCTCCTTCTCAAGGGGATTAGCTCCCACCTAAATGTTAAAATTCAAAAAATCTATGTACACGGTCTCTGTGCTCCAAATGCCATGCTAAGAGTTAATGGGTAAAAGTGCTCTAAGACCAAATTCAGTAATGTTTTGTTACTAAAATCATAGTATCAAAAGGGTTTTCTCCGAGTGATCTCTGTTAGTCATCACCTCAGCCATAGAATCTGTTCTGTCTGTAGCAGAACAAGTAGAGAGAAACAGAAAAGAGCATGGAAGAGAAAAACACAAAAGTCACTAGCTATCCAAGATCAAGCCTTCAAAAAGACTGGTTTTATGTCACAGCGTCAGAGGCAGCACCAGGCTTGGGTAACACTTTTACTCACGATGGCGGCAACCTTAGTTCAGTCTGACCCACAGAGGCATCCTCAGTGCTGTGATCGAGGCCAATGGGCAGTCTTTCCCATTGCCCTTAATTCTAGAAGTCTCCAGACAGAAGAGTAAGTGGCTGTCACTGAGTGTGATTCACTCAAAAGAGAATGAAGCCTACCCCCACCACTGCTGCCATGGTAAAAGTCACACTATTGTCCCCTCCCAAGAAACTATGTACAAGTCCTTTACCAATGAAATACTGGGTCCTAGCTATTTTTCTGGTACAGATATGCCAAATTGCAGTGAGACTTTTTAATACTCATGAGATCTGATGAATGTACAATAAAATTAGGACAAGCTGTCACAGTCTACACTGGCTTGTGTCCATCCATAGTCCTCTAATGCCTACCAGAACAATAAATTATTGAACAGCAGTTCACATAAAATGCACAAATTTCAGTGTAGTTTTTTCAATTTTAACAAACATACTTAACACAAAGCTTAATGTATAGATAATTGAAATTACCCTAGAAAGTTTTATAGCCCCCCTTTTCCAGGCACTTCCTATGCTGTGATGTCTGTTTCTATAGCTTACTATTGCGCATCCTTACTGATAGGTTCTGGCCCTCGTATGAATTGCTGAATTATTATGGTGGTCATCTAACATGGCTGAAGCCCTTAAAACAACAGCTTATGTTCCCGCAGACCACCTTCCCCCTTCTCCAACTCAGCCCAGGGTGCAATTTCCTTTCACCTTTCCCACCCCAATCAATTCCTCGGATATTTCCAAACATCCCCCTCTAACTCCACTCCTAGCAAAAGTCAACAAATGCCTCAGCTTTCTTTGTTTCTTTAGGCCAGAGAATCTACCTGACCCATCTGCCCTCAATCCTCCCCATGTCTTTGGAGTTAATAAAGGCTTCTTTTATCTCTCCTGTCTCTTTACTGTGCTGCCAAAAAAACCCTATAGCTTAGAATTCACATGAATGGATATTTTTAATAAATCTGCCCCCCACTATTATTCTCTTTACCTGTATCCACATAGTTATCAATATCACTTCTAAATTTTAGTGTTTGAATGAGCTCTTGTGTGGAATTATTTTTGCAGCAGTCTTTCTGGTCACTTGTGGTTCGTGGAAGGACCACAATTTCCAGGTCAAGACCAAGGTTGTATTTCAAAGCTATTAGAAGTTGGGGACTTACAGATGGGATTCCCAAGGCAGTGAGGGTTGGAGCTGCTCCACACTCGGGTCAGTACTTGGGGAAGAAGCTCAGGGAAATGCAGCTATGTGGTAGAGTACGTGGGATAGCACTGTGGGCTTCGTTCTTATCTCCCCAATGAGTAGTGATGACCAGTAGTGATTGTCTTATAACGATAATTGAGAAATCCCCACTTTGATGAAAGCCCAGCAAATTATTCTGTCCAGTTTTGTTTGATTTAGCTTTGTATTACTAATTTATAAAAGTTTTCTAGGGCCAGGGAGTTGGCTCAGTGGAATAAGCGCTTCCCTGGCAAGCGCAAGGGTCTGATTTCAATCTCCGGTTCCACCAAAAAAAAACAAAAACAAAAAAGAAAAAAAGTTTTCTACATATTTAGAAATTGAGTCATGCAAGTATACAATATAGCAAGTAACTTTTACCACTCTTGCTTGGCTTTGATGTAATTTCATGATAGA
The DNA here is from genome assembly GCF_000260255.1 of Octodon degus. Classification (NCBI taxonomy): domain Eukaryota; kingdom Metazoa; phylum Chordata; class Mammalia; order Rodentia; family Octodontidae; genus Octodon; species Octodon degus. The sequence continues at coordinate 11,664,356 of NW_004524624.1, read as the reverse complement.
AGCAATTTTTTAAAAAAAAAAATATTTAGTACAAGGTCTACAGGGTCACACTACACAGATTGGACTCGTACTGATCCTCCTGTTTTCAGCCTCCCAAGCTCTGGGATTACAGGTGTGTCACCATGCCCAGTCTCAATCAGGGGCTCAACACGCCGTGGGGGCAGGGGTGGCACAGCATGCTGGGGATGGAACTGGCACATTAGTCTGCTGAGCTATCTGGCTGGCCCAAAGCAATTAATTTTGATGAAATGTATTTAGCTTCACTTTCTGACTACATGGGTTTTTAGAATGTTTTATAATAAATTGTTAAGAAACTCAAAAAATGAAGAAAAAAATAATAATTCTACCCAGAATAGTAGATGTTTTCACCTAATTTTATGTCTTTTAAAGTGGAAGTACCAGTTCTGCTGATAACCCACTGCTATTATGGACTATTGGACTATATTGGGTTATTTTGCTGAATTCAAGTACCTGCAATATTTGAACTGGCAGCAAGTATGAAAAGCTCGTTTAAAGACTTCTCCAAATACAGCTTCTCTAGCAGCAGTGGAACACCCATCTCTGACAAAACAAGACAAAAAAGGGGAATATAAATAAAGGACCATTTTGTCATGAAAAAAATATGTGTGTATATACAAAATAGTTAGGATAGATATACAGCTACTGTCTCTTAGTTCAATGAGAAGAAAGGTTTGTACTAATATTGTTTAGACAAGACATCATGTCTGCATCTTGTCCTCTGAATACTACGAAGACAACAATATGCAATGTATTAATTATTGTAACTGTCCTACTAACCTGTTTTGAGACTGTTTCATTGCTATTTTTTTCCTCATTAAAATGAATAAAATTTTTTTAAAAATAAAGTGGTAGTTTTAATGTTAAGATCCATAAAATCTGAAATTGGACTCTTTAACTAAGCATTCTTGGGGGATACCAATATTATCTCTTCCAAAAATATATCTTCCATAAGCCATGATTAAAGGTTATCAGAACCTGTTCTGATACTTCACCTGAGAGCACTGCAGCAGCTGGTGGGCAGAGGACCTTGTGTGGAAGGGAGACACAGTGTGTGCTGTGTAAGAGGCGAGGGGGACACGGAGGCCTTCAGCCCAGCGACATCTTCCTGGCTCAGATGCAGCTCACTTCTGGGCATCCACTGGGATCCTATATGGAAAATTGAGTCTATTCCCTGGTCTGCCCAGCTCCCATTTCCTGTGAAAAGTGTATAATACGTGTGCCCTCATCCTTGTCTCACGTGCTGCCAGCTCCTATGGGTAGGCTCATCTGTCCACGTACTGTGAGGGTGAGGCCCAGCAGTTCATGCATAGTTTTGTTGCAGGCAGCTGAATTAAATAGAAATATTACAGGAAGTCAGACAGGGCCAGTCCCTCAAGGAGACAGTGTGGAAGAGAAGATGACTTTCAACCTGGGGAGAGACAGACATTTGTGCTGTAGGCCAGACCTCAAGACAAAAGAGTAAAAAAGTGCAGCCACATACTTCCCTAGGCATGGGCATCAGGGATTGATATTCTAAATAGGTATTGATCACCTGGAAGGCAGAGAGAGTCACTGACTCAACCCTCTACAGGAAAAGCCCCAGCTCTATATTCATGACTGCTTGCTACAAGACTTGCTTTCCCATTTGGTCCTGAATTTAATCAATTTTATCTGAGCAATTATTGGCTGACCACAGTTTTGTCCCATCTCATGCCCACCTAAGCCAGTTCCCATGTTCTCCACCTTAGACCCCCTCACTATATGGTTTTGCTCTATAAAAATCCCTGAAAAGGCAGTTTCGGGGGCAATCTGCTTGGGTCTCTCTTCTGTCCCTCTTGGATAGGAACTTTCTTTCTCCCAGTAAATATATTCTGCTCTTAAGCTTCATTGTTCCTAAAATTCATTCTTTGGTTTTAGAGAACACAAATTTGGCCCAGCTATCTTTCAGATTGGGAGTTTCATTCCCCTAATCAGTTTGACTTCTGGGGCCTGCAGAAAGACCACAGGGCATGTGTTGTGGGGCAGCACTGAGAAACTGTACTGGAGGCCTCTGTCCTTGGGCCTTCCGGGCACCCCTTTGAAGAGCCAACTGGTTTGAGTCCTGGTTTTGCACAAGGCCCCTGAGTCCAGGAGGTCGTCACCTCCCAGTGCAGCTCCATACATCTCACCTGGCTGTCTCCCTACCTTGTGCCTCCTCTCATCACCTCACCCACACAGCCATGCTTGGCATAACAAAGTCACAGCTCCTAGGAGGGGCTGACCCCAGCACTTAGAGAAGAGCCTGATGCGCCCCCCCCCCAACCCCAGGAAGACTGAGAAACTGGGGGAAAAGGGGGCATCTACGTTTGTGACTCCCCTTGACACAGTCAGCAGGGCCTCTCTGGGTCCTGGAGTCTTCCACCTCTCTTGATAATCTGAGTTACTCTTTCTTTCTTTCTTTCTTTCTTTCTTTCTTTCTTTCTTTCTTTCTTTCTTTCTTTCTTTTTTTAACAAAGCTTTTTAAAATAAATATCTTTAAAATAAAAATCTTTGTGTAAAAGCATTACAGGTCACAAGCTGTATTTACACTTATTGATCAAAGGTCTAATTAGCTATCCCTCAACAGGCACAGGGACAGCTACACAGGCAGGTAAACTGGACCCGGCAGATTGACTTAATACAAGGAGAGAGGGAAACAATTATGAAATTAGGCCCAGGGACAAAACTGAGAGATGTCACGTTAACTGTTGAAAGGTACCATCTCCAAAAAGGCACTTACTGATATAAAAGTGCTTAAAACCTCAACCCTGTACACAGCAATTGGCAGGGGGGAATAATTTTAAGACACTGCAAAACCCAGATCAGTCATGAATACCAAGATTCTAAACTCTTACACTAAGGATTCCTATCAGTCTATTCCTTAACTTTTTCACCATCTGAATTCCCCAGAATGTCTTTTCTAGATTTTAAGTCGTACAGCATAATGCTGCCCACAAGCCCCTGGGTGACTGTGGAAGTCACTTGACCTCAGCAACCAGGTCACAACTGTGGAGCGCTTTCAGTTCTCCTGAAAGGCTTTGAGGCAGTGGGAAGAAATATGTGCCACTTTGCACCAATTACCTAACTTTCCCACAGTTTTAAGACTTACATGCCTTGATTCTATTCAAAAGTCCATCAGTGTGAACACTCAACTATACCCATTGTTTCTGTGTAAACAAGTTAGAAAGCTAATCTCTGGAATCCAACAGAACAATGAGTTAACACTTCCATGCTTCTAAGTGCTTGGGTTTATGGGAGGGTTCCAGACCTACTTCAACAGGATTCAAGTCTAATAGACATAATCATTCTTCAAAAAGAATTTGAGGGTTGGGGATACAGCTCAATGGGACCGCACTTACCTAGCTCGCCTAAGGCCCTGGATTTCATCCCTGGCACCAGACACACACATATATACAAACTAAGAAATAGAATTTGGAAACTTAAGAGTTGGGGCAGGGGACCAGAAAGTGGCATGAGGGCAAGGTGTCACTAGCAAACTGCCTTCCATGAAGTTCTAGAAGCGCTTTCGAGTCTAAAGGGATTAACCTGATCTGAGTGTCGTACAAAACCAACCATTACGATTCTTAACTCAGGTTTCAATCAATGACAGAACTGGAAACTTCAACTAGGAGGTGGGCAAAGTCGAAGGCGGGTGGCCGGTCTTCTAGGTATCACGTACTTGCATTTCAAACTTGTTTCAGACTCTTCAAGTAAGCATGCACATTCCCAAAGCCATGGTACTTGGCTAAGTACACAAGGACCCCTGTTGCACACCGTCCATCTCGCTGGCAGCAGAAATTGCAATTACAGATCCCTTGACACGGTGGGCAGTGCCAGTTCGGGTCCAGCAATGCATCCCTGATCTCCTCGCCATAGCAATTTCGAAGACAGGGGCCACAGAACTGGCCTCGAATGCCCCAGTGCTCTGGGTTTCTGCAGTTTGTTTTGGTATCAATAGTTTTCTGACGGCACTGATGACAAGTAGAGCCCAGTGAGCGGTTGTAGATCTTCTCTCGGGAATTGCTACAGATATTCTCCAACTCATCCTCTGTGATTTCTTCCACTGGGCGAATTATATGTGGAAGGGTCATGGATCCTGGGCGGCGACCTCTGGGGATGTTGTCATCCAAGGTGTCCAAGGCCTTCCTTTTTCTCACAAGCATGTACTTATCGTTTTCCTCCTCTCAGGGTTCCTCCTGGAAGCCACACCTGGGAAGGTCCGCCTTCGAGGCTTCTTGGAACTTACTGATCTGGGGCCCGGGAGAGAAGGTCTTCCAGAGAATTAGCCAGGAAAACTTCCTAATTCTGACATGAGTTTTGCAAGCATGGCTTTGTTTTGTTTTATATTTAAGGCCCTTTTCTCCAGAAAGTTCATGCCGCTTTCATCTTCTGAATCTGAGTTGGAATTGGCAGCAGAGCTGTCCGAGGGCTGGGGTGGGGGTGGGGGGGGCGCGGCTTTTGTGTTAGCTGCTCCCCTGGCACTGCGCACCCGGACCGGAAACTTCATGGCCACCCGGAGAGGGCCGGAGGATCTGCCCTGGAGAGGGCCCATGGGTCTGCCCTGCTGAGGGCCGGTGCATCTGCCCTGGCTGCGGGTCCTGCAGCCCTCATGGACTGCCTGTGGCCTCATGTTTGCAAAATTATCAGAAGCAAAGCTGTCACAACTGTCATCAGAGGATGACGACGTTTCCATGGAAATCAACTTCATATATCTGAATTTCTTTACGTTCTTTACTCTGAGTCCCTTTCCCTGCACGCAGCGAGTCTCCCTGCCGGTGGCGGGCGTCCAAGCTAAGCTGCTGGGAAGAGGACAGGGCGAAGGAGGCGCACACCGCGGTGCCACCGAGCCCGAGCCGAAGCCGCGGGAGCCGCGCAGCTTCGAGTTACTCTTTCTTTTTCTCTGTAAACTGAGGCAGAGTGTATGGTTTACAATGGGAATCTGAAGGGCTCCTTCCTTACTCTGAGTCCAAAGAGGATTTGACTTCATTTTCCAAAGTAGAAAAACGATTCCCTGGGTGAGAGCTAGAATGCCTGGTGCATGCTGGAAGGGAAATGTGTCCTCCCTCCTCTGGGGCTATTTCAGGTAGTGCATTCACAAGGGTTCATGGTGTGAGGATGCGTGAGTACCTGCCTGTTAAGTTGCAATGAAAGCCATTTTCTTTTACTTCTTAGGTGGCACCTGAGTAGCCAGGATGGCCTCCAGGCTTCTGAGCACACGTGTCACTCTGAATGTTCGAAACCTGGCTCCAGGCAAAGGATGGAGGTTAAAAAAACCCCAAAAAAACAGAACAAAACAAAACAAACAAACAAAAAAAAAACAAGTAGACCTTCTTTCCATCCTCACATCCTAGTTTAGGAAGAGGAACACTTCTTCCTGGGAATAGCAATGGCCAGGAGCAGTTGCCGCGTCAGGTGTCCTTGTCCCTTCTGTTCTGTGTGTCCTCCTGCACAATCTGCCAACTCTTAGGGAGTCCCAGGTCCATGAGTGAGGTTTTTCAGTGAGTTGGGGCTCACTGTGGGGGCCTTGCAGGTATGGGAGCTGCTGGAACATTCTCATCTCTGCAGAAGGAAGAAATACAGGGCAGGTGGGAGCCATCCCGGCTGTGTCTTCCCAGGTTCTCAGCAGGACATCATCCACTTCTGCTCTGTCATGTTCCTCAACAAGTGGCCGTTCTTCATCACAGCTCATGTCCAATATAAAACACAGAAACCCACTGCATTCCAACTGCCTCTTCCAGTATTTCTTTGCATATGCAGGCTCCCTTTCTTGAAAAACTTGTGTTAAATGAATGGATATGCTTTTCTCTTGATCTGTCTTTCCTTACAGATGCCTCATACACAAACAGGATGGGTGAGCAAAAGACATATTTTCTCCCTTACTGTGGAAATGTCTTCCCCTGCAAAACTACAGCAGTGTTCCTGGAGGGGGTTGGAAGTAACTATGTGTTCAGGGTTTTTATGAATGAGCTCAAACCTACAGGTCTCCCAGTTGGAATAAATTCATTTCCTCAAATCCCTTAAATCTGCTGAAGAGTGAAGGATTTCCTGGGATCCCTGGAGATCCCTGCGGAGAGGATTTGTATACTCTCCCTGGGAGGGCCCACAACCACTGAAAAGCACCAGCGATGGAACCCAAATCAAAATCACTTTCCAAAACATCCTGGCCTGTGTGGTGTGCTGCCCAAAATCTTAGTGCTAATACTCAGTGCATACCTGCAAAGGGTCAGGCGCCAGGCAGAACCCACGAGCTGTGCTTGCGCTTAATCCTCACCAGGGCTTAAGGTCATTCCAACACCCTGACTTTAGGGAGCAGAGAACTGGGAAGCTAAGAGCTAAGGACTTCAGCAGGGGTCACTTGGCTCATGAAATGGGGGTAGGAAGTAGGAAGCTGAACCGAAGGGAGGAGTCTGGCTCCAAGGGACAAACTCACAGCCACTGTGTTTGTCCTGCTGCTAATAAACGAGAGCCCCCAGTGGTAAAAATCTTGAACTGTTACTCTATTATTTGGCAAAAACACCGAAGAAGACCATATACAAACAAAAACCTGTCCCAAATATTGACACCATCCACTACCTCAGCACCAGCCACCCCCATTCAACCCTGCTAATAGCATTCTAGGGCTTCTCTAGCACACATCTCCTAACCCCTACTAATTCCACCCTTAAAGCTGTCACAAATGCCCTTAATCCACATGGTCAAATGTAGTCACAGAAATCACTCCACTTCCCTGGTACCTATTATTTGCTGGCTGGGACCAAAACTTGGCACCCACATCTTAAGGAAGAGGGTTTATTAGGCTCACGGTTTCAGGACACTCAGTCCATGGCTGGCTCTAAAGCAGAAGCATCATGGGAGAAGGGCAAAGCTGCTTATTTTATGGAAGCTGGGAGACAGAGCAGATTGACTGGACCATGGAGGATGGGACCAGGTGTCAGGTACATCACTGCAAAGAAACAGGAAGATACTGAGACACTTGAGAGACATACCCAGACACATCAAGTAGGGTGCCTTACCAAGCTACCTGGTAGCTGTAAAGTCAAACAACTCACAATCCATCTTTAGGTCCACAGGAAAACAGCAGTGGATACTGTTTCACTGCAAACTATGCAGCCTGTGACACAGAGGAGCAGCAGCATTATAGAAACAAGCACAAATCAGCAGCCTGCCACCAATACTCAGCAAACAAAAATTGTAATAGACCAGATGTGCCTAGTAGAAGTGTTAACATGAGTCCTTTATTCTGAGGAAAAATTATTCCAAAATGGAAAAAGTGTTGGTATTAAGGCCATGGCTAGGCTTAGTGTTAGTGTTAGTGTTAGGGTTGCTAGTGTTAGAGTTAGAGTTAGAGTTAGAGTTAGAGTTAGAGTTAGAGTTAGAGTTAGAGTTAGAGTTAGAGTTAGAGTTAGAATGGTGGTTAGGGCTACAGTTAGGGCTAGCGTTAGGGTTAGGGTTAGGACTATGGCTAGGGTTAGGGCTACTGTGAGGGCTAGCACTAGAGCTAAGGTCAGAGTTAAGATTAACTATAGGGTTAGAGCAAGGGTTAGGCTAGGTGTAGAGCTACAGGTGGAGTTAGTTTTAGGTTTCTAATGAGGGTTAGGGGTAGGCTTGAAGTAAGGACCAGGACTGGATCTGAGGCTCAGAAGAATGCTAGTGCTAAGGCTAGGGTTAAGTTAGGGTTAGGGTTAGAGTTAGGGTTATGCTAGTGTAAGATAGTGGCATGAGTCTTCCAGCCTGTGATGTCAATGGTGTGGGACCAGGCAGCTCTGTCCCTAGTAGGGAAAGTGACTTCAAGGATTGACCCTAGAATTAATCCTAACAGGAACTTAAGGAGCAGAGATACAGTGAAAGCGGAAACCCAGTAAAATCTTTTCAGAGAAGAACAGCAGAGAAGGGGCTGTGATACCAACACAGCCAGGCATCAGAGAGACTGAGCTCCTACTTTGGGCCACTTTCTCCTCAGCACTCAGCCCCAGCTCTTCCTGACTCCTGAGCCCGCAGAGTCACAGGGCTGCACCGGGGTCTAGAGGTGTGGAGCCACGCTACCACTGTATGCAGAAGACCACAAAACCCATGACACACTTCATAAGCTGTTGTGAATGTTTCCAGTAAAGGGGAGCTCATTGCCCATGGGCCTAGGGTCAAGAAATGTACATTACCAAAAATGAAGCTAAAGAGTCCTTCTACCTGCACTGGACATCACTGGTGCACTATATTTGCCACAAAGGCCTTCCTGGAAACTTTTTTAGAATTGTCATCTGCTTCCACTTTCTGTTCTTAGGACACCAAGTCCATTTCTCTCCTCCATAGTTATGCCAAAGAGCTGAAGACCTACAGTGTGGAACAGGTCAGTACAGGACAGCAGGGCCTTGGTGGTCCCTCATCACAAGACTCAGGCAAAAGAAGCAGAAGTATGTCTATTTTTTAATTTTTTATTATTTGCTTGTTTATTTTATTTTTTAAACAGAATACAAAATAGTAATAAAAAAAGAAAATAATAGAAATGGTACAAAATTTCACTAAACAAAACACTAGGAATTAGACAGTAGAGTATTTGTTGTATTGCATAGTATTGTCTTCAAATTAGTTGTTCAGATTACCAGATATATGCATGCCAAATTGGGAAAAGAAAATAAGTTATAGGAAATTAAGAGGGGAAAAGGGAAAAGCAAAAAGAAAGAAATTAAGCATTAACTGCAGAAACCCACAGTGCAATTATCCAAACCATCCTGCTTACATATATCTAGATAGATAGATGATAGATAGATGGATAGATAGATAGATCAGTCCCTCTCCTGTCCTCATCTCAGTAATTCCTTCCTTTTAAACAGATTCATTCCCTTTTCACAGTATCTGCTGCACCCCTCAGATTTAGACTGACGCTGGGCAGCTGCGGGGCTCTGGTGAGCTCTGCCCCGTGGGCCACCAGCGGTGGGGCTTGGAAATCGTGCTGCTGCCGGTCCCACTATTAGAAGTGTATGTAAGAGTAGCCTGCTTTCTCCCTAAGGGGACATCAGTCAGTGAAGTAGTTCTATCTTTTTTTTTTTTTTTTTTTCTGCTTTGGTACAATTTTATTTTTTTTTTCTTTTCAAAGTTTTATTGATAAACATATAGCAATGAGACAGTTTCAAATCAAATCGAAAGTACAGTTTCAACAAATAATACACTGCATACATTCTTCTCAGTGGTTAATTGCTGTACAAGATGCAGACTTGTGATCCTACC
>NW_004524624.1:11628741-11654726 GCF_000260255.1 Octodon degus | reverse complement strand
AAAAAAAAAAAAAAAGAAGAAAAACCCAAAGGGATAGCCCAGGGGACTAAGCCCTTGCTTATGTAAGCTCAGGGACCAGGGCTTGATCCCTGGCTCCACATTCCACGCTGGCCCCGGGTCCAGGTGTGCTGATCCAGTGATGGAGTCCAGCATGGTGGCGCACGCCTATAATCCCAGCACTAGAGAGGCACAAATCAGGAGGCTCATTATAAGTCTGAGCTGAGCTGTAAAACCCTGCACACAAAAAAAGCAAAACAAAATAAAGACAAAGAAAACCCAGTACACTTTAAACAAGCTTTATTTAAATTGCTTACCATCACATTAATCAGTAGCATACATATATCAATGGTAACTTAACACCTTATGCTTAATTTTCTCGTGCTGAAACTGCAAAAACCCTTGTAGTCCTGATTTACTATAATGTTTATTGTCTTTGATATATTTCCATGAAAGTGTTACACAGAAATACAAATGATTACAAGTACTAATATGGGCTAGGGAGATAGCTCAGTAGAATAAGCACTTGCCTGGCAAGCATAAGGTCCTGAGTTCAATCCCTGGTACTGCAAAAAACCAAAACAAGTACTATTACTACTACTATTTTACTTGTGTCTTCAGCCAATGAAAGCCAGTGAGGCCCTGGAGAGCAGTGTTGTCTGAAATCATTCCGAGCGGAAAGAAACCACAGAAAGCCGGGATTAATAAAGCTGCAGAGGACTCCCAAGAGCTTAATCTTGCTCTAAGTGAGTCCAGACACTGAAACTTCTCACATCTATTGAGGGCTTAAAAACAGGCCAAGAAAATGTGCATAACTAATATGGTAATTTGGTGTAAACAAACTACTATCTATATCACCTTTCCACATTCACCAAACTCTAAATTCACATAACACTAGCCAGTAACATCCCAGGTGACAGGTCAAAGAACAGACAGGGTGCCTCCAGGAAATGCTGTTATCTGTGACCTTGTATCCCAGCTGGCCAGAATTTACAAGAGATTACAGGTCTCCTGGGCTCTGTTTCTTGCTCTTTGCTCCCTCAGGACATCAGGCTTCTGTTTCTTAGGTCTCTTATAGCTACAGAGCAGGAACTGTAGGTGTGCTTACCCTGCCCACCAGGCCCCCAAGGCAACCTGAGCCTTGGTGTGCAGCTACCTCAGCCCTGTCCTAGAGGTCCTGGTCTCCTGAGGCCTCACTATAGCCACTTTTGGTCTCTGTGTCAGGGATGGCTCACCCCAGACCCAGAGCTGCTGGGGCTGGGGCTCATCAACGAGGCCAAGTCTATCCAATGGGAAAACTCAGAATCTGTGCCTGGGCGGCACCCATCCCTTGCCTCTGACAGTTAAAAGTAGAAGGAAAGGGGTTCAGTCACCTCAGTCAGGCTGTTAGTCCTTCCCCATGAAGCTGCTGGACATGACAGGATATGTGAGCCTGGGAGTAGGCATGTGTTGGAAAAATGGTTCAGATATCCCAGTTGGTGCCAGTACTTGGTCCAGCATTCTGTCCTGGGAGTTGGTGAACAATTGTTTTCATTCCAGGTGAACTCAGATTTCAGGCCTGCAACAGCCAAGATGTCCTGCTCTGACTTTTGTTCTGATAAAACATATCTTTGCAACTTTTACCAATCCCTTCATTCTCACTTCAGCATTTCTCTCAGAAGGGTTTCAATGAGCAGTGTCTGCCCACACAGTTCCCTCAGGTTCTGCACCTAGAGGAAACCATGTCAGTGACACTGGTTACCAAGGTGAGGAAGGATGCAGAACTGAGAATGCACACACACACACACACACACACACACAAATCACATACACACAAAATCACAACACATACACTCGCACAGAAGCACTATAGTCACTGGGCCTGAGGGGTGAGCATTTCCACCAATTCAGAGCAAAACTAGAGACTGAGCTCTTCAAACGTAGCTCCCCACAGTCTGATCTCCAGGCCATGTCTCAAGCCCAGCAGCTACACAGGGACCCTCAACACCTGACTCTCTGGTGTAGCTTTCCTAAGAGCAAGCTGCAAACAGAGACAGAAGATGAGGGTTCTCGCACAATATCTTTAAGGAAATGACAAACAAAATAGTCTTCATTGCGATGTAAGAAATGAAAACATGTACGCATCCAGTATGCTTGTAGAAATGTTAAAATTTCTCTCTAAGAAATGCAAGAGAATGCTGATGTGTACTTTAAAAAATGGATTTCACTGCATATAAGTTAAACCTCACTTGTAAAGAGTGGCCAGTCCCTGGGGAATGACTCTTGCTTCCTCCTGCCTCAGGACTTTCAAGTGTCATTTCCTCTGTGTAGATTCTCGTGTCTGTCCCCTCCCAACTCCCAGCTTCTTCCCATCAGACCTGGTCTCCAGCATTTTACTTTGCTTTGGAAGTATGTGCTCTGTGCAGTTGAGAATGATACAATGCACAGTGTGTCTGTGTGTGTGTGACTCTGTAGGTGTAGGTACCCCCGCAGCCTGTTGTCTCCTAGATAACGGACCAGAATGCGATGAGACTCACCTCTCTCCTATCCTTGGTTGTGATATCAGAGAGCATCTCTAAGCAGAGTCTGACCCCTGGGGTCTGTACACACCAGAATCTATATTGTCCTTGAGACACGGGTCCTGGACCTTGGCTCAGGAATCTGTTACCTTCTCTGCACCTGTGAAAGGTAACATGGTTCATTCATTCCCAAACTATTCAAGTCAAAACTACCAACAAGACACAAACTATTTTCTTCACTTCAAAACATTCCATTGTACTCCTTAGCATCCATGTCTCTTCGGATGCTTCTAGTCCAGGCCATAGTAATGCGGATTCTGACACTAGAGTTTTTTCTCTTCTGGAAAGAAATAAAAATGAGCCTTCCGTAACAGCAACCATTCAAAAAGAGTAGCCATGGCCCTCCGCTATCCCATGGCCGTGGGCCTCAACAAGGGCCACAAGGTGACTAAGAATGTGAGCAAACCGAGGCACAGCCGCCGCCGCGGATGTCTCACCAAACACACCAAGTTCGTGCGGGACATGATCCGGGAGGTGTGCGGCTTCGCCCCCTATGAGCGGCGTGCCGTGGAGCTGCTCAAGGTCTCCAAGGACAAGCGCGCCCTCAAGTTCATCAAGAAAAGGGTGGAGATGCACATCCGCGCCAAGAGGAAGCGTGAGGAGCTGAGCAACGTGCTGGCCGCCATGAGGAAGGCAGCTGCCAAGAAGGACTGAGCCCCTCCGGAATAAAGCTTTGCAGAAAGTTAAAAAAAAAAAAAAAAGAAAGAAAAATGCAATCACATAGTATGTAGTGTTTAGTACCTGCCTCCTTCCACTTACCATAATGCCTTTATTCCTGCATATTTTGGGACATATTGGTAGTTTATGCTTCTTGACCCTTGAGTACTATTCCATTGCATGACCATACTGCCATATGATTGTTCATTCACCACTTTGTAGGCATTTCAATAGTCTCTAGCTTTTTGGAAACTATAAAGAAATCAGCCACTTAGGGCTGTGGCTCTAGGAGTTAGCTGAGGGGAGCCCAGGGCAGCCCAGACTGAGCAGCAGCTGACATAGAGCAGAATTTGCCTGCTCTTGCTCCTATTGCTGTTGTACCACAGCTCTGATGGTGAGTGAGTTTGGAAATCACCCCCCCAACACACACACACACACACACACACACACACACACACACACAGTCCCTCCTGGTGCTGGGACGAGTTTCCTCCTCAAGGCTAAGCTGAGACAGGATAGGAGGGGTGTCCAGCACTGTTCCCTGCTGAGTAGACCTGCCTTTCCCCGCAAACATGAGCCTGGGATAGGCAACCTCCTGTGTGGAGAGACTAGCATTTAGTCTGCCTCAGTCAGCATCAGAAGTTTCAGTTGCCTCCCTGCCTCAGTTCAGCCAAATGTCAGACACACAAAGGGAGATGCTGCCCCTGACCAGCCTCTTGGAGGCTGACCTGACCAGGAGCCCTTGGCAGAGGATCCCCACCTAGGTAAGCTGCGCTCTGATTAATGTCCAGGACAGTTTTGCTTCTTCTTGAAATTATCAAAGGTAATGAATACTATACAGGTGTCACATAAAGTTTGTGTGTTTATTTTTAAACAAACACAGTTAGGATGCATCTATCTTTTGCCAGTTTCAGTGCTCTGCTATCAGTGATTCATGTTGTTCCAAAGAGTGAGTGGTTGCTAATGATGGAGAACTGGATGGAACCAGAAGACATTCCATGTAAGAGGGCACTGAGGAGCCTCCTGTGGGTCTTATTATGGCCTTTACATCTGTTTTTTTTTTTTTTATTTCTGCGCATAGATCTAGACATGGAATTAATGTGTCATGGAGCAGGTGTACCTCAAATTTCATAGGAAGCTGCCAGACTGTTTTCCAGAACAGATGCACTCCCTTAGTATGATCTCCAACCATAGATGCTCTAATCCATGTAAGTCAGATGCTTTTCTCTGTCTCTAAAACATCCCCATGTCCCAGAAGATGTGTGATAGTTTATTCCGCTATTTTAAAATGGGTTTCCCAAGTCAGAATGCTGGGAAGCTAAGGAGGGAAGACTGCCAAATTCAAGCACAGTCTGGACAACTTCGTCACTGACTGTGAGCCTGTCTGAAATCAAAAAATAGAAGAGAGAATAAGAGAGAGGAAGGGGGGACAGGGTGTGGACTGTGCAAGGCCTACAGTTCAGCCTAAAGTTTAGGCCTAGCTTGCTATGGCATGCCTTTTAACCCCAGCACTCAGGTGCTGAGGCAGGAGTTTCCTAGTTCAGTGCCAGCCTGAACTGAAAAGCTAAATGGGGAAAGGACCTGGGACCGGGAAGTTGGGAATAAAAGGCACCTCTGAACCCTAACAATGGATGAAGTTGTTTAAATTCAGACTGTGGCTGGGAGTTGTGACCTCAGGAAGTCACTCACTCTGTGTGGGTCTCCCCGTGTTCATTTGTAGTAGTGGTGATGGTGAAGGTAATGAAAATGGATCCTGTGAGAGCTTATAACAGAAGACAAGGAGGTGAGACATAAAAAAGGCTTAGGCCATTTCCTTGCTTGCACAAGGAGCTGCAGGAAGAGGGATACCAATGCCACCCATGGCTTCAGGGCCTGACTTCTTTAGAGGTCAGGCTGGTCCACGTTCAATAAATCTGTCTCCAAATCCTGGGTGCCATTTCAGTGTTGGTGTTTCTGTTCACTGCTACAGAGACCTGGGCTTCTGTGCCCTCTCAGACAGGAAGACCCTGCTTTCCCGCATGGTGGCTTCGGATCTCGCTGTTTCTGCAGGATTTCTCTCCAGAGTTCAGAGCCCTGAGGGTACCATGACCCTACCCCTGGCAGATTCTCCAGATCCAGAAACTGTAAGAGTCCCTTTTGCAACTGTGAAAGTTGGGTGCTCTGCTGCACCCAGGAGTGGGGACATCAACTACATGGGCTGCAGCTGCAGGCAGTGAGGCATTGGCCTCAAAGTTCTTGGTCCTGACCAGGAACAGGCATCTGGAGTCCACCTGGGAACGTTTGGACCCCCTCTCCGCTCAGAGGGCTGGGCCTGTGCGCTTTCCTGAAAGCCTTTCCTCATCACTTCTCAGCCTCTCCTCAGATGGGGCCCTTGGGTTTCTGCCACTGTCCCTTGTCCTCTTGGATTGTATTTATCCAGGGATCTAACCATGAGCTCAGGTTTTAGCCAGCACAGGGGCAAAGACCTTAGGGTGTTTGGCTACTTGAAAATATGGAACTCCCTAAACAGGCTAAACCATGCTTCTGGGTCAGTCTTAAATTTGCTTGCAACCAGGTCACAAGGTTGACTCTGGTTGTTGAGTTCAGGCCACCATTTGGGGGAAAGAAACACAGGGGCAGCTGGCCCAGACCTTGGGTTCACAAGGTCTCAAGGGGTCTTGAGATTTTTTTTTTTTTTTCGGAACCAGGGATGGAACTCAGGGTCTTGCACTTACCAGGGAGGTGCTTATTCCAAAGAACCATCTCCCGATCACCTTCAGATACTTTTAATGTCAAAAATACTCTAAAAGAGTTCAGAGGTAAGTTCTAACAGGAGAAAGATCTCTTTTTCTCATACCATAGCTTCGAAACTGTCATTTCTGCATGGAACAGTGAATGCCTTCAGTAGACTGGCAAATTGGGTCACGTATCTGTAAAGGGGAGAGAAACAGCCTTTCGAAAAAAAAAAAAAAAAAAGAGCCTTTCGAATTCTGCTGTGCCCGTGACCTGCAGTTCTGCCGAGCCTATTGAGTCAGAGCACTGAGATTCAGGGGGTGGTGTTTCACATCCCTGTTCCTTGAGCCTTACCACAATTAATTGAAAATAATTGAAAATAATTTTCTTTTTGGCAGAACCAGGAAGTGAACTCAGGCCCTTGCCCTTGCCAGGGAAGTGCTTATTCCACTAAGCCATCTCCCCGGCCCATGAAAATTAATTTTTAAAAAATTAAAATTTTCTTTTAATTTTTAAGAAAATGAAAAAGAGGGGTTGGTGAGATGGCTCAGTGGTCTAAAGCACCTACTTAGAACAAGCTTAGCAAAGCACAGGGACTGCGGTTTAATCCCCCAGCACCACATACCAGCCAGCCCCGCCCCCTGGTGGGCTGAGCTGGCCACACACACACACACACACACACACACACACAAATAAATAAATAAATTTTTTTTAAAAAATGAAAATGAAAAAGAAATCCATCTCCACTTGTTCTCTACATGGAACTCGATGAATGAATTTTCCATGAAACTATTTCTGCGGAGACTCGCCTGCTGGTGATGTATTCATGAATGCATTTTCTAGTTGAATTGGGGAATGGAAGTCCTGTTGGGGGCTGTCTAGGGGAAAAGGTTTAGGAGGGCCCCCTTCGTCAAGGGCCTAGACCCTCTCAGGAATTTCTCCACCAAAGATTCACCCTTGGAAACTGAAATCCTAAGGTGGAGAGAATGAGATACCCCTGGGGATGTCAGGCCTGGCACAGCTGGGTCCCATTATAGCCCTTAGGCAGAAAGGCCTGAGGAAATGTGTATTAGTCAGCGGCCTGGCCCTAGCTCAGTTCTTTAAGTGGCTGCTTCCACAATGCTGGCAGCCTCAGGTTGCTGTAGTTTGATCCCCACAACACGCCAGCCAAAACTGCCCTGAAGGCATTCGAGGAGCAAAAAATAAAATCCTTATTCCATTTTTTCTTGAAAGGATTGTTGTGGGAGGCTGGAACCTCAGGGAGAATGTTCTCTCAGGGACCAGGCACAGATTACATGGTGAATGGGTGAAGTAACCAAAGGAATTTGGACCAGAAATTCAATTATTGCCTGGAGACTGGAGCAGCCTTGGAAGGCCCAGCTTCTGAAAAGGCCTAGCAATTAGCTGGACTTTGTCCTCTTAGAACTCACCTCCGAACTCTAAAAGAGTTTTCCCCATATAACAATGCCTGAGGGATGAACTATAGTTTAGACAAAATCTAAACTCCAGTCATGGCCGTTTTGCACCTTTTCCTAGGTTATTTGCTGACCTGTCTGTCCTCACTTCTGATCCTCCTGTCCTAGCCAGAGGGAAATTTCAGGCAGGTTGCCCTAGGAATGAGTATGGTGCCCCCTGGTGCCTATGTGAGGGATTGCACACAGCGATCCTCCAGCTCTCAGCAGCTGCCAATAGCCTGGGGGACCTGGGACCAGACAGATATTCTCAGGGCAAAGAGGACCAGCTACAGGATACAGGCGACCAACCTGTGTTCAGCACGGTGGAATTATGAGCTCTGAATTCTGGGAACTGATAAAGGTTCAAGAAGAACCTCTACTTCTAAGCAGTGGGAGGAGGTGCCCTTTCTTAAATATTAAGTACAGGAACCCTGGCAGAAGTCAAACTACAGTGCCTTCTGAGGCACTGCAGTACATGCCTGTAATCTGAGCTCCTCGGAGGCTGAGGCAAGAGGATGCCAAGGCCAGCCTGGGGAAGTTAGGGAGACTGTTTCTATATTTTTCTTTTTAAAAAACTATGTATTTGGTACAGGGTCTCACTACACAGCTCAGGCACATAGTGATCCTTCTGACCGCAGCCCCCCCAGCACTGGGCTTACAGGTGTGTACCGCCATGCTCAGACTTGGTCACTGGCTCAGCATGCCCAAGGGCAGGGCCAGTGTGGCATGTGGTGTCAGGGATTGAACCCCAGTCCCTGCACTTGCCTAAGTAGGCATTTAGTCTGCTGAGCTATCTGGTCAGCCCTTAGGGAGACTGTTTCAAAAGCTAAATTGCTGAGTATAGCTCACTGGTCAAGTGCTGGCCTGGCAAGAGCAAGGTACTTGTACAGAAATAGATTTCAAAGTTCAGTGTAATTAATGGATTTGTTTAGCCTCAGGGAGTTTTTTTATAAAAATAACTTAAATGGAAAGTTTAGCAATATTTTTCATTGCTCTTTTTGTGTCTTTTTCATAAATAATTGCACTAAATACTTAAAAAAATAAGAGCATATATAACAGGTCAGTTTTATGAAAGCATATTCAAGATTGGGGATGTGGCTCAGCGGGTGAGCACCTGCCTCACTTATTCAGTCTCCAGCAGAGGACAGGCATTCATGAAAATGGCTCCATCAGGGTCCTACTAGTGTTAACAAAAGTTATTTTTCAGAGATGTTTAAAATATGTACATCTTCCTGCATTGCTTGCATTGTGTTTAATAAGCATGTATAATTGCATAAAAGATGAGGAAAACTTAAAAACAGATTGGAAGAAAATTATTATAAAGATGTTAAGATGAGCTATATCTAGGGATGGAAATTAGGATGATTTAAAGAATGGTGGGTAACAAGAATTGAATAGATATGGAAGGGAAGGGGGAAGTATAAAGAAAATGTAAAGGGGAGGGGAAACACACTTACAGAGAGAATTCTGTTTAAATTGAAGATTTCTGGAGAGGAGATGCTGGGATAAGGACATCCAGGAGCCAGGTAGATGCAAGGACATTTGGGACATTTGGGACAGTTTTAGGTCTGCCTATGATTGATTCCTCCTTTGGTGTTTTTCTTTTTCAAACAAATATGCAGAGTTACTTTTCTTCCCAGAACCTGCACCATTTGTGGTTCTCTTTTGAGTTAGGCCCAGTGGTTGTGAGCATGGTTTTGGAAACAGGCTGCCTTAGGTTCAAAGTGCTGCTCCCAAAGCCCATGTCAGGGGTGAGTGACTGAGCAGGGATAAGTGGGGTGCTGATATGAGATTGACCTAAAACAGTGAGCATATGCAGTTCACGGGCTCTGCCTGGCCCCGGCACTGGGCAGGTATTCACCGAGCAGTAGCGTTAATACTTTGGGGGTAACACGTCCCAAAAGAAGATGTGATAAAAATCAATTTTAATTCAGTTCCTTCCGAGGTTCTTTTCAGTGGCTAAGAACACTCCCAAGAAGAGTGAATTAATCCTCTCAAACCCAGCAGTGATTTCTAATGCTGGGAGACCCCAAGAAACTCTTAATGTACAGTAGGCTTAGGAAGACTCAGAAAATGATCAAAAGAATTTGTTCTGTCTGGAAAGATCTGAGAGCTTCAGCTTATTCAAAGGGAGATACAGATTCAATTCTTGATTCAAAACTGCACTAGTAACAGATTTGACAATAAAAAATGTAATATAAAAATATGTAATATAACAAGCATTGTCAATTTGCTATTCTTGATTTGAAAAATCTGTAACATATGTATTGTTGTATGTTACCTTGTTTCTGTCTTTGCATCTTCTATTTGTTTTTGCTTTTGTTCTTACTCTGCAAAATAAAATAAAATAAAATAAAATAAAATAAAATAAAATAAAATAGAGTATCTAACTGGCTTAAAAGAATGGCACTAGTAACATCTTCGTAGGATGGGAAGGTGATGTTCTTCCTCATCTACCTCGCGTCATAGCTGAGGCATCTGCAATAAAACACATCAACAAGGGAAAAGCAAACACATTCACCTAACGTCAGCTTCTCACGAGAGGCCTCTAAACAAGGCAACGACTCCTGGAAGAAGCAGCTGAGTGGAGGTTTCCTGACGATAGCTGTGATGAAGAAGGCACAGCTGTGAGGGAATGTGACAGGGAAAAGTGCACGCTCTACTGGTGGGAACCTGAGGAGAGAGAGACACAGCCAGGCCTACTTCGCCCTGCTCTGCGCGCTTGTCTTCAGAGATGAGAATGTTCCTTTCCTCTAGGCACAGAGGATTTCGCTCACCTGAAGGTCTTAAGACTTGCTTCAGGCAAGATGGAGGAAGGAAGAGAGAACTCTCTGCTTCTACTATTGGTACAAACTGATTTAGCTAAAAATCTTCACTAGGCCAAAGTGTGCTGTTTGGGGGTGGCATGTCATGAGCCCCATCCAGTGCGATACAAAACAGACTAAAAATGTGATACATATGGCTATAAAATTTTTGATGCAGGGCCAGCTAGATAGCTCAACGAACCAAGGTACCTGTATAGATAGGCAGGGACTGGGGTTCTATACCTGGCACCACAGGCCGTGCCGGCCCCATCCCCAGGGCGCGTTGACTAGGCAACTGAGACTGGGTGTGTGGTACACGGCTGTAATCCCCATGCTTGGGGAGCTAAAATAGGGAGGATCACTACGAATCCAATCTGTGTTGTTAGACCCTGTAGACCCTGAACTAAATATATTTTTTTAAAAAATTCAATGCAAAATACAAACGATTTTTTTGTTGTTGTTGTTTAAAATTTTTGTATAATTCAAAGAGAGATAGATCTTTTCTTTCAGTCCTGTAATTAGTCTAGTTTCTTATACACTTGGTCCTTTTTTTTTCTTTCTAATATAGAATAAGATGCTATTTAATTTTGTTCTTCCATAGCTAATATTTTTATGTATATGCTTTAATGATTTTTTTCTTTACAAGAAGTTTTGGACTGGGCCGGGGAGATAGCTCAGTGGAATAAGCACTTGGCTGAGCAAGCGCAAGGACCTGAGTTCAATCCCCAGTTCCGCAAAAAAAAAAAAAAAAAAAAAGTTTTGGACAATTTCATTTTTGTGTATCTTAGTATGATTTTATTTAAATGTCTTTGCAAAAGGTTCATTTTTCTTGGAAATGTGGTATTATAAGTTGAACTAAATTCAGAAATTTTAAACCTTTAAATATTTATTGCCTACTACTCCTTTCTACTTTGAGAATTCTAATTATATGAATATGTTTCTTGGTCTTGACAGTGAACTATTATGACTGATCTGTAAATTTTTTCTTCATTTTTATTTTGGACAATTTTTATTATTATATTCATTTATGTTTGTAGATAATTTATTTTCAATTTGCAATCTATTAAAAATAAAATTTAAAAAAATAAAATAAAATTTTTGTATATACAAAGGGATGAGTTTTTATTCACATTACATTTTTCTCAATGCTATGTCTCAAATGCATTCTAATACAAGAAATTAAATTGCATCCCAAAAATTGTCACAGAAAACAGAATAAGCAACAATTAAGTTCCCAGGAAAAAACCCAAGGATTCCCAAGAGCCAGTGCCCCAACCTCTGAGGCTGAGGATCAGCATTTGAAGGGATGTAAGACTTTGAAAGATCAGCAGTGCTTGCCATCAATATTTAATAGGGGGAATCTAATTTCAAAGTTAGTACTCTCATTTTTAGATGTAATAGGAGTAGATTATCTTTAAAAGATACTTATGGTTGAAATACTGACATTCTGTTTTGGTGAAGTTTAATCAGTAAAATAATTTTACTTCCTCTGTTTTCCCAGAAAATTAAACCAAAGGACTTGGAAAGCACAGTTTTACCTGAAAGTCCTGAGTGTTTGAAAGACACTCTGACCTGTGGCCATTCTTTTGTTGTTGAGAAGCCAAGCTCGGTTCAGGCTGAGTCACAGACTCTAGCTCAAGGAGGAAATCAACCCCACACTGACCTTGCGCTGCTCTTTGCTTGGCTCCGGGCAAGGCACCTTCAGACTCCATGTGCATAGATCTTCGGGGTCCGCGTGTATTCCCTCTTCTCCTGCTCAACTGCAATCCGTTCTCCCTCTCTGCAAGAGTCCTAATTCACAAACAAGGCTCCCACCCATCTCAGTCAGGAACACTAAAATCCCGCGGGTCAGTGAGTTCCTGTCGTCGTTCCCACCAGCCTCGACCTCCACACTATGAACAACGCCAGGTCAGCATGTTTCAGAGCAAGGCCCTGATCTCTGCGGTTCTGTCAATCACTCAGATCAGAGTGTGTGTGTCCCTGAACCAGCCCCATAAAAAGGCTGAAGAAATCTCTTTCCAGAGCAGAATAAAAGCAAATCCTTGTTCCTACCCGGAAAGGCAGGGCCTGTTACGTGAGCCTGATAACCACTACATTAGGGAAACTTCCCAATTACTTCCAGTAACAGGGTTGAAGAAAACTTCCATCTTCTGGTGTAGGCGGTGGGATCAGGGTGGTAATGGAAACAACTCAGCCCTTGTTTCCGCTGGGTTTTGAACCCAGGAATTGCCTGTGTCCAGGATGCTTTGGGTCCTACAGAAGCTGCGCTCTGGCGGTGCAGAGCCTCTTCTGAAAATCTTTCGTAAGCCATCAGAACTCTGTTTCCAATAAAGGAAACTGTATTCCAAAATTGTAAGAGTCCAGGGGAGCACCCTGGCAAGGAAAACGCAGCCCACGGAGCTTGGCCGTGCCTGCGGCTGAGCCCAGCTGTCTGGATGGATATCTTCATTGGAGCCAGGGGATTTTACAGATTTGTCTTGGCTCAATTATTTTTACATTGCTTGGCACCCTCTAAACTAACTTAATGCTCACAACAACCATACAAGGTAGATTTTATTATAGGTTAAGAAATTTGACCAGAAGTTAAATACTTAGGACTTTAAACTTTGGAAAGAACACAAAAAAACAAGACAAGGCCAGTGAGATAGTCCAGCGGACAAAGGGCCTGCTTTGGCAAGCACAGGGACGAGGGTTCCATCCTGGGGCATGCTGAGCCGGCAAGTCCACATGTGGTGGCACACACCTATAATCCCAGCGCTGGGGAGGCTGAAAACAGGAGGATTACCATGAGTCCAACCTGCACAGTGAGACCCTTTACCAAATACACCAATGAAAAAAAAAGAGACAGTGAGTACTGAGAAACACAGAACCTAGTGTAGACTGAGGGAGCAAATAGATAAATAGATGAGTGATATGGTAGACTCCTAAATGACAATTGGTTTGAATCTTTGGGGTTAGATAATTTTAAGATGTCAGAATTTGCTTTTCTTTTAGGAAAACAATCTAGAGCACAGTCTTTGCATTACATAACATATTGCATAACAGGGGACAATTGCTCTACACTGCAGAGCTGTGAGCTGGAAAATGAAAGGTCTGCTGGGTCATCCGTGGCGAGGGGATCCCAGAATATCTACATACTGGAGGAGGGTGCTAGGTTTGAGAGTGAGAGTCACCAGGGCTCCTACTGTTTGGTCCAGTAAACAGGGCCTGGCTAAAGAAGTGAGAACTATCCCTGAATCCCTGAGGCAGAACCATCCATGTGAGCTGTAGGGAAGGAGGGTATCTGAGTCTGTCCACATGAAGGCGAACATGTCCTGAAAAATCAAGGTGTAGGAAGATAGTGAAAAAGGCATCCCTGAGGCCCAGGACCATAAAGTGAGTGGAGGAGGGGGGCATATGAGAGAGCATGGTGAAGGGATTTGGCACCACTGGGTGGATTGGTGTAACCACGTTGTTAATAACTCTGAGATCTACCAAACAGTACAAGCCATTGGGTTTGAGTACAGGAAGAATAAGAGTGTTGTAAGGCGAAAGGGCAGCTTAACAAAACCATTGGTTAGGAGATGTTTGATTATGAGTTTAAGTCCCCCTGCCACATTAATTCCCCACCATGATGACCTGGTGGACCCTTGCATGGGTGCAGACCCATCAGAAAGTAAGTCCAGTCCCACCTACTATGACACTGAGATCTAAGGCAAAGGTGGAGGAGAGGACACTATTGGTATCCAAGGGGTGACCTGCACTTCTCTGAGTCCTATGAAAAAGGGTAATATTTGAATATCAGGCAACAAAGCTTAGTGCCCAGAAATAGAGTGATGTGCCAAGTATGTTCATGGAAGTTTGGACAGTGGTGGAGGAGCTGGGGAACTATGTGAAAACCTACCAAAAATGTAGCATCCAATAAAGACAAGTACATAAAAAACTATGTACTAAAATTGTTTGGAAAACTAAGCCATGAATATCATTCAAAGAATCATAGAAATTTTATAGTTGCATTGTTCCTAGTTCAACAAATTCTCCTTGCAGGGACTCTCTCCAAGTCCTCATAAGGAGAGAACTAAAAGAGTCTCCTTGAACACTCCCAAGGAGAAACAGAGTGGCCCTGGGCAATTCCAGTTAGTAGAAACTGCTCTCTGCAGAATGTCCACCTAAGTCTTTGTGTCATTTTCATCTGACCTCTAACTTCAGAGGCAAAGTCCAACTTCAAAATATCCAACATGGAGGGCCAGGAAGATAGCTGAGTAGAATAAATGCCTGCCTGGAAAGCACAAGGTCCTGAGTTCAATCCCCGGTACCACAAAAAAAAAAAAAAAAAAAAAAAAATTGAGAAACTAAAAAAATAAAGTTGTATTAGGGCTGGCCAAATACCTCAGTGGATTAAAGCACCTGCAAGCAGGTACAGGGGCCAGGGATTTAATTCCTGGGCCTACCATGCCATCCCCACCCCCAGGGTGCACTGAGAGGGCAATTGAGACTGGTGGCACGTGCCTATAATCCCAGCTCTTCTGTAAATAGGCAGATCACTATGAGTCTGATCTAATAGTGAGACCCTGAACACCCTGTAAACCCTTCCCTAAAAAAATGTTTTAAAAATGTCCAACATGAGAGTTGTTCACATATTTTTTTAATTAATTTATTTATTTTATTTATT
Organism: Octodon degus; assembly: GCF_000260255.1. Lineage (NCBI taxonomy): Eukaryota > Metazoa > Chordata > Mammalia > Rodentia > Octodontidae > Octodon > Octodon degus. Next base: position 11,639,893 of record NW_004524624.1, on the reverse strand, counting down.
TTTGTGTGTGTGTGTGGCCAGCTCAGCCCACCAGGGGGCGGGGCTGGCTGGCATGTGGTGCTGGGGGATTGAACCGCGGTCCCTGTGCTTTGCGAAGCTTGTTCGAAGTAGGTGCTTTAGACCACTGAGCCATCTCGCCAGCCCCTGTTCACATATTTGATGGTACTATATTAGTACAATCTTTCCTTCTCAGGAAATTTCTTTTTATAAACAATGTTTTGTCATCCTTTGAAAATTCTAGCTAAACTATCTTTTAGGAAAAAAGTTAGTATCCAGAAATATTCTTAGAGCTCAGTAACGCTATGATGTAGTACACATGGCCCCAATTTTTATCTGTGGCTCAAATTCTGTCAAAGCAAAGGCTTTGACCTAATTACATGTGGCTTTGCTTATTTGTCATGAACATTCTGGTTATCAATGTCCAGCAGGTCTCTCCTATTCCAATTTGCCAAATGTCACACACTAATGAGAACTGCAGTGAATTAAACAGCAAGGTAAACTATGCTAAGCCTTCATATCATACCTGATTGAAACTGAAAACTCAATCAAAATGATATTCCCACTCTCTTTAGAAACACTTAATCCCTCCCTGGAAAATTAATTTATGTACAATGTTATGGGAGGGCCAGTGAGATAGCTCAGTGGAATAAATGCCTGCTTAGGCAAGTGTGGAGACTGGGTTTGATCTCCAGCACCACATGCCACACTGCTACCTCCCACCCCCACCCCCATCCCCAGGACACGCTGAGCTGGCCACTGAGACCAGGCATTGTGGCACATGCCTATAATCCCAGCACTGGAGAGGCTGAAAACAGAAGGACCACTAGGAGTCTGAGCTGTGTAGTGAGATCCTATACCAAATACATTAAAAACAAAACAAAATTTAAAAAATCTAAAGTTATGCTAGAGTCTCAGGTCTACTAGTAACAGTAGTCAACGTTTTCATATTCCAGTCTCTGCTGGCTGTTCAACTCAGGGAGTACGCCCCGTGCTGAGCGTAGAAAGCAGCAAAGACTCAATTTTAGCCTACAAAGTAGCCGCGATCCCAGCTGCACTATTGGTTGACCATCGTAGAAATCTGGGCTAAAAAAAGCAAAGAACGAGCAGTGATAAACAATTGTTCCTCTACTAGGATGACATCAAATGGGAAAGAGATCCTCTGTATATCCCTCAAGAAAGGTAGAGGTGACAGGAAGTGATCCCAGTGTTTTCTGCAAGCATCACACAGATTTCACACCATAACACCAGTGATTCAGGGATACAAGTCAGGGAAAGCTGTGCTTGGCCTTCTACCATCTCCCAGGGCATGGAGAGTTGAACAATATGTCCCTGAGTAGCTGAGTTCAAGAATAAATGTAAAGATCCCATTGAACCCTTGGAATAGGTCAGGCATGGGTCAAAGGTGAGAAGGGCAATGCTTGTAAAGTCTTGCCCCACTTGGGCACAGACACAGATAAGTGGAGGAGGAGGGAAAGCGCTGGCTCCCAAAGCAAAGAGTTGCACCCTCCCTGCCTCACACCTGACTGTCACACTATAGAGGGCAGTGGACAGGGCTTGCACCTCCAAGCCAGGCAGACTCAAAGCAAATATTACTTCAAGCTGGACTGTGTTTGATAAACACTTCAACATTGCTGGGCTCAGTGTTCTCAGCTAAATAATTGTAACACTGCCACCTTTTAAGGAGATCACTGCTCCAGTGATACAGAATCAAGAAAATATGTGTGGAGGCCAAACAGTAAGCCTCAGATGTGCTCTGTCAATTCGTTTGCTCTTGGGGTCCATAACCCTCGGGCAACTATTCTGCCCCTTTCCTCCTTAGAATGGCATGAGAAACAGGAAGAGTACCAGGGTAAACTATTACATGGTTCACTTATGCCTAAGCAGTTAACTCAGGAAAAAAAGTCTTTTTTTTTTTTGGTACATGGAATCGATCTCAGGAACTTACACTTGACAGGCAGGTGCTTGTGCCATTGAGCTATCTCCCCAGCCCAAAAAGGTCACATGTTGTTGGTGCCTAGAGATGCTTCTTGGTGTGTTCACCTGAAGTTTGAATCATGAAGTTGCATGAAAATTCAAATACTTTTCCCATGAAGGAAACTTTTTTTTTTTGTAGAACCAGGGATGGAACTCAGGCCCTTGCACTTGTCAGGCAAGCGCTGATTCTACTGAGCCATCTCCCAACCCCCCTGAAGGAAAATAATGAAAAAGCTAATTGAGGGGGGGGGAAAATGAAGGTTAGATTTAAAATGTAGTGTCCAGTGAGTGATACCATGTGATCTACACATGGAGCAAAGCTACGTGAGACACTTGGGCCCTGTGCTTGGTCCTGCCCCCTAGAGCTGCATTCACATGACATCACAGTGGGACCACAGGGCCTGGCTGCAAAGATGCCTTCTCTGACCTAGGCCACCTGTGAGCATCTCAGATTGGAGACTATCTAGGTACTCACTAGACGCATTCACTGCAGGATGTACTTTTTTTGCTCAGTAAGCAAAGGGGAGATGCTGCTTTCTGGAAGAATCTTGGGTTGCTAGCATGGTCTGACTGCTACAGCAGACACAGGGCCAACTCTTGGTCTTCGTCTTTCTATGGTGATATCCATATTTTACAACTCCCTTAAAATACTGCAGGGGTAAGAAAGCTAAAAAGAAAACTAAAAGTCACCCGAGTGCCATATTTGTACTGATCTCAGGGCTCATAGAAGAGCCAAAGAGAGGCCAAGGAGATCATTCCTTCATAGAGGAAGCCAAACAATTCACTCTTGTGTAGGGTTGGGAATGGAGGTAGTGAAAGGATGGGGAAAGCAACTGCTGTAGAGTGCGTTGGTCAGAAACCTCCTGAGGAACAGAGAAGATGCCTCAGGGCTTTGATCTATGTAGCAGTGCTGCTGGGTATCAAACCCAGGGCCTTGCGCATGCTGTGAAAGTACTACTGAGCTGCGATCCCTGTCCTCCTCACAAGGATACTCATGCCTTAAATAAAACTGATGCTCCCATCATAAGATACCCAGATCTGTAAGATTTTAATTCGCTCTATAAACCTAATGTGTTAAATACTATTTGCAGTGGCCCATTTAAAACTGGTTCTGGAGGGAATGTAGGCCCGGGCACCTTTTCTAAAACTACCTTCTCTAAGGCTAGAGAAAAGATAAACCTTTGAAGTCAGCCTTGAGGAAAGTAGACCTAATTTCAGTCTTCTCCTTAAACAGCCAGAGAAGACCAGAGTTGACCCTTAGGGCCCAGGAAATCCTAAGAGTCATGCAGTTAGGTTAAAGAAGCTCTCAATTACTAAGTTGGTAAATTAATATGAGAATACACTCCCTTAAAATAATATTTTTAAAATATGAGACCATCACCTAATTAAGTATACAAAATGATTTGATGAATAAAATAGCTGCCATTTGTTGAATAATGGGTAGGAGGGCTCTTGCCCCTGTGATTTTCTGGCCCTTGCTTCAGAATTTTCATCAGATTACATCTTTTATAGTCCCTGAAAATCTGAAGTTACCTGAGGGCCTGAGACACCTGTGAGTCTCCTTCCTCCTATTGTCACCTGAAAACCAAATTTAAAAAGTTCACTCAAGAGTAAGCAGGTCTCAGGGCTGGTGAGATAGCTCAGTCAACTAAGCACCTACGTAGGCAAGCTCAGAGGCCGGAGTTCAATCCCCCGTACCACATACTGTGTGGGCCCTGCCCCTAAGCATGCTGAGCTGGAGACTGAGTCTGGGTGTGCATGCTTGTAACCTCAGTGCTGGGAGGCTGAAAACAAGAGGATCACTGAGTCCAAGCTTTGTAGTGAGATCCTGTACCAAATACATAAATAAAAAAAGAGAAGAAAAGATGTAAGCAGGTCTCATTTCTCTAAATGTGAGACACATGAGTAACTGACCACTTCAACCTTGTGAATTTTCTCAGGAGATCAGGACATGCCTAGCCAGCTGTCCTGAGCCCACCCACAAGGGTTGCCATGTTTACTTGCTCTGCTCTGAGCCAAGGTAAAAGTTAAAAATGTCTTTTTCTCCCTGTGAAGCTCATACACAGGACACTTCTTTAACCAGCTTCCAGATCACTCTGGCCAGAACATCCAAGTCCTTCTTGCAGCCTGGTCCCCACGGCCAGGGCTGTGTGTCCCATTGGAGCTCTCAGGCAGAGACTACTCCTTTCTCTATGGAGATGACAGGCATCCCTTGCCACATCTGCCGGTGATCTCTCACCGGGAGACATCACAGTGGTCTCAGACTTGCTGTTCACTAGGTACCCTGTGAGGAAAATTCTATGCAAATAGCTTCTTAAGTAACTGATGTTCCCACCATCCACTCCTCATACTCATAATATTGAGACCATTGCAAAACCAGCATGATTCTTTACTAGTTTTTTTGAAATCCATTGATTACTTACTTGAATCTTAGAACAATCATGCAACCTTCAGGTATTACTTGACCTAGTTTTTAGGTAAGGAAACACTGAAAGAACTATATCCAGAGACAGCAATAAGTAAAGGTACCTATCAGCTCAAGTGAGGATCTCTAGCATAAAGCCTATCACAACACCCAGCTTCTTGAGTTCTTTTTCCCTTTCTGTCAATTAATTTCTGATAAATAAGGGCCGGCCAAATAGCTCAGTGGATTAAAGCAACTGCAAGCAGGCACAGTGGCTGGGGGTTCAATCCCTGAGCCTGCAGTGCCAGCCCCGCCCCCGGGGCACGCTGAGATGGCAATTGAAACTGGGCATGGTGGCATGCACCTGTAATCCCAGCTCTTGGGAGGCTGTAAAGAGGCAGATCACTAGGAGTCTGATCTAGTAGTGAGACCCTGAACACTCTGTAGGCCCTTCCCTAAAATACAAAAAAAAAAAAAATCTGATAATATTTATCATCTTGCAGGTAATCTTCACAGCATCCCCAACCCTATGCTTCTCCTTGGAGTGCCTTACTCGCCAGTCCTGATTCTATCACAGCTCTGGTGGTAATTACAAAGCAGGCGCAGGTGACAAGTCATTTGTGGTTGGGTGGAACAGCGCTTCCGGGAGCAGCTGGCCAGGAGCTGTTCCATGTAATGGTCCATGTTATGTTGCTTAGTAACTGCTCAAAGATCCTTCCTGTGCTTTTGACATGCAGAATGAGAAAAGAAGTGGCTGTTCTCCCAATCCTCATCTTTGGCCATAGCTGAATCAACTCTTGGGCCTGAACTTGGATCAATAAATATTTCCTAAAGTGGAAAAAAAGCAGCAGGGGCCAGGGAGATAGCTCAGTAGAATAAGTGCTTGCCTAGCAAGCGCAAGGGATTGAGTTCAATCCCCAGTTCCAAAAAAAAAAAAAGAAAAGAAAAGAAATAAGAAAAAAGAAAAGAAGCAGCTGCAGCAAAGAGGGGAGGGGTAACTGTGGGGAGGCTGTGGTGCTTTAGCAGAAGGTACTCAAGAGTGTCACCAACAAAGGAGGCCCCATGTTACATTCTAGCACATATTTAGCCACTTGAGTATGACCAAAGAGAGGAAAGAAGAGCCCGGGAGATAGCTCAGCGGCATACATGCCTGCCTGGCAAGTGCAAAGTCCTGAGTTCAATCCCTGGTAACAAAAACAAAGAAAAGAAAAAGGAAAAAAAAAAAATGTCTATAGGTGAAAGATCCCTTCTAAGATTGCCATCCCTGCTGCTCCATACTTTCACAAACAGAACCAGGTTTTTTTTTTCTCTATTCTACTTTCTTCCAGTCCCTTGCTTGAGCCTATAATGCATTTCAATTTAGTAAACAAATCCAAGTGCTCACTGAAACATTTAAAGAAAAATAAATCAAGTATGGGGAGAGACTTCTGTCCCAGGAAGCAGAAATCTTATTTTGCTAGAATAGACCTATCTATATTTCCTATAGATAATCAAGGTTCAATTGGCAAGACAGCTTCCAGCACCTTCATCGTGAGGGTCCCTGAGTGGAGGCAGGCTGGGTGGCTTCCTGCGTCACCCCAGAGGGCCCTGCAGTGGCTGCCTCCTGGCCTCAAAAGGAACAGCTGGGGGAGCAGCAGTGCCACTGTCCACACACAACTACTCGAAGTGGCTGGTGCCCGCCACAACCTTTATCCGCACCTCTACTCCAGAGCATACATTAATTCGAGGAATCCTGATAACATCCTTCTGTTCAGAGATCTTTTCGATGGGTGTGTCTTCATGGGCAGTAATGGCCTGGAGTATCCTGCAGTGGTAGTTTGCCCCCTTCCAGAAGATATTCAAGAAGCTAAAGAAGAGAGATGCCAAGACAGGGAACATTGGAAATAATCCAGAATATAAACTACTTTTTCCAAATTTACAGCTTGGAAGAAGAGAGAATCAGTGCCAATCCTAAAGCTCTTTTTGGAGAGGTATAAGCAAACATAAGAAAACTTGCCACTAGAGGAACCATACCTCTTTTGGACTATATTAAAAATAGGAAGTTAGAAAAACAGAGAATTCCGGAGAAGTGAGAACAAAGGAGGAGGGAGTTAGAAATGAAACACTTGCAGAGGAGAAAAACAGAAAGAGACAACAAGAGGAAAGATGCAAGAGGAAAGAGGCAGATAAAAGAAAATTCTTAAAACAGAAATTAGGATTAAGCTTCTTAAGAAACCAGAAAAGGATAAGGAACCAAACACAGAAAAACAAAACAGAAAGAAGCAAGGAAGGCAGCGCTGGAGATGGAAACTTGTGCCCCTGCACCTTCTCGAGAGCCAGGCCTTCACACAGCAAGACAAGGACGCACAGGGAGGAGTCACAGGATGACAATGACAAAAAGCAAAAGGACATGGAGAGAATAACCAAGGAGCTGAAATGCCAGAAAGCAACACAGTGATCACTCTGAGTTGGACCGGTTTCCTAGAACGAATGAAGACAAGATGAGATGGAGGAGAGCATTCTCCCAAGTAGAGGGAAAGGGAGGCAGGAGAGGGCTGCTGCTCTGGAGACAGCAGACAGCCTGGGCATCGAGCAGCAGGAGGCCCACAGCCTGACACCTGAAAGGGAGCACCCAGGAAATAGGGTCCTGCAATCCACTTGTCTGTGCCCCAAGTGGGCACTACTTCTGAGGGCTCACAACCACTATTTCCAAACAAATTTTCTTTTCAAATCAGATAAGAATCTGAAAAAAAAGTTTAAAATGACCTAAACTGATTTAGAATAAAGATCCAACCCAAAAATGGGCATCTGAGATGCATATACACTTCGGATAAAGAAATACAAACACCAAATAAACACATGAAAAATACTCAATATTGGTCATTTGAAAGATGCAAATTAAAACAACACTGAGATTCTATCTCACCCTAGAAAGAATGCCCCTTATCAAGAAATCAGCCAACAACAAATGCTAGCAGGATTGTGAGGCAAAAGGTACCATTGTTGGTGGGAGTGTACACTGGTGCAACCACTGTGGAATCAATGTGAAGACTTGCAAAAACCAATGACTAGAGGTTCCATTTGACTCAGTCATTCCTCCCCCCCACGTGTCTTCTCAAAAGAATTAAAAGTATCATACTACAGTGATATATACATACCTATTTTTACAGTGGCGCAGTTTGTAATAGTCCAATCTTGAAAACAAGCTTTGGGTTGCTTATCAACTGATGAATTGATAAAGGCAAAAGATTTATACAATGTGAAGGGAAACCAGAGTATGGTGAATGGATAAAAAAGATGTGGTTTTTCACACAATGGAGTACTACTCTACCATACATAAGGACACACTAGAAACATTTCTAGGAAAATGGATGCACTTTGCGCCTGTACTCTTAAGTGAAATAAATCGGACACACGTGTAAATACTGCAGTTTCTCTGCTATGAAAAACCAAAAGTGTCAATAAAGACCAGAATGTATAATAGATATTGGGAAATAGGAAAACAATGTTCATATGGGGAGGAGAGCAAGGGAGAGGGGAAGGGGAAAGGAAAGAAGGAAAAAGTTTAAAAAATGAGAAACCATAGAAACAAAGCTTTGTAAATAAGAATGAGAGGCAAGGTTGAAGAGTGGGTAGGGGAATGAGGAGAAAAACAAGTTATATCATGTACAGGCATAAATTCTCCATGATGAACATATTAATTAATGTATATCTTTTTTTTTTTTTTTTTTTTGCAGAACCGGGGATTGAACTCAGGCCCTTGCACTTGCCAGGGAAGCACTTATTCCACTGAGCCATCTCCCCAGCCCCCTAATTTATGTATATCTAAAATGTGCCAATAAAATCTAATTTAAAAATACATCAAGTGGGGACAACCACTCGGACCCTCCTCCTGTCCCTTTCTCTGACAGGAGTTTTCTTTCCCTCAATAAATATATTCTGCTCACTAAAAAAAAAATACATTAAGTAGTTGTCCACAAATCATTTTCTGTGATAAAAAGACAATACTTGCTAAAAAATACTTGAGAAAAATGTGTTTGCAAATAAATTTCTTTTGTGGGAGATACCAGGAATCAAACCAAGGACCTCACACTTGCCAGGTAGGTGTTATGCCACTGAGTCAAATCCCTGTCCCTTTGTGAATTGATTTTAAAAATCATCATTATATCTAAATTCTTCTCATGATTCTTGTGAGTACCATAATTTTTATTGATTATTAATTTCTGAAAACTACTACATCTACATTAGTTATATTTGCCTCCATTGTCCTAGTTCTTTTTACACAGTTCAAATTATATTGTTGATTATTATCTTAACATTTGGAAGTTGCAGACACTTATTTTTTTTAAAAATATTTCTTCCTTCCAGGTCATGAATCTTACATTCCTCTTCCTCAACACCACACATTCCCCCATCTCATCTTGAACAATTAAAGGCACTCGCTTATTTTTCAAAGTGGCAGCTGGAATTTCAAAGGAGGAAGTGGGCACTTCTATATTCTATTGGTGAGTTTGTGAAGGAAATTAAACTACCTGGATGTCAATCCTGCTTCTACTTTCCATGACCATGGACAAGTTACCGAATCCCTCATGGTCTCGCTTTCTCATCTGTAAAATGGAGATAACACTGGTGTCTACTCCCAGGTTATTGTAAGAATTAAATGATAAAGTGAACATGAAGCATAATTTTGGAATATAGTAAGCACTCTACAAATATACACAGTGGTGAGAGTAACGCCAGGTAGTGCTAAAATTATCCAAGAGAAAAAAAAAATGTGTACATTTATTTACACAGTACTACTAATTCTAGAAATATGTCCTAAGGAAAGAGTAAGTTGGATGTTTAAAGGAGCTGCCGTGCTGGTCATAACAGTCAAAATCAGAAACAGCCAGAAGAGAATTCAAATGATAGAGCACTGGCCAGACCTGGAACCAATTATAAAAGTGGGATTTTTGTCATAATTCTGGTCCAAAGAAACAGACATAATAAAGGGAAATTATATTAATTACTGTGTCATTAAAAGTTTAATCCTTGCCCCTGGACCTTGAAAAATCATATCCTAAAAAAACAAAGCCTCACACTGAGAGTGGTGCATGAAGTGATGTGAAAATGGAAAAGTTGCACTTCAAAACTTAGGAGCATATTTCCCAGGAAAGACACATGAATGTGGTCAGAAGAAGCAGCTTCCTTCCTCTTTTCTAAGCATTACCCCAGGGCCTCCAGCAGAATCTCTTCAATGCCTTTCATGTTATAGATTTCACTGCTCTCCCCAGCTTAGAGGGAACATGTGGCTTTTCACAGCTGTTCTTCTTTGGGGTAAGTTGAACTCAGGGAAGTGGCTATAAGGATACAAACTTCAGCAATGAGTTAAGATTTTGTGCTTGTTTTCCTTTGATATATTGCACTAGAAATCATGAGCATGGAGTCAACTGTATGTGGGCTTTGATTGTTTGGTTTTGGGTACTTATTCTATCAAAAGGAGAAGCTTCATTGCAGGTAGGGGTGTAGCCCTGGCGGTAGAGCACTTGCTTAAACTGGGCCACTCGCTGGGCTTGGTCCTCAACATGGGAAAAATCAACCAGTTCAGTTAAAACTTGATTTTGAGAAAGAGGGACAAAGAGAAGCTCAAGAGAACTAAGGTACTGCCTCAGAGTCTGCATCATCCTCTGTCCCCAGTTTGCCTTTGCCATTTTCTCCTGCTGACAAACTGATGTCTCTGCTCTCTGGTCTCTTGCAGTTCCAGTTGGTGGGCAAGTGGGTGAGTGATCTCCAACCAACTTTTTATACTGCTTTTCTACTTCCAAGGGACCAGTATTACTAACCTGCAGAAGAAGAGGATAGACAGCAGATTTGAAAATTCTATAAAAATCTCCTATATTCAGAATGTGATTTTTATAAAACCCTGAGTTTTAAGTTTTCTTAAGTTATCTAAGGCTTTCTGGATGTGCCAAAACTGCAGAAATACACAAGCAGCCCTGTTGGGTTTTGCAGCATCCCCCAAACTAGTCTTCTTCACAAGAAAGCTGAGTTGATCTTCTGTCTGCAGAGACAGGAACACAGTGAAGTCTTCAAAGGGAGATGTTTCTGATGCAGAAGCCGTGGGGTTCTGTGCTTTACTCTTAGAGATAGCACAGCATCCAAGACAAGGAAACTGGCTCCAGTCAGCTGTCCTGTCCTAAAATGTCACCTTATACCTCAGCAACAGGAACACCTCAGTCAGGAACCCAATATTCCTCTTCAGAAACCCAATATTCCCAATATCCAGATTAAGATTTAAAAGCACAACAGAGCTCTTTGCAGCAGGGTTTGCATGCTCTTTAAAGGCTCATTTTTCTAGGTTCCCACTTGCTTACTTTTTCGAATTCATCTAAATATGTATTGTTTTCCTTGCGCTTTCCACAAAATCCTACTAACTACTCAAGAGTCCTTCCTTTTATTCCATTTGTTGTTTGTTCCTTGTTTTTATACCCAAGAGAACTTCACAAAGGCAGTTATCACCTTGCAGCCTCCGTGGGTCGATGTGTTCCGAGAAGAAAACGTGGCCTTGTGCTGTGAGGGGCCGCTCCCGCCCGGGAACACCTCGGTGCAGTGGCTCCTCAACGGGAAGGTCCTTCAGACCTCAGCTCTCAGACACAGCATCGCCGCAGCGAGCTTCAGCGACAGTGGTGAATACACGTGCCAAACAGGGCTCTCGGCACGCAGCGACCCTGTACAACTGGAAATCCACGGAGGTGAATATGGCCTGGCTAGAAACTGCAGTCTTCCTTGGTGTGGATGCTAGGGGTGTGTGTGTGT
>NW_004524624.1:11583290-11628411 GCF_000260255.1 Octodon degus | reverse complement strand
AAAAAAAAAAAAAAAAATGGAGAAAAACTCAGACATGAGGATTTTATCATTACTCAAAATTTATGCCAGGATATAGTAAACAATAACTCAGACAAATATGTAATGATGAACAATGACATCTCCTCCACAGAATCAAAACTGTTAGTATACATTAGTCTTCAAAAAACTTGCTGTTGATAGAATATGTGTATATCTTACAGATTTTATCATGTAAAAATGTCTCTATATTCATAGATTTCCCTCTATGTGTTTGCTATATGACTATGCCAGATTAATTTAACCATTCTGCCTGCTAGTAAATGTCTAAGATGTTCCAATTCTTTTTACTTTTAAAAGCAATACTGGGGCCAGCCAAATAGCTCAGTGGATTAAAGCACCTGCTCAGGCAGACTCAGGAGCCGGGAGTTCAATCCCCAGGCCTGCCATGCCGCCCCGCCCCCAGGGCCTGCTGAGTTGGCAATTGAGACTGAGCATGGTAGCAGGCGCCTGTAATTGCAGCGCTTGGGAGGCTGGAAGATCACAGGAAGATCACTGTGAGTCCATTCTTCGCAGTGAGATCCTGTATAGCCTGTCCTAAATACAAAAAGAAAAAAAAAGCAATAGTGCCATAAACATATTATACACATAATCTGTACAATTCTAATAATATTCTAAGCATGGAACCATATGAGACTTTAATAAATAGAAACAAAAATAAATCCACTGCCCTCTTAAATCTGTAAGTCATTTCTATTTATCAAGAGATGGGGAAACAATATTCTTAAGGCAAAATATTTTATGTTCAGGACAAAACACCCAAATTTCTAGTTAATTAAAAGCAAGGGGACCAGGAAGATAGCTTGGCGGCCTAAGCATCTGCCTGGCAAGTGCAAGGACTGGGTTCGATTCCTGGTACCACATGCCGTGCTGGCCCCGGAACCAAGCATGGCATGGTGGCACTCACCTATAATCCCAGCACTGGGGAGGCTGAGACAGGAGGATCTCTACGAGTCCGAGCTGTGTAGTGAGACCTTGTATCAAATAAATAAATAAATAAATAAACTTTAAAAACATTAAAAAAGAAAGCAAGGACTCAGATTCCTTTATAATTGATAATATAAAAGGCATTCCATGATGGAGGCAAAATTACATTTATGCAAACTCTGTTGTTTTTAAAGAAAATGTATCTTAGCTAAGGAAATGCTGAAAATCTCCAGGGAAGACCAGGTATTCTTCGAGTCTCTTAGTACTTTGGAAATAAGTTGTTAGGTGGAAAGATAGATAAAGGAAAAGTGAGGATAGCTAACAATAAAAGATGCTTATTTTGGGCAGAAGTGTTCCATGGGTCAAATGACCCAAAAAAAAAAAAAAAAAAAAAAAAAAAAAAAAAAAAAAAAAAGGTCTACAGTTGGGAAGAACTCATTTTTTTCTTTGTATAAAGTATAACTTCCATTCAGCAAACCTTATATGAACACCTCAGTGAATTCTTTACCATATAAATAGCATCTAGGTCAAAAAACAGGTTATTTCCTAGACCTCAGAAACTTTTCATCAGCTTCTGGTTACCTTCCCCAACTCTTAACACTAAGTTTTTGTCTATTTTTGAGCTTCTTAGGGTGGCTACAGTGCAGTGCAGGAGACACTCTTGAGTCTGTCTTCTTTTTCTCATCATTATAGTTGCAAAATTCATACATGTGAAATTGAAGTTAATCTCTTTCTTTACTCATTTGCCTTGTTTGTTTTTAGTCTTTTATGATTTTACTGTATTTTTTTGGTTGAATTGTTTTTAGTGGAGGTTTTTGTTTTGTTTTGTTTTGGTTTGGTTTGGTTTGGTTTGGTCTTGGTTTTGGTGCCAAGCACCAAACCCAGGGCTTCCAGCTTGCTCAGCAAGCATTCTACCGCCAAGCCAAATCCCCAGCCCCTCTTTCATTACTCATAATACACATATTTTCCCATCCTACTGATGGACTCCTCTTGGTTCTGGGCTTCTTACAGAGAGTACTACAGTGGTCATTTTTTGATGTGTTCTTTTGTTACAAGGAAGTAACTCTCAACATGACAGATGTGTCAAAGCTGTGTCTCAAAATACCAAAGAATGGAATTGAAGGCAAAGCAGGTTATGAGAGGGAAAATTGTATTAAGAGAAAGCCCTGAGAGGCAGAAGGGGACTCAAAAGTGGATTAGTGCTAACGTTCTTTTACTATCTATATAGTAAAATTACATCACAATTTATCTTGGGTAAACCTTCAACCTATAGGATTACAAGTAAAATCACTTAAGTAGTATAAATTTAGTAGGAAAAAAAGGACAGTGCATGTCTGCAATCCCAGCACTTGAGAGACTGAAGCAGGAGGATTGTCTCGAGTTTGAGGCCAGCCTGGGTTACACAGTGAGTTCAAGGTCAACATAAACTGTCTGGTGAGAGTGTCTCATAAAACCAAGAAAGAAAGAAAAAAAAGAAAAGAAAAAAACAAGGTATGTAGCAAAGATACACAACATGGGAAAAAAATAAAGCATTGCTGGAAGGGGTAAAAGTGAAGAACAGTGTATTCTGGTCATCTACATGATTGTTACATTGCTTAGGCTTATTGAACCAAATCATGCTAGTGAGGGTGTACTTTTAAGCCGTTACTTATCTCAGAAGGCTTGAAGGCCTAGCACCACGTCTCTGTTTTGGGGCCTCGTTTCCATCAACTCAGCTCTTAACTATGAGCCTGGTTTATCTTATCTCTATTTTGATTCTATCTTGGGCCCTGTCTTTTTTACCTGCCTATCAAACTCTATCTAATTTAACCATCTGTAAGTATTTCCCCCTTGAAGAGCTATCTCCAACCGTCAGGGGAAATGAATGAAGATTGTTCAGGACTTTCTTCTGTAGAAAGGGACTGTTGTAATTGTCAGAGAGACTCCTCAGGAGGCCTGTCTAGAGATCCTCCATAAAAGTCAGGAGTGGGGTGGGAGTCAGGTGGATACTTTTTGTTTTAAGCCTGGAGAAGACAAAACCAAGCACACAGGTTCCTAATAAAATTAAAAGAACACTCACCACGGTTGTCAGCAACTTTTATCAATCAGGGCCAGTAATGACCTTTTATAGAGAGGTTATAGACAGGGTCCTAGGAGCCTCTGGATTAGACACAGCATTAGCTTGTTGGAGGTCATGCAGACCCATAGAGACATTAGCCAAAAAGAGAGGAAAAAAAAATATATATATATAAAAATTATACACACACACACACACATATATAAATATATATATATATGTTTATAAATATACAAGTTTAGCCTTATGTTTTCCTTAAAATGTCTTGGGCCATCCAATTTTGTAGGACAACCTGCTTCATTAATTTGACTGTTACAGTGTCATTTAAGGCCCTTTGTTAACGTCTTTATATGGTGCATCACATCTTTTAACCCCAGGAAAGGAACAAAGATCGCCAAATGATCATACCAGTGAAATATATTTTGAGATCACTGGTGTTGAAAATGGGGTAAGTCAGTGTTCATAACTCATCTGTTTTGTAACTAGGCACATCTTAAAGAATATCTTCCTATTTGTCTTGAAGATAACCAAAAGGTGCCACAGGGAGTGCACTATTGAATTGTATCTGCAATGCTATTATATGTGTACACTGATCGTGTGGAGTCTGTCTCATCTATCTAAGGACGCTGGGCCAAAGTAAGAGTGATGCTTGTGTTCTCAGCATTAGGGGGTCTTCTGATTGAGCCATCTTGCAGTGGGAGCCAACCATATACAGAGACCCCACACTGGAAGTGTCTATCTTGATATCTGTGGTTATTAGCTCTAATAATAGGCTTTGTGACCGTATGCAGTTAGGAGGGGCTGCACTAGTGCTTGTAGTAAGCCTCAGTGGCATTGTTGGAGAAAATATGATTATGTCTTGGGCAGTGAAGTGTAAAGGGTACAGGCCATTTCATTACCTGGTAATGGTGAGCTATTTTATGAATTAACAAGACTTTTGTAAGTGATAAGTATAATCTTGTAGTTTATTTTAATCCTTTCCTAGGAAAAGCTATCTACCAAGGAAGTCCTGAGGTATTTGACAAGAGAAATAGGCCACCAATCCAGCAGGATGTTTCTTTTCATGATTTTTTTTTTTGAGCCCATATTAAATATGAATGTGATTTCACCTTTTTTGTTGTTGGTTTTCGTTTTTGTCCAAAACTTTATTCTGCATGAAAGAGAGGGTCTCAATTCTTCTTGGCAACTGCTTTCCTCATGGCAACCGGCATGTTGCTCAGCTCCTTGAGCTTCCTCTTGGTGTCCAATGAGTGTCCCCACTCTTTTCTTAATGAATTTGAGGTCCTGTTTGTCCTTGGAGACCTTGAGCAGCTCCATGCTGTGCACAGCTCCCAGATCATGTAGCATAGGAATGTGATATGCTTGGTGAGGTGCCCACAGCAGCCGCTGTGCCCCCAGTTCTTGGTCACCTTGTGGCCATTTTTGACGCCCACAGCCATGAGGTTGCTCAGAACCATGACTGCTGCTCTTCAGTGGCTGTTTGGCTATATAACTATGAGGAAAGCAAAGAGTAACATTTTAGACTATTATCTAATGAGGTGATTTTTTTTTTAACAGGATTTTTTTTTCCTGGCTTACAGGAATATTTAGATGGCAAATCACATGCTTGGTGCCAACCCTGGGTCCCAGGGCTTAGACCCACTATGATGTACCTAGTAGTGGAGACCAGCTATTTGACAGCTGCAGGGTTGACAGGATCACAGTTTATGGTCCTTTCCAAGTTGGCCCTAGGGAAGGAGATGATGAGGGAAAGAGTTCCAGTACAAGATATCCATGTGGAATATGGGACTTTTTAACTCTTTACACTAGGCCTTGTTAATTGCTGAAAAGTCTGTTGGAATTCAGCTAATAGGATGATGTCTTTAATTAAAGCATCATTTTGTTATGTTTTGTTTGATTTTTTAAAAAAATTATTATTAATAAAGAATGAACATCCATAAAGCATCTTAAAAGGCCCAATATCTGAGGTATATTTCTTATTTTAATGAAGGCTATGGGAAGCAAGTTAGGCCATTGTAGGTCGGTTTCCTGAGCCATCTTGTGAAGGTAGTTCTTAAGGGTCTCACTTATATTTTTTTTCTTTTCTACCTTTTTTCTATGATTGAGGTTTCTAAGTGCAATGAAGATGACAAAGAATGCCCAGCACCTGGGAAACACCCTGGGTAACTGCTTCCTTAAGGAAAGCTCACATTGTAGGCTTTAAGAAGTCAAAACCTAGAATTTTTGAGACTGAGACCTTTACTATCTGTTGAACTTTGTCTTATAAAAAAAGGTTTTGACCCAACTGGTGAGAGTATATACCCAGACTAACAGGTTTTGGATCACCTTATTTTTAGGAACATGAGTAAAATAAAATTGCCAGTCTTTTCTAGGATATCTTCCAAGTCTTTGTGTCTAGAAGCAGCATGGCTTGGTGAAGGGATTATTTTTTGACAGAGTTACATGTCTTATTATTTGTTGTGTGGTTTGAAAGAGATGCTTTGTAGAAATAATTTGGAGGCCATCTGATGAGGGTTTTTTGGTTTTTGGTTTGTTTTTTTTGGCGGAAACAGGAATTGAACTCAGGCCCTTGCGCTTGCCAGACAAGCACTTATTCTACTGCGTTATCTCCCTGGCCCTGTCTGATGAATTTTGTCTCTCCCTAAGTGGACTGTTCAATGCAGTGTTTCAATGACCTTTCACTGATTGGCAGCTAAGAGAAACAACTTGCCATCATGAGACTGCAGCCACTGATGGAAGGAAATGGCATTCCCCTCTCCCATCCCGAAGAGTCCGCTCAATTTCTGATTGAGAGTAGGTTGAGTTTGATCTAAGGACCCTTCCCTGATCATGGGAGCCTGAAGGGGGAGGTCTTGGGCAGCCCCTTTTGCAGGTGCATCTGTTAATCAGTTACCTTGTGACACCTTATCAAAATGTTTTTGATATCTTTTGTAATGAATTATTGCTGCCTTTGAAAGTAGATAAAGTAGTAGACTTTTTATGGTATATTATGGGAGCCTCATTGACTGGTAAGTAGTTTTTCCCATATGGTTGCAGGGATGTGTAACACTAAGAAGGAATATTTTGAAGCAACATAGATGTCAACTTTTGTCCTTCATTGATATATAAGGGTCTTGTCAAGGCATTAAGTTTTGTTAACTGTACATTTACAATGTGCAGTTTTGGGGGCAGGTGAAGAGCTTTTAAGTGTTTTTATAGAGTACTAACTGTAATGTGCTTTGCTTTGTCCCATTTTTACATAGGAACTATTATAAAAAAAGAGTTAAATCAAGACCTATGAGGTGTGTACCTAAGAAATCTTCCCTAGTTACATAAGTGTGAAGGATTATCTGTTTACATCTTTAATCTTAATTTAGTGGTTTTATTGTTTTGTTTTGTTTTTGTAAGAAAGTGGCTGGATCTAAAGATAAGCACATTTTTATTTGAATAACTGGTCCTTCTAAGAGAAGGGCCTGGTATTTATTTATTTATTTATTTTATTATTATTATTATTTTTTTTTGGTGGAACCAGGGATTGAGCTCAGGCCCTTGTGCTTGCCAGGCAAGTGCTTATTCTACTGAGCCACCTCCCCAGCCCAGGCCTGGTATTTAAATAGCCAGTTATCTAAAGGTTCTCTAGAAAATAGTTCTGCCACATTATGAGAGGTTAATACAGTAATATTTTTGCCTAAATTCAGTTTAGATGCTTTTGGTACCAAAGGTAAGCAGGCCATCCCTTTGTTATGTTTAACTCAAGTCTCAGATCCCTCATGGGCTGTTGAGCGGATCCCAGATCCTGTGTCAGTTCTCTCAAGGCCATATCCCATCTTTTATCAATGTATACGTTAAAATGTTGGGAGACTCAGGGCCAGAAGACTAAGGGGAACTTATTTATGTTTTTGGAATGCTGTGTGGAAACCAGGTTCCTAAAATAAAATAAAATCTGCTTTTGAGTTTCCTTCGTTAGTTGGTAAAGAGGCGCTACCTCACAATCCTGCTACCCATAGACAGCAAAAGACTGTTGTTCCTACGAATCCTCTTACCTGTCTTAGGGTTTGGGGCTGTGGAAAGAAGAGTATAGGTTTAATCCCCCTAATTTTGGGGGGATTTGGGGATATGATGAGGCCCAAGTATTTTATCTCAAAGCTGCACATTGTGCCTTGGACCTGGAAACCTTGTAGCCTGTATTTGCTAGAAAATTCAGCGGGGCTGGTTGCCCCTGAAGAGTTCCTCTGAGAGGCAGGATACCATGTATGTATTGCAGGACGGTGACCTGAGAGAAATTGCAACAGGCCAAGTCATGGGAAAGCGCTTGTCCAGAATGCTGAGCACTGTCTCTGAACCCCTGAGACAGTGTGCTGCCTAACTCAGCTAAGCAGTTTGGTCATGACCATTTTTAAAGGCAAACAGGAGCTGGCAGTCAGGGTACAGAAGAGTGCAGAAAAAGTCCTCTTTTAGATATAGCATTAAAAGCCAGTATCTTTATGATCTAAGAAAGAAGAATATAAGGGTTGGCCACCACCGGCCAGACAGGAACTGTACTACCGCCTCACTTACCAGTCTAAGATCCTGTACTAATCTCTACTCTCTGTTGGGTTTTGAGCTCCCAAGATAAGAATATTGTAAGGGACTGATGTAAGGTGTGAGCAAACCTTGTGGTACTAAACTGTCAGTTATGGGTAACAGCCCTTTCTCAGCCCCTGGCCTTCAAGGGCATTGTTTTTGATGGGGAAGAGTGGTAGGGTCTTTAGGATGTATGTGTAATGGAGTGGCTCTTATTGATCTTTCTGTTTTGCTGTGAGGTGTCTATTCTCATAGATTAACCTGTTTTTATTAGGGGGTGGCAGAGCACTTGGTGTAGATGCACATACATTGGCACTTAAACAGCATAATGTGTCTTCCCAAGAGGGAAACAGGACTCTCAGGCATCATGAGTAAGAAAATAGTGAAATCCCAGCTATCGCAGGTTGGCAGGAACAATCAGACCACCTCCTCTTACTGCTACATGGTGACTTGAAGGGGTGCCAGGGAGACCAGTGCCTGTCACTAGCAAGAGGCTAATTTTTTTCTATTGTTATGATTATCTAGGCATCTTCAGCAGAAATAAGTCAGGTAGAGGGAAGTGGCAGCAAGTGCCCTGGGATCCTGTAGTTTTGTTTAACCAGCACATGAGATAGATTTTGTTCCTGGGACTTATGTCTCTAAGGGCAGTCCAGGTTCTGATGATCTTCACTGTAGACAGGGCACAGTCTGGGGGCTTTTTGTTATAGTAGTTCCAGTTTCCCACAGCTATAACAAGTGGGATGAAGACTGTCCTTGAAATCCCAGGAATCAGACTCAAGGTTGGCATTTTGGGGGCTGAAGCAGCTGCTTTTCTTTCTTTCTTTCTTTCTTTCTTTCTTTCTTTCTTTCTTTCTTTCTTTCTTCTTTTTCTTTCTTTTCTTTTTCTCTTTCTTTCTTCCTTTCTTTCTTTTTTTGTTTGTTTGTCTGTTTGTTTCTTTGTTTTTTTCCCCTTGGCCTCCTTCTAGTCTGGGTTATAAAAGACAGCTGACAATTTTTCCCAGAGCAACAAGCAAGCAAAGCTCGGCAGATTAGGTGATGAATTTATCTGTAAGCATACTTTGTCCCTCCACTGATGGGTGAAATGGGAAGGTATATTTAATCAGTGCCTCCTGTAGCTATTTAAGAAAAGCCAAAGGATTTTTATTCCTTTGCTGGTTGATAACTGACATTTTAAGAGTAATTTAGAGGCTCAGGACTAGTTTTCCTCCAGCCCTCAAGAATACAGATCTGGAAATACTTTCTCTTCCAATCTATCACTATAGAATTGGGCTATTGACGGCTGGTACTCGCCTCAGCTCCTACAGGCATCTGTTGTTCTCCTGGGTATAAATCCTCTAGTCTTTTGTAGTCAACTAGATGTAGCTCATCCCTCAGGGCTATAGCAGCCTGTGATGCTGTTTGTTCTTTCTCTTTTTTTTTTTTTGGTAGTACTGGGGAGTGAACTCAGGATCCTGTGCTGGAGATGGCTCAGTGGAATAAGCACTTCCCTGGCAAGCTCAAGGGCCTGAGTTCAATCTCCGGTTCTGGGAAAAAAAAAAAATGCTGTTTGTTTTTTGCTAGGAGTCAGGATCTGATTTAAAAGCAAGATCTTTTCTGGCCAATTTATAAGTTTGGGTGAGTCTTCTAAAGAGTTTAATGTTATTTATCAGGATTGTCTGAAAACTCCCAAATCCTGTTTAATTTGTTTGGGTTTACTGAGAGGGAATGATATCCACAGGGCCAAATTTACTCCCAGCTTTTTGTGAAGGATATGACACCTGTTGAGGGTTAGTGCAGTCAGGTAAAGAAAGATGTAACCCAGTAGAAGCTTTAAATAGGCGTGGTTTAGGAGCTTGAGTCTCAGAACCCAGTAGGTGGCGGCGGCGCAGAGAAGCCTCAGACGCAGTGATAGTAAACACGTCAGATTTGTTGGGCAAAGGTATCAGTTTTCTTTTTGTTTATATCACATTTTAAACACAAGTCAGAGGCCAGCGAGATAGTTTAGCAGACTAAGCGCCTGCTTAAGTGCGGGCACCAGGGTTCGATCCCCGCCAATGCCACACCAGCCCCACCACAGGACAGGCTGAGCCTGCCTCTGAGACTGGGTGTGATGGCACACATCTGTAATCCCAGAGCTAGGGAGGCTGAAAATATGAGAATTACTATGAGTCCAAACTGTAGTGAGAACCTCTACCAAATACATAAAATACATACATACATACACACAAGTCAGGATCGTCCCTTAAGACAAGGAATGTCAGAATACAGGGAAAGCTCATGCTATTTGATCTCTTACCAGAACATATTTTTCTCCATACCCTTTTTTTTTTTTTTAAGTGGATAGTCAAGCCACATGTGGGTGCAGATTAAGTGTCTCTTTTTTAGTGGCTTTTAAAACATGTCTTGAGGATCAAAAGATTCTCAGTATTTAAGGGTATATTTTAAAGGAGTTAAATGATTTTGAAGATGACATCAGGTCTTTTATTTTGAAAGCAAAGAGTAGAGAAAGCCTCCCTATCAAGCCCCGTTGAATTTTTAATGTCAGGGCATTCCTGTTCTAAAGCAAGTAGCTGCTTACTGCAAAGTGACTGCAAGGTCGGACCAGACTGTCCACTTTTGGGGGGGGGGGTAGCAGTCACACTTACTCCTGTTGGAAGTGTTGCTCTCTTGGTTTAAATTAAAATTTTTGACTCAACATTGCCTGTCTTTGAAAGTGAGACTTGAGCTGGCCCCCAACACTGACAAGTCTGTCGCAGGAAGGAATTATTGTTAAAAGGGAGCATGTTCCTAGAGATTAGGGAATTTGGTAAATGATTAAAGGTTTAAAATAGCTGTGCTTTTCTAACATTTTTAGAGAAAGGGAAAAGTTTAAGGAGGGCATATTACAATTCTCTGAAATCAACCATCTCTGTAAAGAGCAAACTTCTGAAACCCCTCTCACTCTCTCAGGGTTTTTTTGTGCTTTTTTAGTGCCATAATGTCCTTTTGTAATAATTGCATTAGTGTTAACATGTGAATCTAGTTCTAATCCTCCCATGGCTTTTAAGAAACAGCCACATACACTCAAAGTCATTTTTATTGCTTTTGACTTTGTATTTTTGGTTTTGCCCTCAGATGATGAATGGCAAGTCAATTAGTAATTGGAGAAAAAAAAAGTAATTAGAAAGTCCTCCCAAAGAGAAGGCTGTAATAAGCTACTCACAGCTGACAGGCAAACAAAGATGAAACTTTAAAAGTGCTACTGTCTGAACATGTTTATACATTTGTCTAAGTAAATATTATCTCCTATATAGATGGCCAGTGTTAGTAAAGTTGGAGACCTACTTGCAAAGGACAAGATGATCCATTAAAGATATTCATACCTTAAAATGGTTAAAATTCTCCTATTCCACTAGTTCAGACTTGCTTGCAAGAGTACAAAGAAAACAACCTGTAATTGACCAGTGCCACAAGAGGTTAATAAGAAGCCAGGAGCGGTGGCACACGGGAAGATCGTCATGAGTTCAAAGCCAGCTTGGGCTAGAGAGTTCAAGGCCACCCTGAAGTACAGAGCAAGACCTTGTCTCAGAAAAACCAAACCAAATCAATCAAACAAAAAAAGTTAATACGATAAATCAAGATGAGACCTCCCAAATAACCACTTACTCATTTAAAGTAACTTTTTGTAATGAAGAGGGACAACAACATTATAACATAACGGTGCTTTATTATGCAGAAAAGCAGAGAAAAATGAAAATCATAATCCCTGAATGGTATTTTATTAACCCAAAATGCAAGACTCTATGACATTACAGTAAAGGAACTCCCAACCTGGAGGATGTGTCAAGTTTGTCTTAGGACATTGAAAAATGGAGTTGAGGACAAGGAGGGTAAGGGTAGGAAAAGTTTTATTAAGAGAAAACCCCTGAGGAAGGAAAGGTCCTGAAAGTGTGTTGCCACTGAGGCTCAATGTCTAGGAGATTTTTATACAATAAAATCACATCACAGGTTATCTTGCATCAAACTATTTCAAGCACAGTTACTTAGCCAATATTTATCTAATAGAAAAGCAAAGTATGTAGCAAGGGTATATGGTAGGGAGAAGAGCAAAGCATTTCTAGGAAGGATAGGAGTGAGGGCTAGAGTGCTCTAGTCACCTTTCTATGTGTTTATTGCTTTGTTTCTACGTTTGTTACAATGCTTAGGCTTCCCGGAACAGATGGTGCTGATATAGGAAAAATGTAACCCCCAATGTGGTAGATTCAAAAATCACGTCCCCCAAATATTGAAAAATGAGTTTCCTACTCTTAAATTCCAATAGACAGTGAAAGTTAAGAGTGGGAAAACTTTATTGATAGCTCCCGAGAGACAAAAGGGATCCTGAAAGCGGGTTACTACAAGGGCCTTTGTCAGGTGCAGTTTATACAGTGAAGTCCCAATATGGGCATAGTGTGTCTCAAACTACAATGGACTTCGAGCTCCCAGTGTCAGGGTGATGTGGAACTGAGCTCAAGTCAGCAGGAAGTCAAGGAGCTGAGTTCAAGCCAACAGGAGGCACAGAGTGGAATGCTATAGGCTGAACAAATCAGGTTCCAGCCTCAATCCCAGAAACCAGCCTGAAATTCAGTGGAACTAAAGGTGCAGGCTTGGTGGGATTATCCATCACCCTACCATACACAATCTACCACAGCTTTCTGGGATTAATCAACATAAATTGTTTGCCCACTCTGTTTGCTCACATTGTCTAACATTAGGCCTGGTCACTGCGTCATTATCTCGAGGCCTAGGCTTCAACATATGCCCCTCAAGCCAGAGTTGTGATATGTTCCCATCCTCTACACTGTCTCCCTGCTAATTTCTACCTACTATTAATTTCTAGTTCCCTTTTTAACATTTCTATCAAACTTAGCTGTCTCTACTAGTGCTAGTTACAGCAAAGCATTAGTGCTGTTATCTCTGGGCAGGCTTGCAGCCCTAGCCATTATGCATCCATCTTGGGGCCCACTTTCTATCCACTTAGTCCTTAATCACAAGCTTGATTTGTCTCAGTTCTGTTCTGACTCTATCTTGGGCCTGGTCCCTTTTAAACTGCCCATCAACTTCTAATTTTTCTATCTGTTAATACTTTGGTGTACATACACCTATCACTGGAAAATTCCTGAGTGGAATTGCTGGGTCACAAAGTAGGCATATTTCAGCTTTAGTGCATATTGCTAAACAGGTTTTCAAAGGGGGTGTAGCAATTGAAAATTTACCATTTTCTGTGTCCACAGAGGATAAAAGCTTTGGTTCTTCTCCATCTTCATCAAACAGTATTTTCATTTTTGCCATTCTGGTAGGTATGTACTAACAGCACATTGTAATTTTGATTTGTATTTCCTTAATGATTGTGATATTAACAATTTTCACATATTTATTATTTATTTGGATATTCTTTTTTTTTTTTTTTTTTTGGTGTTTTTTTTTTTTGTATTTTTTGGTGGTACCAGGGATTGAACTCAGGACCCTGTGCTTGCCAGGCAAGCACTTATTCTACTGAGCTATTTCCCCGGGCCCCAGATTTTTTTTTTTTAGTGCCAATTTTTGTATTATCTTTTTCTTATTGACTTGCAGAAGTTATTTATATATCTAAATGAGTCTTTTTTCAAGTATTGCAAATATAGTCTAACATTCTGTGGCTTGCCTTTGTGACATGTAGTATTGTAGACTATAAAAATTACCCTATGTGTAGCTTTGTTACACTGGCCTTTCATTTTTAGATATGAGAATTCCAAGGTGTGAAAAGCCCTGCCGCCTCGTCTGCTCACTTCCCTGGAAACCTACTCTTAAGTTGTCTAAACAATAGTCCCAGGGGAAAAAAACTAGAGGAGATGTTTTTGGTTATGTGCAGAGCACTTGACCTCACATTTGTTTTTGCTGATGATATTGTGTGTGGTACGCCTACCAATTTTGTAGGACACACACATCTGGGTATGGTTGCTATTTTGTATGTTTGTCTTAAAATATGTCATCCTACTAACAAAGTTTTCAGAAGTTAGGAATACATTTGGTTTTTTTATTCTAGTGTAACAAATTACCAAGGGTTTAACAGCTTAAAAATGTCCCAGTTTCCTTCGGTTGGGAGTCCCCACAGCTCAGCTGCGTGCTCCACTTAGTGTCTTGCAAAGGCTCCCGTATCAGCGTGTTGATGGGACTGTGCTCCTTTGGGGCCCTTTTCCAAGATCATTGGCAGAGCTTGCTTCTTTGTGTTTATAGAACTGAGGTCTCCATTTTCTTGCTGGTGGTCAACTAGGAACTGCACTGTTCTCATACGTTCTGGGTCCATGTTTTTCAGCTTGGCTGCTACTTCAGTCTTCTAGCAGAGTCCTCACTGAAGGAGAACCTTTGACCTTGAGGTGTCATGGATGGAAGAATAAGCTGATATACAATGTGGTTTTCTATCAAAATGGAAAACCAATTAGGTTTACTTATCAGAATTCTGCACTCACTATTCTGAAAACCAGCATGAATCACAGTGGCGTCTATCACTGCTCAGGCAAGGGAAAACCACCTCACATCTTCACATCAACAGGAGTAGCTGTGACCGTGAAAGGTACTGTATCTAGTGGTAGAGCTATAGTTGTAAGAATTAACACAACCAGCATAAGTCATCTAAATCTTCATTTCAATTTATAAGTGAAGAAACAGCTCTAGAGAGATAAATTGCTGTAATAAACGGGTGCCTAGCCATTGCCCTTTCCAGTACACCACTATGTCCTATCAATAATCACAGGAAAGAAACTCAAAGGCAGGACATAATGAAGATCCATTTCGCCAACTTGATTTTAGTTGCAAAGAACAGAGACTTCCTCAAGGTAACTAGAAGAGTTGTCAGAAAATAATCCAATAGAATTTCATGGTGCATGGAAGTGGAAACCAGAAAGACACTAGGAGCTGGTTAAACTTTCCATCTGTCTCTCAAGGACAGTGTAGCCTTTCTGGTCCTACTTCTGTAAGCATCTGCAAACTGAGCAGCTTCCCCTGTTCTAATTTGCATATGACCCTTGCTGTGAATTTTTTTTATGCATTTAGTACACGGTCTACAGGGTCTCACTAGCGGACTCATAGTGATCCTCCTGTTCTCAGCCTCCCAAGTGCTGGGATTACAGGTGTGCGCCAGCACACCCAGTCTCAGTTGCCCCAGTCCCTGCATCTGCCTAAGCAGGCGCTTTAATCCTCTGAGCTATGTGGCCGGCCCTGCTGTGACATTTCATGGTCTTTTTCTTCTTAGCACTCACATCACAACTAATGTCTTTCTCTCTGAGAAAAAGAAGTTCGTTCCTGTGAGAAAGAAATTACTCTCAGTTTATCTTTAGAGTGAGGAACACAAGTAAGGAATCACTGAATTGGCAAGGATGTGTGCTGGTGCCTACTCTGGCTAGAGCATCACCAAGAGGGTGTGGTGACATAATAACATGACCATGCAGGGAAGCCTGAGCCATACACAGAAACCCTCCTCTAGGGATGCAAGTAAGCTGGTAGTCTTGATTACGTCTGTTTGGAAACCCCAACAATGACTCTCATTTAAGTGGGAAAAATTATGTCTATGGATACCATTTTCAGGGGACAGGTCTGGAAGGTGGGAGAGGGTGTGTCTCCTATGAAAAGAACCTTGACACTGAAGCAGGCAATCCTGGCCCCCATCAACTTCCTGTTTAGAGCTATTTCCAGCTCCAGTGCTGAGATCACCCTTGTCATCCCCGCTCTGGAAAAAGCAGCTGGTCAAGCTGAGCTGTGAAACAAAGGTGCCCCCACAGAGGCTTGGCTTGCAGCTTTACTTCTCCTTCCACACGGGCAACATGACTCTGAGGGGCAGGAACACATCCTCAGAGTACCAGATTATAACTTTCAGAAAAGAAAATTCTGGATCATACTGGTGTGAGGCGGCCACAGAAGATGGAAAAGTCCTTAAGCGCAGCCCCATGTTGGAGCTTCAACTGTACGGTGAGTGAGGAGGATTAGAAGCAGTAGGCAAAGGAGAAGGGGCTGTTTCTGCCATGCAGCTGAGGCTGGCCCAGAGGTTTGACAGCCCAGCCAGGGGGAGGACGCTTCTTCAGGAAAAGCCTAGGGTAGGGCCTTCCCACCAGTGGTGGAGAACTTTAAAACACTCCTCACAGACTTCATTAAGTTTGCTCTCTTTCCTTTTCTTTTCCTCCCCTTCATCTCATTTCTGCTTCCCTCCGTTCTGCCTTTCTTCTCCTTCATCTTCTGTTCTCACTGCTGGCACTCTTTTCCCGTCTCCTTCACTTCTCTATCCCCGTGCCCCTCTGACCTTCGGCAACCATCTCACTAGAATATATGGAGCTTCTCCTGTGTACCACTCAGGGGTTTGGGGATACAGGCACTGGGGTGCAGTTTTTGAGTCATATGGTGGATTTATAACAGAGTCATTCTGTAGACAGCACTTAAGTACCTCCCAAGTGTCTGTTTAACCGAGATAGAGGGATGAGGAGCTCAGGAGAAAAGACTCTTCAGGAAAAAAAAAGAGAGTTAAACATCAGTCGAAGTATTAAATAGCATAGAAACAGCAGTGGTCTCTGTAAATAAGGAGTTAAGGCCACTGCCAGGTTCCCAGTAGTTAAATTCTTCCAAGGAGTTTGTCCCTCTGTGGACACCATAGAGCCTAGCTGGAGCTCCCTCCAGTTCCCTTGGTCCCAAACTTGCCAGTGCCCCGTGGGGACAAGCACACTAGGCCTAAGTCAATCTCATTCCAAACAAGACTCAGCCAGATCCTTCTGGTGTCTGAACAGTATCTCTGCTCTTTGTCTTTTTCTGCTTCAGGCCCCCCGTCAACACTTTCTGCTCGGCTTCACATCCTTTTCTATCTGCCAATGGGTGCAATATTTTTGGTGGATACTGTTCTCTGTGCGAGAATATATAAAGAACTGCCAAAAAAGAAAAAGTGGAATTTAGAAATCTCTTCGGCTTCTGAACATGGAGAGGAAGTAACTTCGGACGATCCAAAAGACATTTAGAAGAAGTGAAGTATCAGGAACAGGAACCACAGTGAGACGAGATACACCGAAGTCCCAGCAAGGAGAGAGGAAGTGCCCAGAGGGTGACCACAGATCAAGGGACAGCCCTTGCCTCTTCCTCTCTATGGTGGCCCTGCAACATAAACATCTGAAAGTTGAATGTCACAAGAACTGTGGGTTCCGTAGCTTATAATCTTAAATAAAGCTGACTTCAGTCAAGACAAAGGTAGAAATTCAATAATCAGAGATAATTTAAAATGAGACCTACTCTAAAGAAATCTTCAAAAATTTGGAAGTGAAAAAAAATTTAAAAATCAAGTCAGATTATTCTACTAATTTGAAAACTGGTGTATTTCCAAGAGCAGGGTAAAAAAAAAAAAAAAAGGGGGGGTAAAAATATGTATATGAGTGTATACATATGCAGACAATATTAAGACAAAAAATGAGAAGGGAGACAGAGGAAGGGAGGGCTCAAACACCACTGTGGGGGGCTCGGCTTCAAGGAGACCAGAAGGATGGGGGTCAGGGGCGAGAAGGGAAAGAAGAATATAGAATTTACCTCCAAGAACTGGAGAGGGGATCATATTCCCACATTCTTTCACTCCCGATGACCCAGCAGGGGCTTGGTGCCTCCCATCCCTGCAATGCTGAGCTAAGGGGGGCTAGAGCTCTGAGTCTCCTCAGGAGGCACGACGCAGCATGAGTCTCACAGACCACAACCCTTTGCATGATAGGTGACTACTCTGGTCTACTGGCATCCAGGGAGGAGTCCTGCAAGAGGAGTCCTACGTCAGCAAGGATGCCAGATCCTGAGCAGCAGGAGAGACCTACAGCTGTTACACAATAGTTGGAAAGAGGAGTATATCTGCAACAACATAACCCACCTCAATGTTCACGTTACTCTCTTGCTCACTGGTGACTTCAGACAGACAGGACAGTGTATGCAGACTTAGAAAGGCTTAGTACCTGGGCACCTGTGCCCTTGGGGGCTGGGCTGTACCAGCAGCAGTCCCTGAGCAGTAGTCAGTAGTAATTGGGACCTGAGGCCAAGGGCAGCAACAGGAGCTGTGGTTTATCCCACTGACTTTTTTTTTTTTTTTTTTTTTTTTTGTATTGAAAGTTAAACCTAGAGGCTTTTTTGCACCAGTCTACAGCCTCAGTCTTTTAAATACTTTTTAATTTATGTATCTGCAGTACTAGGAATTAATCTAAGGCCTTCACACTGGGCTATATCCCCAGCCCTTTTGTACCTTTTATTTTCAGAGTCTTTTTTTTTTGTGGTAGTACCAGGGATTGAACACAGGACCTTGTGCTTGCCAAGTAGGCACTTATGCTGCTGAGTTATATATCCCAGCCCCAAAAAGGCAGAAGGATTTTTTTTTCTCCAAATGCCTTCAGGGCAGGTTTGGCTGGCTTGAGTTGTGGGGATCGAACCACAGCAACCTGAGCCTGACTGCTCTGTTGCAGCAGCCACTTAAAGAACTGAGCTAAGGGGCAGGCCCCCTATTTTCAGAGTCTTGCTCACCCACTGATTTGCCCTTCCCTTGCAAGCCTTCTGCCTCAGCTTCCCAGACTGCTGGGATTACAGGCATGCACCACTATGTCCAACTAAACCACATTTTTTATTTCCTGTCCAGAAAAATAAACCCAGTGGAGTTCTGGAAGAAGAGCTTCCCAAGCATCTATAGGGAAGTAAGTGGATGCGAATGGCAGGGGAGGAGGGCGCAGTGGTAGCCGAACCCTTTCCAAGAAAGGACCTGGACTGCTGCACCAAGCATGCTCAGCAGACCATGGCCAGCTGCCCACACCTCCGGGTCCCCTCAGCTACTTCCCTCCAAGACACACCGACCTGGGCCCCCTGCCCCTGAGCCTGAACAGACAGCCTCTTAGCCCTCAAGGCCATTCCAGCCTGCCACGTCTCCCCAGAGCGCTGCAGTTTGTTGGAAGTCTCAGAGGCTTCATCCTGGGCTCTAACTTTTCTCTGTCTGGGCCTACCTCACCCTTCCTTTCAGTGTTAGCTCCTCAGGAACATCTGCTTCTCAAAGTCTGTGTCACTATCTGCTTTCAGAGAACCCAGCGACAATTTATAAACTCCTTAGATATTTACAAAACCTCTTTGTCCAAATACTTTTAGAGATACATTTCATTTGACAGAGAACAGAACAAGTTCACAAAGGCAAAAAAAAAAAAAAGTGCACATATGCTGCCGCTGGTACAGGACAGCAGGTGCAGGACCTTAGCCTAATTCCTTACCCAATTACATTTTTCTGAACTGGTATATGATGCAAAATGTCCTCACTCCCTCTAGCTGGAAAGGAGAGGAAGCATCCTCATTTGTTTCTTACTGTATTTCTGTGAATTACAGTCTTTCATTTTTAAGGCCAGGATTTGGAATTTCACTAGTTACCATTTAGAAGCAAAATGCAAGTGGCAGTCTTACTGGTAGAAAAAAAAAGAATCAGCAGGAGTTGACTCAATAATGACAAAGACTTATGACCAGGTTACTCTGTAATCATCACCACTCCTTACTGTCCTGCACACGCTGCTGTGCTGACCAACTGAGGGGTCTTCCTGGGGTATTTGAACCCACAGAGACAACTTAGTGGGTACAGTGGCAACCAAACTCTGGATCATCAGCTTCCAGACACTCTTGGGTAGCAGTGACCTACCCGACAACCCACCTTCTCTAAGTGTCCAAGGCTGCTCCCCTTCCCACCTACTCCATCCCACTCACCAAACTCCAAGTTTCCCACAGAAATGTATCCTTCAGCCACCTCCCATCAAGGAGGCACCGCCCAGGCCGGGTGTGGCGGGCGGCACAGGCCTGCAATCCCAACACTCAGGAGGCTGACGCAGAAGGATCACTACAAGTAGGAGGCCAGCCTGGGCTACGTGAGTTCAAGAGCAGCCTGAACTGCATGGCAAGACGGTTTCAAAAACCAAAAACCAAAATCAAAACAAAACAAAGGATGTAATGGTGGTTTAAAATTCTCTCCAGGGATTATCAAAGAGACAAAGGGGAGGCAACTGTAACTCTAACACTCTGGGAGGCTGAATCCGAAGGATCAAAATTTCAAGCACCACCTATGCTACATAACAACTGAGCAAGAATCCCTTAATAATAGTAATAATAATGATAATGGCTGGGAATGTAGTTCAGTACGAAGGCCCTGGGTTCAGTCCCAGCAACCCCTGTCCTCCTGCCCCCAAAAGCACTATAAGCCTCAGATAAGTTCTTGTGACTTTTTCCCCCTGTCTTCTACTATTTTATATTTATAGAAATTAGGGACAGAATTGGGTATTAGACATGGATATATTAGCCTATGGTGAAATGTTCTGAATGCTGGTATATTGTGGAAAGATGGGGGAATTTATAACCATTTTCACTTAAAGGTTTTTTCTGTTTTGCTGTACTGGGGTTTGAACTCAAGGCCTTCATACTGAGCTACAGCTCAGCCTCCAGGGTCTCCTGAAATCCCCAAATTTTGCAGATGTAGCTCAAATTTGCATCCTCCTGGCCCAGCCTCCCACGGTGCTGGGATTGCAGGCACACACAAGCCTGGCTTCACACTTAAAGATCTTGTCTGTTTCTAAAACTGCCTGGCTCCTGGGGGAGAATCTCAGGAGAGCAAGGCAGAGGGAGGGTAGGAAACACTAACTATCCCTGTGGGCCGCAAACATGCACTGTTCCCTACCTGTTCTAGCTGTGTGTGAATTAGGCTGTGGCCAGATAGGCTGAAGAACATTACCTTTAGATAAACTGCATTTTTCAAGTAAAAGGAATGTGTTGGAGTTGAATCTGTATTTTACATTTTCTTGAATCATTTAGAAAACTTGTTCTATTCGTTTTTAGCCAAAAAGCACTGGATACTATAAACCCATATTCACGTTATTACCTCAAGCACTTCTTACCTGTTTGTCACTTATCAGTCATTTATCTGTACCTAAAAGGGATGTGTTAGTAGGTTCTGTTGTAAATGATCAGTGTATTTGACAATCGTCGTTATACGCACATTTGAACTCATCCCACCTTCAAAAGCTGGATGCATCGACCGCTGCAGGCCTCGCATTAGACCTGGTCGCGCTCCCGCGTGGCCTCCCGTGCGCACCGTGAGCCACGGCGCCCATTTACCTGTCGCTTTCCGAGGACCGGCGGGAGGGTGCACTGAGCCCTCTGCGGAGCTGCGGCCGCGGCCGAGGGCGGGGGGCTGCAGACTGCAAGAGATCTGAGGCCCGACTCGCCCGGCGTGGAGAGGGGTACCACTCGTGGGGTCCCACTCAGCCCCCGGATTGAGGGGTGACCGGCTGGCAGGGGCCGGACCCAGCGGCGCGGAAGAGACGCCGGAGCCTGAAGCTGAGCTCCGGCCGAGCCCCGGGCGCGGGCCCCGCAGCGCCCCTGCCGGCCGCGCTGGGGGCCGCAGCCTAGGAGCTGGCCTGCGACAAACCCGAGCAAAGGACCGCCCCCGGCTGCGGAGCAGCAGCAGCGCGCGGGAAGCGGCTCCTGCTGGCCGGGTCCCCCGCTCCTTCGGCTCGCGTGGGGAGCGGGAAGGGCAGAGCTTCGCCCGCCGTGGTCCGTGGCCTCTCCCGTGGCGGGTGGCAGGAGTTTCCCGGCCTGTGAGGGGCCCCGGGGGACCTGAAAGCCCGAAGCCGCCAGCAGACTAGGTCTATCTTCACTCCCAGGTCGTGAAGAGGCAAATGCAAAGGCGCATTCATACCTTCTTCCATCTCCGTTACACTAAAGGTGCACTGTTTAACCCTTAAGCCTTTTTTTCTTTTGGTACCTGGGGATTGAACGCGCTTTCTCCCGGGCTACCTAGGCAACCTTTTTCTTTCATTTTTTTTTTTTTTAATTTTGAGATAAGGGCTAAATAAATTGGTTATGTTGGGCTCAAATTTAGTAACCTCCTGTCTCAGCCTCAATGTGCTGGCATTGCAGGTGTGCACCATTCCAGGCTCCCTTAAGACTTAGAGTCTTAGAGAAGAAATATGCAGAATTTGCCAAAAGAAAGAAAAGTAGCATGGTGTTTTTTTCAACAGATGGTGTTACCCTCCTGTGGGGACCCTACAGGATTTCGTATATCGCAGAAAATGCACTACGGTGCTGGCTCTTAGAGAAGAGATTGAAAATGCATTTGCAGCAATCTCAATGACCAGGGTTATCCAAGCAGCACTTCGTCTTACTAATAAATATCTGGAAGCCAATAGCCCCATTCTGAGCACCTCTTGAAATTGTACAAGCCAATCTCATGATGTCTCAATAAATTTACTACTGAGAGGGCTGGTCAAATAGCTCAGAGGATTAAAGCACCTGCAAGCAGGCACAGGGGCAAGGAGTTTGATCCCCAGCCCCCCTTGTGGGATCTGCACCCCCAGGGTGCGCCAAAATAGCAATTGAGGCTGGGTGTGGTGAGGTGTGCCTGTAATCCCAGCTCTTGGGAGGCTGTAAAGAGGCAGATCACTAGGAGCCTGATCTAGTAGTGAGACCCTGAACACCCTCTGGGCCCCTCCTTAAAATACAAAAGATAAATAAATTTACTACTGAAAAATTTATACCCAGTTTTCTTTATGCATACACATGGTTTGGTGGATTGTGTATGCTAAAGAAAAAAATTGCTAGACATGCTATGCAAGTTGGTGCAGAAGAAAACTCAAAGATACTGGAGGTAACTGGTGTAGGCATTAGGGAGAAATGAGTTTCCCAAATGTGAGACAGTAGGCATTAGGGAGAATAAGTTTTCTGCTATTTGCTAAGAAGACTACTTAGAGACAATCCCCTGAAAGCTATGGCACAGTTTCCAGTGAAACAGCATTCTTTTGAGTCCAGCTATGAGTCAGGCCCAGTTCTTCTGGCAGTACACACAAAAAAATCCTTGAATAAAAGAAGCAGACATTCACACAGGTTTACAAGTACTACACTTAAGAAAATAATCATTTTCTAATTTTAACTCTATCATGCCTGAAATTTCACAATAAAGTAAAATCTAAACTGAATGTTTTGTTTGTTTGGTTCGTTGGTTTGGCTTTTGAGACATGATCCCATTATGTAGTTCAAGACTGACCTTGAACTCACTATATAACCCAGGCTAGTCGCAAACTTACAGCGACCCTCCAGCCTCACCCTCCTAAGTGCTGTGATCACATTGACTCATTTTATTTTCTTTCTTTGACTATGGTTTTCAGGTCTATATCTTCAATAAATTTCAGTCAGCTTGATCTGCCAATTCTTTAAGATTGCGTTAAAAAGTCACTACCATGATTGTTGACTTATCAAAAACCATTGCATGCAATTTATGTGAATTCATGTGCGTGTGTACTTGTTAAATGCAAACAATTCATGATCATGCCTTAATGGGTACCTGTTTCTATGAATATGAAATATCATTCTCTGAACAACACAGGATGGATCTATCATGTATATAGATTTATCTTATTTATTTTTATTTTCCACAATAACCTGTCCCTCCTCCTCCTCCTCCTCCTCCTCCTCCTCCTCCTCCTCCTCCTCAATACAACATAAATCTTACTGGCTTATTTTACTCTTCACTCTGGCCCTTCCCCACCTTCCATGTTAATATCCCCTGGAATTTGAATTCTAAGTTTTCTTAATTTTTAAAAATCTAGTAATAATAACCAAGTATATGGCTATTTTGCTTCTGGTCTACCTCTTCCCTCAGCATTCTTTAAATTTTCTTACTGGACTACAACTCTACTAATTGTTCCAGATGTGGCCAGGGAGATGGCTCAGTAGAATAAGTGCTTCCCTGGCAAGCTCAAGGGCCTGAGTTCAATCCCCGGTTCCACCAAAAATAACAGTAATAATAATAATAATTGTTCCAGACATTGGCCACAAAGTCCCTTCTACTTAAATGGTAAATGTAACTGGATATGAAACTGACCGGGGTGATTCAATTCTGTAACCCCAGCTACTCAGGAAACAGGGAAGATCATCTCCATACTGGACAATTTATGGAATCTCTATCTCAATAAAAAAGAGATGACTGTGTAGCTCAATGCTTCAGCTCCTGGGTTCAGCTCCCAGTGTCCCAGAAAGATAATGCTTGTCTTCTTATATCCAGGCCTGCCCAGATATGTCTGCCAAAAATGCGATCTCTGTTTCTTTGTAAGCATGTTCTCTGTGTGCTTTAGAGCCTTCTCTTAAGCTCCTTGTTCTGTTGTTTTATTGCTGTGTACCTGAGGTGAGGGTCCTTTCAGTTTTACTCCTGTATCCTCAGAACTTAATGGGACCCTGCTGGCTGGAGAAATAACAAACCTTATCAGCAGATCTGTATTTTAATTTTCTCAATTTTCACCTTCTCTGCCTTCTCATCCTATTGAATGAATTTTAGAACATCTGGATCTTTCATGTCATTTAACTTTTCTTTCATATTTTCCATTTGTCTATCTTTTATGTAGTTTTAAAGACCAATTTCGTTTGATCTTTCAGCTTATCTTTTTCTTACCTATGCTAGTTTATCCTGGTTTCAACCTTGTTGATTTTTGATTAACAAATTTCACATTTTCATGATCTTCATGCTTTTATTATCCTCTCCTGTATCTCTGAAGTCTCTTTGTTAACAGTTTCTTTGGGCTCTACTGTTCATTAAGTTCAGTGTTTCTGATTTACTAACAAAATTCAGCTCTATTGCAATTTACTTTAGGCCCCATGCTGAACTGATGTTCCAGTGAAATTTCCCAATCTATTGCTTCACCAGAAACAAATTTATAACTGGGCATAGTGACACACATCTGTAATCCTAGCACTCGGGAGGTGGAGGCAGGAAGATTGCTGCCAGTTCAAGGCCAGCCTGGGCTACAAAGTGAGTTCAAGGCCAGCCTGAACTTCATAGTGAAACCTTGTTTCAAAACAAAAACAAAAACACCTTATGCTATAGAGGAAACTTATTTTCTGCAGTTGTCAGGAAGGGAGATTTCTCCTAAAATTTCTGATGACTCTTGCTTATGTGCTCATCTTTGTTCTGGAGTATTCCTGTGCTGAAGCTGCTTGTATGTGAAGGATGGCAAATAATACTGGACTTCCAAGTAATTTTTTCATGATAGGAATGCTTCTCTACCTGTACACATGAATCAACCCCATAATCTAGATTCAGCCATCCCTGAAAAAGTCCCACCCATGACCCCAAGAGGCTTTGGGGGCCATCTAAACACAGACATCACAAAGACCTTCTTGTTTCCTGCTCAAAAAAGAGTGCCTGTATGTTGAGCTGTAGAAGACTCAGGTCAACAATTTCTGACATTGCCAGTGAAGCAGAAGACCCAATACTATTATGGACTACAGAACTCTTTTAGAATATTTTGCTGAGTTAACACACCTATAATATTCAAATAACAGAACTAACCAAAAAAAGGTGATACATTGGAATGTCCATTTTGTATCTGTGTATTCAAAGTGGTTAGGATAGATATATAGTTACATTCTCTTAATGAATAGAGGGATTTGTTCTAATGGTGTTTGTAAATAGGATATCAAGTCCACATCTTGTACAGCAATTAACCACTAGGAAGAATGTATGCAATGTGTTAATTATTGAAACTGTCCTACCAATTTGGTTTGAAACTGTCTCATTGCTATTTGTTTTTCAATAAAATTATGGGAAAAAAAAGAGTGCTTGTGTGGATGATAGATTATTTGGTCCCCCTACTTACCAAACAAAATGCAAAGAGACACTACGATTGAAACTGTGGTGAAAAACAGAAAGTTTCCCACATTTTCATTTCTTCTTCTTTGCCCTCACACACTGATGGCATCAAACTCTTTTGTGGCTTGTTATATTCTTCAAGGTAGGAAAAGAATAGAAATGAATAAATCTTATCTTCTGCTCTTACTGTGGTACCCAAACAGTGATACTATCAGTTGTCCCAAGACCAACTCTTGCTCCTAGAATCTACAAAGTATAGATCATTTTTTGGTTCACTCCTATCTTCTGCAAAAATCTTGTGTCGCACTCTTCATTTTCACTCCACCTGCCATCCTTTTGTCAATTTCCCATTATTCCTAGCAATTTGGTGTTAAAGATGAGAAGAACGCAACATACCTTCAGAATATTACCTTGAATCAGTAATTATGTTCACGTGTGTTAGCACAGAAGAAACTTACATGGCATTCACAATCTCTACCGCCAACATCAACTAACATTTTTTCCCCAGGAAAGCCTTCTCTTATTTTATTTTCATCTTAGAAAATGTTCTCATTTGGCACCTGATACATCAAACCAAAGACCTCAAGCCAACAAACCTGGGCCACTCACAAGTTCCCATGGGCAGTTCTCCATGTCCACCATCACTGGAGCACTTGTTCCTATCTTTGGTCCCTTGAGGAAGCCTAAACCTGTCTCAGATGTGCTAATAATGCTGCCACAAGGTGGTGGAAATGTCCATAAAATTATAATTGACAACGTGAAACATGAAAGCCCCTGAAACATCAACCCTAGTACTGTCTTGACAGCTGAGTTCTTTACTCAGGTGGCGGATTTCCAGACAGGGTCTGAATCATTTTTATTCAACACCTTGCTGTCTCTGCCTGGGCCAGAATGACGAAAAACCTGCCCTCTCCCATGACACAGTGGAGGAGATACAAGCACTCTTGCAGTTTCAGAGCTCAACTGTCTAAAGAACTATGGTTTTAGAAATAAAGCCATGCTGTTAAGTTGAGCTGTGGGGGACTCAGGTCAATAATTTCTGACATTGCCAGTTAAACAGAAGACCCAATGCTATTATGGGCTACTGGACTCTTTTAGAATATTTTGCTGAGTTTACACACCTATAATATTCAATAACGGAACCTAGAAAAAATGGGGTATACGGATGAATGTCCATTTTGTATCTGTATATTCAAAGTGGTTGGGATAGATATATAGTTACATTATCTTAATGAATAGAATGATTTGTTCTAATGGTGTTTGTAAATAGGATCACAAGTCCGCATCTTGTACAGCAATTAACCACTAAGAAGAATATATGCAGTGTGTTATTTGTTGAAAAAAAAAAAAAAAAGAAAAAGAATATGGTTTACAATGAGCTCTTAGTTCTGCTGGTTGGACAAAATCCTCAAGTTCAGCTTTGCTCCTTTTGTAAAAGAGTACATTCCCAGGAGCCACAGAAAATGCTCAAAACCCAGCAAGACAGTGAGTATACACGCAATTTCCAACTGGTCTGGAGTCTTTCTCAAGATCTCAATTCAGGATTAGCTACTCAAAGCATGAATAACAGAAAATATTTCGGGAATCAGGGCTGCTCTGTTTAGCCCTGATGAGGAAAAAGTTCATACTTGACTGACAAAGAGGAAACTGGGCACTAACCAGGCGCAAGCAGGGGCTGCCTTCAGACCAAAACCTCTCGGTGTGTGGCCCAAGCGGGGCCGCAGGCCCGGGACCAGCGCTCCAGCAGTGCGGTGCTCCTTCCCTGGCCCGTGAGCACTACAGGAGACTGACAGCGGAGACATGATCGAGCCAAACCAGAGCTCCCGAGTTGCTCTAACAGCTTCTGGCACACCAGCGTTTCAAAGACGAGCTTAAGACTAAGAACCGTGAGGACCCAGAGTAGACGAAGCATGACCAGCCGCTTCTCTCTGACTTGGAAGAGGCCCACCGATACTACAGTGGTGAAGAGGTGCTGAGCCGGTCAACAGTGAAAAGGGGTACGAACACCGGCCATCAGGAAAGGCCCGGGGCCTGGCGGTCTACGCGGAGTATGAGCAACACGCAGACCTCAGTGATGGCGAAGCTCAGTCTCTGCACCAGCTCCCGCAGTGAAAAGAGCATTGCCCCCACCCCACCCTGCCCCACCCCACCCATCCCCGCGGGCCTGTCTGGTGCACTCCATGGCTGTAAGCAAGCAGCCCCACCTGCCCCAGCATGCTGCTGATCCTGGCGGGTCCTGGGACTCAGTAGTGGTCGCCAGTGGACACCTGCCAGCTCGGGGCACCATGGTCCACTGGCCAACCTCAACTAACATTAATTAAAACGTTTATTGTCAACATTAATCGAAGCATCATGTTTTAAAAGTCTAAGCATCATTATTGGAATTTGCTCATTTATCCTTCATGAAACGTTTGCAGTATTATTATTATTCCCAATCTTAAAAATGAGGAAACAATAAGAAACACTTCCTGATACTACTGAGAAGGTGGAGCCAAGCTCCACACCAGCTAGCTCAGTAGCCTGCCCTCTTTACTCACACACTATCCAGTGGCATACCTAGGAGAAGGTGGGAAACACCATCCTTGTACAATGCCAGAAAAAATTTTTCAAATGTATTCTCTGTATTGTGAGGAACCACATTTTCATCCATTAACTCAGTCTGAATGACTGGGTCAGTGCTTCTAATCCTCATTTTTTCATATAAGGAAGAACAGTCACAGTATTGTTGTCTTGCTTTGCCTGCATAATCTTTACAACTCTGCTTCTTCCCATACTATAAAAGATTCTCATATACTAATCCTAGAGATTTTTCAACTATGATCCTTTCCCTTCCTCTCAAACACATACCCACAATCATAAATAACATGAAATAAAATTCCTTTATGCAAATGAAAAGAAATCACAAGTAGTTTTTTTTTTTTTCTCTCTCTCTCTAGGCTACAGCTTGGAATTTAAGTTTTATGTTGGTTAAGTCTTCTGCTAATCCTAAGATTATATTGTTCTCTACATGTATTTACTGTCTGGAAAAAGGAAGGAGGAGGCATTTAAGAATAATTTCTATCACTTAATACTTTGATACTCACAAGAAAAAATATGGAAGTCAGAGTTCAATTACCTTAAAAGACTCAGGAAAAGTATTCTTACCAGAAGGCTTAGATAAACAAAATCATTCAAAGTTTTGTAACATAGGGGCCAACGAGATAGCTCAGTGGACTAAAGTGCCTGCTTAGGCAAGCATAGGGACCATGATTCGATCTCCTGTACCACATGCCACACCAGCCCACCCCCACAGCAGCCTGAGCTGGCCACAGAATCCAGAGATGTAATGGCTTAAACCTGTAATCCCAGCACTGAGGAGGCTGAAAACAGGAGGATCACTATGGGTCCAAGCTGTGTAATGAGACCCTGTAACAACCAAATACATTAGAAGAAGAAGAAGAAGAAGAAGAAAAAAAAAAGAAGAAGAAGAAGAAGAAGAAGAAGAAGAAGAAGAAGAAGAAGAAGAAGAAGAAGAAGAAGAAGAAGAAGAAGATTTATAACACAAGGAGAAAAGAGAAGAAGACCAAGAAATGAAACAAACATGATTGTTCCCTTATTGGGCCTAATCCAATGTTATGGTTTGTGTCTAGTTGTCCCCCCAAAGCCTCATGCAATCATGGGGAAGACTCTAGAGTTTGTAATTCATGATTCAGTGCTGGGATTATGGGTGTAAATGCTGTTGGGATTACGGGTGTGCTACACCCGCCCTTAGGCAGATAGCCTGAAGGTAATATAGAAAGGGGGAGAGAGGTAAGCTGCTGCCTCTGCTCCTCCCTTTCTGCTCTTGCTGTTTTTCACTGCCATGAACTCTGACATGGGCCACACTGCCATGGAGCCAGCTGATTATGGACTAGAATCTCCACAAACTGAGCTAAATAAACCTTTCCTTCTTTAATGTGGGGTGTTGGTTATTTCATCCCAGCAATGAGAGAAAAGTAACCAAGATATTCAATATGTACAATATATTAATTAATTAATCAGCTTATTGTTCTCCTGCTCATTGTTCCACAAATTATGAGTCTTGGGTAGGCAGACATGCAGAACTAGATAAAATATAGTGTCAGAGAGAAATTATCTAAGTGTTCCAGATAAATTCATTCACTTGGCTTGCTTTTGTGTTAAACCTTCAAAATACAGAATTTTCAGTTCAAAAATCAGAAACAAGAAAGAGATTTTTAATGAAAGTTGGGTTTTTTTTCTGAAAACATTGATATAAAATATTACAAACATCAGGCGGGAGAAGTCATTTCAAAATATCTGCAGCCATGAGGAGCTTTTTATATCTGTATTCCTAACTACTCAAGAGGCTGAGGCAGGAGTGTGAGTTCTGCCTGGACAACACAGAAAAACTTCATCTCAAAAATAAATAAAAACTAAAAACAGAAACAATGCTTACTGGCTGGCCATAGTGGTATACTCAGGAGGCTGAGGTAGGAAGGTCACTGTGAATTCAAGGCCAGTCTAGGTTACCTAGTGAGTTCAAGAGTTCAAGGCCAGTCTAAATTACATAATAAGACCATGTCTGAAAAAAAAAAAAAAAGATTGCTTACCAAATGTTGAGAGTAGTTGAAGCTGGGAATTGGTCATATTTGAGAGGGCAGGACCAGGCCACATTGCCTAAAGCAGTCAAGCTACTTCAGTTTCAAGAAAAGCATCCTACCAGGACAATTTCAGTCATTAGTCACTAGGCAATCTTGTATCTTGCAATACTAACTTGGCAAGAGTACAAATAAATGTCCCCAGTGTTGTTATTTAGATCTTTTGCCCATCAGATATACAGACCTCCACCTGACCTAAGCTCTTATCTTGTGGTTTGATTTTCTAAATCTCCTCAAGCTGTTTTCTTCTGGAGACCACCAAGAGAGTGAGTCCCCACAACTATAAACTATACACAGGCATTTACTGAGACTAATAGCAGACTTTGTAAAGCTCTTGTCTGTTTCCTACTTCATTTTTTTCCCTATTGAGTCACATAGCAGCTACAGAATCAACAGTCTGCAAATAAATTGTAGGAAATGCCTTATTGGTGATGTTTTTAGAATTAAAGAAGTTCTTGCGCTCTAATATAATAAGATGCTTGGGGAAAGTGACTTTCAAGGCACTAGAAATCTATAAAATCTCCATTATTGGGAAAGGAAATGGGCTCCAGAGGTGCAAGGGCAAGCATGCAATGCCTTGCTAACTGTAATATTTATCAACATTCGTCAAGTATCTAGGATGTCCCCAGCACTGTACACAGTGCTGTCAGAACCTTATCTCACTTAATCCTCATAACAAGCCTAGGAGGTGGGCTCTGTTATTTTTCTCATTTTCACAGGGGAAGAAACTGGGAGTTAAAGAAAAAACTTTCTCAAAGTCATTCAGTTAGCTTTCAGGCTACAAATCTGGGACTCCAGGTTGAGTCTCAGAGCAGTGCAGCAAGAATGATAAGAGGAGAAATGGGCAAAGTGGGGAGAACCAGAGTCCCTGTTGTGAGTGCTGCAGAAACAGCTCTGGAGTGATGGAGAGACATTTAAGAATCACCTGCACCTCTGCGGCCTCTGAGCTGCCTGCCAGCATGCTGTGTGCTCCTACAGGAGCCGAAGTCACCTGGGTTCCTTCTTTTCTGGCCTCTTCTATATCCAGAAAAGGTAATCTTGTCAGAATCAAGGAACAATATAGAGTACATATGGGGGAGTTACAATCATTATTGTCCACAAACCTGCTTAGAGCTCTCACAGTATAAATCATTGCATATTTAAAAATCTTCATATAAGCTAATTTAGAAGCAGTATAAAGAGCAAAATAGACTAAAACCTCCTAAAAGAGCCAATGGATTAGAAATATGCATGTCAAGCAAATTTAAAGATAACAATTATAATCCCTTCAGTTGACAGCCTAAGATTAAGGAAACTCAAAAATGTGACAATGGTCAGTGAATTTAATCCCAAATCCCTACTTATTTAAATTATTTCAGGGTCAGTACTATTGACTGTTGTCACCAGTATAGAAACTAACGTAACTTAAACATTTTATTTCTGACAAGCTCTCAGCTGAGTCATCTTACTCTGGCCTCTTGTCTGGCAGTCTTCAGAGAAAGATGACTTCAGTGAGAATCTAAAATTTCCAATGAAAGAAGTAATATATGGCACATTTTATTTGACTTTTAATTGAGTATAAATTTGAACCTCTATGTTATAAAATCAAATTTACTTTAAACACAAAGTTGTCATGTAAATTCCTCCTTTATCCAAATGGCTTCATTTCGGTGGGGTGAGGTGGCACACATTTGCAATCCCAGCTCTTCTGGAGGCTGAGGTGGAAAAATCACAAGTTTGAGGACACTTAGACAATTTAGTGAGATCTTGTCTCCAAGTAAAATTTAAAAGCTGTGAGTGTAGCTCAGTGATAGAGCACTTGCCTAGCACGTGTTCAAGTCCTGGGTTCAATCTCCAATGGAGAAGCGACTTCACTTCAAAGCTCATTAAAAGGGAACCGTGGCCCCAAAGGCAGATTTACTTGGTAAAATAAACATACACTAGCCTTTGTTCAGATAAGTCAAGGTTTTGAACTGAATCTTCAGAAATTCACTCCACATATTAACTTTTTTTTAGATTTTTTTTTTAAATTTTATTTATTTATTTGTGTGTGTGTGTGTGTGTGTGTGTGTGGCCAGTTCAGCCCACCAGGGGGCGGGGCTGGCTGGCATGTGGTGCTGGGGAATTGAACCCGGGTCCCTGTGCTTTGCTAAGCTTGTTCTAAGTAGGTGCTTTAGACCACTGAGCCATCTCACTAGCCCCACATATTAACTTTTGTGTACCATAAATTTCTTCTTCACTCATCCTCAAATTGTTTCCTTTCTCATGTTTCTCAGTCAAGGGCTCTGACACACCAACAGGTTAACATTTGAGGATCTTGACCAGATACAGAGATGTACCTCCAAAACCTATTCACACACACACACAATCACCTCCCTAGGCCCCACTTACAATCTAACTGAATCAAGAAATTTCATGTTATGGTTTGTGTGTATTTTTCCCCCAAATCCTCTGATCTACAGTTCTACAGTTGTGATTAATTCATGATCCAAGGCTGGGATTATGGTTCTGAGTACTGCTGGGATTATGTGAGTGCTACACCAGCCTAGGACGGATAGCCTGATATAAGAGAAACAGAGACAGACTTGCTCTCTGTTGCAGTTGCCATTGTCACTGTTACTCCTCCAGTTTGCTCTCTGCTCTTTGCCGCTGCCATGAAACGTTGCTCTCGGCCATGTGCCACTCTGCCTTGGAGCCAGTTGAGTATGGCCTGAAACCTCCAGTTACCATGAGATAAAGAAACCCCTCCTTCCTTCGTTTTGCGTGTCGGGTATTTGTCCCAGCAATGAGAAGAGTAACTGAGACAATGAGAAGTACCCTTAACAACTGAGATTCTTAGAATGCTGAAATTTTATTACAGACGGAAGACGGGTTCTTGCCCTGGGAAGAGACGTTTCCCTGGGTAGATTATCTGTAAACCATCACAGTAAATCTATGGAAAGTTCAGCTTTCTACCAGTGGAAACACAGGTTGGAGTTGAGAGGTTTGACTAATCTGAGCATTAGGCCAGGTCTAATGGTTCATCCCACTAAGACCAGCATTCATGGCTGAGGCAGGAATCTCCAGCTCAAAACCAGATTGTACTATACAGCAAGACCATGTCTCAAAAATCTAAAAATAAATTGGGATAACATTTTGACAGATAGGGAGATCATTGCACCCCGGGTCGCCATCTCTGTAGAATTAAGTCAGGCAATGTTTTCAAAATCTACTTTATAAAATGTTCAGTATTCCAGCTTCTACCCATTAAATGCACCCCTCCCAAGGGGTGAAGGCAAAGCTTCCCTGATGTCACTGGAATAGAAATCAAGGGAAGATGCCTAGGTCAATTTATTGACATACAAGTTTGTGACATGTTTAGAGGTACAGGAAGAAACATTGAAACACAGGAGCACTAAGTGGGAGAAATTTAAGGCTGTCTCCACTACAGAAAATAAACTACAGCTTGCTCATTTTCAGAGATGTAACCAATTTGGAAACGCAGGCGGGTTTTCCAACTCTACCACATCAGTCCCCGGTTTCCCGGGAGTGTGGGGGGATGAACACTCCTGAGAAATAATGAAGCCTATTTTCAGTTGAGTTCTCGTTGTTTGCTAGTAAAACTCATTTAACTGAACGCTATTATTAAACTACACTACAGAGAACCTCCAAAATACTCTTGGCCACGAAAGCACCCTAAGCAAAAAGCCAGTGGCTAGTTAGTGTTTACAGCCGCTTTCCTGGTAACTGAAGTGGCTCTGAAAAGAGCCTTTGGGGAATAGTTCATCTGTCGCGTCCCTTACTTAGAGCTGGTGTACTTGGTGACCGCCTTGGTGCCCTCGGACACGGCGTGCTTGGCCAGCTCCCCGGGCAGCAGCAGGCGCACGGCCGTCTGGATCTCGCGGGACGTGATGGTCGAGCGCTTGTTGTAGTGCGCCAGGC
The DNA here is from genome assembly GCF_000260255.1 of Octodon degus. Classification (NCBI taxonomy): domain Eukaryota; kingdom Metazoa; phylum Chordata; class Mammalia; order Rodentia; family Octodontidae; genus Octodon; species Octodon degus. Next base: position 11,594,684 of record NW_004524624.1, on the reverse strand, counting down.
GCGACGCCTCGCCGGCGATGCGCTCGAAGATGTCGTTGACGAAGGAGTTCATGATGCCCATGGCCTTGGACGAGATGCCGGTGTCGGGGTGTACCTGCTTCAGCACCTTGTAGACATACACTGAATAGCTCTCCTTGCGGCTGCGCTTGCGCTTCTTGCCGTCCTTCTTCTGCACCTTTGTTACAGCCTTTTTCGAGCCCTTCTTTGGAGCAGGAGCAGACTTCGCCGGATCTGGCATTTTTTCCTTCTCCGCGTACAACTGCAGTAGACGCCAACAGAAAGGAACACAGACTACACCATAAACCGCCCGGTTGCGCTATACTTATAGAGCTCATATGCAAATGAGGGTTCCAAAAGTGCTGTGCTTTTATTGGTTAATTTTATCCACTGTCGTCATAGAAGGGTGGAGTCTATGTAAATAAGATTTTGGTTGCGCTTCCTTAGTGGTCATTAGAACAAAAGTCATATTGGCCAATCAAAATGTTCCATTGCACATAAACCAGTAAATTACGTAGAACAGTGATTTCACCGATTCAGTCTCTCCTTAGTTTTCGTTTTAGGGAACTATGTATGGAATTCTGAAGTACAAAGTAAGCTCGTTTTTCCAATTTTTTTGTATATAAATACCACTAAAATTACACTATTCAGACTTCCACCACCTGTATTACATAACGAATAAAGCTATAAAGCGGCTATAAATTCCTAAATGCAGAAGACAAAAGACAAAAGCTTCTTTCAAGAGGGATTCGTTTCTGGCACCAGGGTCTTGCATATCTAGATTCAACACTTATTTTGCCTCGCGTACAAAATTTTCCTTTAAAACGTGCTGTACATTTAACCCAGTACAAAAGGCTGACCTGCTGACCCATAAGCAAGCTTCTTTCCTGTGCCATAGAATTACGAATCGGAAACACATATCCCATACCACCCACTTTGGAGATTGCTCCCTATTTCTCTGCTCAGGACATTGATGGGCAGTAAACCTTGCTGAAACTGATACAGCATCTCTTAATGGAAACGTAGGTGGCTCTGAAAAGAGCCTTTGTGGACGACGGACGAGACGCGGGTCGGAGCGTGCGCTTCCTAGGCCCGCTCCCCGCGGATGCGGCGAGCCAGCTGGATGTCCTTGGGCATGATGGTGACGCGCTTGGCGTGGATGGCGCACAGGTTGGTGTCCTCGAACAGGCCCACCAGGTAGGCCTCGCTCGCCTCCTGCAGCGCCATCACGGCCGAGCTCTGGAAGCGCAGGTCCGTCTTGAAGTCCTGCGCGATCTCGCGCACCAGCCGCTGGAACGGCAGCTTGCGGATCAGCAGCTCGGTGGACTTCTGGTAGCGCCGGATCTCGCGCAGCGCCACGGTGCCGGGCCGGTAGCGGTGCGGCTTCTTCACGCCGCCCGTGGCCGGCGCGCTCTTGCGGGCCGCCTTGGTGGCCAGCTGCTTCCGCGGGGCCTTGCCGCCGGTCGACTTACGGGCGGTCTGCTTCGTCCGCGCCATAGCTCTCTTTCAACAAGGACAGGATTGGGCAGACATATTTATAGACATAGCCTCGTCTTGATTGGGCTAGAAAGGAGGAATTTCTAGAATTCTGATCTGATTGGCTAGAACTCAATCCTATTTACTGATGCTGAGAAAAGTACGCTAACCTCTTATTCCTTCTCCGCCCTTTTTTTCTATAATTTACCCATCCAAGGATAGTTTTTTGAAGACCTTTCCTTTAAGTTGGTGTATATTTTATAATATAAATTTAGAAACTTTTGTATATTTTATATTTTAACAGGTTCCTTCTGAAAAACAGCATGCCTTTCTATGAACTAAGGTTCAGCTTGTTTCAAGTCACCTGCTACTGTAACACCCCTCCCATAGTTTTTTATGTAGAGCCCGGCCCTGTGCTCCACACTTAAATGTAGCACATGATCACTAAAGCAGAATAAAACAATATTTCTAAGAGATTAAAAAATTAAACTTACCCTTACCTGACTTCTGACCCTAACCAGCGCCCATTTTGTCGCCCTGCTACTGACCAACTTGACCGTAGGGGCTCTGCCCTCCTTTAGCCTTTTCCCCCAGGAATGAGGCTTCTTCTCTCTTGCCCCTTCGTCAAAGGCCAGTTAGGGCCTGCATAGAAAATGCTTCTAAGTCAAAAAAGAGTAAGACTAGAAATATTAAGTTCTTCTTTACAATGAAGAATAGTTTCTAGTCAAGTCCTTATCAGCCATAGGACACTGAAATGAAGTTTAAGACAAATGTTTTCGCACAGCGTGGTGGCGCATGCCTTTAGTCCCAGCACTAGAGAGGCTGAGACAGGATAGTGGCGAGCCTGAGACCAGTCTGAGCTACAAAGTGAGCTCAAGGCCAGTTGAACTGCATAGCAAGATCCTGTCTCAAAAAAGACCGCCAACAACAAAATGTTTCATTATTTCTGAGTTACTCATATTTTCTTCAGTAAGGATAAAATGTTTTCTATTATGTACATATTTCATATTTTCTATGTTTTCCACAAGGACAGTAAAGATCTTTTGCCTTTTAGTTATACTATATGCTTTGAGTATTGTTCAGGCTACAGCATAAAACACTGACTTATATAAAAAGTACTGATAATGTAAAAGTCATATTAGTTCATGTAAAACTTTTAATTATATGCTTGTTTTATTGAAAAACCCATTGGGCCCAGGAGATGACACAAGGGCCTCAGTTCAATCCTCGGTTCTGCCAAAAAAAGAAAAGAAGAAGGAGAAGGAGAAGGAGAAGGAGAAGGAGAAGGAGAAGGAGAAGGAGAAGGAGAAGGAGAAGGAGAAGGAGAAGGAGAAGGAGAAGAAAAAAAGCATTACATACAACCTTATGAAAATTCAACTTAAGAACCAATGCAGATTCAAGAGGCTTAAAACTAATCTTGACAGTGACAATATGAATCATCTTCCTACTAAAATCAAAGTAAAAGTGATCTTAGGAAGTTTTCCTGAAGAATGTAGAAAATCATTAGCTTAATTAATATCTTAAGAATCTCTCATGAGCAGATGCAGGGTCCTCCAAGGAGCTCTAAAATGGCATGCAGAAGTGTGACTGGTGTGAACAACTGTTGTCCTTCCTGTGGTGGTTTTCTACTGGTGTCCCACAGTGAAGGGTTTGAAAGTTCTACCTACACTGTGTCATTTAATGCTAACTTTGTGAAACAGGAGTAACTTGCCTCACTTTACAGGTAGGAAAACAGACTCAGAAATTATGGTTTGTCTGGGTAAGTAAAAATGATTTGTAATATTCTAAAGCAAAATAATGTGCTTATGCATGAAGAATGTCCTATTTCATTACTACTGTGCTAACTTACAAACTTTACCACAAGTATACATGGTTTATAGTATGAGCCAGAGCACTGTTACATGAGTTTCAATATTTTAGCCTAAGACATTGCCTAGGCTTCTTAGAACATCTGCTGAGGATGAAAGGAAACTGTTCTATTCAAATGGAGAATCCAAGTGTCACAGGATTTTTAACATAATAAAAAAAATTCCAAGAGTCTTCCTCTGATTTAATTTTTTAGTCATAAGAATGTCAACTTAAATATTTACTCAGGGCAACAATTTAAATAAAATTATCAATTGAAATAGTAAACTTTAAACGGTTATAAGTAATATTTGTCAGAATACAAAAACTTCTCACACCCTCAGAAATCACCTTTAATCACGGTTTAGACCTCACATTGGACTGTAGAGCAATATTCCTATGAAAGTTTTCAATCTATTACTTATCAAAAGTAGGTTTGTGGTGCAGAAGAACCTCTGCTTCTCTGAAGCTATGGGGGAGATTGTCATTTTCATGAGCAATTATAAAGGTTTGCACTTTGAATTTTATTAGATATGGAGTGGGCCGGGGGCTAGGTTGACAAATCGCAGATGCTTCAGATATTCTACACAGGATATAAAACAGAAAATTTTAATAAACAGTTATGTGATATACAGTATTTATTTTAATATAAAAGTAGTAAACTAATTTAAAATAGATGTTACAAGAAGATAGTACGTACCTGATTTCTGGCTTCAAGTTTGTCCAGGGCTGGAGTATTCCCCGCTCAGACCTCTGAGTCTGCGTGGCCAGGTCCAGCGCGCGATTTCCTCCTTTTCACTGACCTGCAGCCCTGGGCCAAACTCAGAAGCCATAGGATTTTGAGATTTTTTTTTTTTTTCCTTACCCAATTCTGAGATAAATTCACTTCTTCAATATCCTGCATCACTGGATAAAAAGTTGACACCATTCTCCTTTCTGCTTGAGACAAGAAGGTAGGGCGTGGCTCACACTGGCTGGGAAAGGAGTCACCAAGTTGGAACACAGCCCCCAAAGCCCCGCACTTAGACTTCTCGCGAGAACTCCAGCAGGTTTTCCATCGGAGGGCCCCGACCTGGCTTCAGCCTGAGGAGTGGGTGATGCAGAGAAGACAGGCCACACTGGGATTTTGCCACTGCTTGATTTCGCATGGCGGCTCCTCCTCAGGCTGTAGTGTGTACTTCATTTCCTACTTTTACTTGGCACAAACTTGTGCTTGTCTTAACCAATTTTATTTTGGCCCAGGATAAAAAGCCACCTCCAGAAGAAGACTCCAGCATCCCCAACAGCTGGTAATATATTGATCCTTAACACTTACTGCCAATATGGCACAGCTTCAAATTTATACAATTTCTTGCTTTATTCTGACATATTCCACTATAATATACAATGAAGTAATAGTCTACTTCAAAGCTATACAAAATAAAGTAGTTTTATTCCACTAGCCAACTTGAGGACTATTCAAGGCTACACTTTGTAAATATGTTAAGAACTTTATACTGTAAGGACTTTTTCACACATATTGTGAACCAAACAAATTTTTTTTAACCTTCATAGGTTTTTAGAATTGATCCTATGACCAAATATAGATCAGTAGGAGAAAAACAAACTTCTGACATTGCCAGTCCTATGGATAACCCACTAGTATTATGGACTACTGGACTATATTGGATTATTTTGTTGAATTCACGCACCTATAATATTTAAATGGCAATGGAATACCCATCTCTGACAAAACTAAACAAAAAAATGGGATATAAATGAAGGACTATTTTTTATCTTTATATACAAAATAGGATAGATATACAGCTACTTTCTCTTAATTCGATGAGAAGAAAGATTTGTACAAATAGTGTTTGGACAGGATATCATGTCTGCATCTTGTATTATGAATAACCACTACGAAAACAACAATATGCAATGCATTAATTATTGAAACTGTCCCACTAATTGGTTTTGAAACTGTCTCATTGCTATTTGTTTCTCAGTAAAATAAATTTTTAAAAAAGAGAAAAACAAAGCCAGGCACGGTGGCACACATCTATAATCTCAGCATTCAAGAGGCTGAGACAGGAAGATTCACCAAGAGTTCAAAGAGTTCAAAAACAACTTGACCTAGTGAGACCTTGACTCAAAAAAAAGGAAAAGGAAAAGAAAAGCAGTGATTTTTTTTTTAAAAATTGTATTTGGTATAGGGTCTACAGGGTTTCACTATGTAGATTGGGCTCATAGTGATTCTCCTGTTTTCAGCCTCCCAAGCACTGGGATTACAGTTGCGCCACCACACTAAGCCTCAATCACTGTCTCAGCATGCCCCGGGGGGCAGGGCCAGCATGGCATGCAGGGGATCGAACCCCAGGCACTGGGTTCTGCCTAAGCAGGCGCTTTAGTCCACTGAGCTATCTGGCCAGCCCTAAAATGCAGTGATTTTTTAATATGTGCATTTTAATACAGCATATGTATTTCTGAGTTACTTCTCTCATTACTGACACCCAAAGTTAAAGGAAGAAAGGTTTATTTAGCTCATTTTATAGAGGTTTCAGTTTAGTTCCTAGTTGACTGGATTCAAGGCAGAGTGGAATGGCAGAGGGACATCACAAAGGAGAAACAGTTCTCATGGCAGGCAGGAAGAAGGCAGGAAGGCAGCAAAGCAGGGTGGCAACAAGGAAGCAAGTGGCAATAGCAGCCTTCTTTCTGTCCCCTGTAGTCTACCCTGGCCACACACCCTTCAGTCAGGTAGCACTCACACCCACGGTGGGCCTTTCCATTGCTCATACTCTGAACTATGCCAAAACAATCACTGGACTAATTTAGCAATCACACATACTTAATCCTGCATCACATACTCTAGACCAGCCACCTCTGAAAAAGCCCCACTTATGACCACATGAAGCTTTGAGGGGGGACAATTAAACACAAGATATAACACATATGGAGCACCCAAAAGATGAGTAAATCAAAGGTGATTAAAATTTGGACTATATGTTCCTAACTTAGTAGGGGAAAGGGAGAAAATAAAATAAAAATTATTTTTAGAAAACTAGCCCTTAGAAGGAAAGAAAAATGATAGTCTTGTGACAATGACTGGTTCCGTATCGTACCAACTTCTAGTCTCCAAAAACAGAAAACTGGGGTTGTTACCACATATGTTAAACAACTGAGTAAAAAAACTCAGGTTTTTTTTTTTTAGGAGTCTCTGATTTTAGACAAATAAACAATTTCAGGAACTAAAATGACCCTGGCTCAAAATGTTTCCTATGCCAATGTTTTCCTATGTGGCATATTTTGGGGTAGCTTATCATGAAACCCTCCAAAAGGACACTCTAGCTCTTATTCCACTGAGGTTCCTATCCCTCTAATACCAAAAAGCATCAGTCCCGCCTGCCTTGGCTTGCGGTTGTTTTTATCATACTACAATTTGGTTAAGTCTTTCTTACCAGTATTTAAAAGTGGTCAATGCAGGAACTGTTCATTCTGTAAAGGATTATTGAGCTTACACAGGACACAGAAGTAGCCAGGAGAAAAGAGACCTATTGTGAATTCTAGGGTGTAGCTTTAAGCATGTAGATTGTGAGGCTTGGTGGTTCCATTCATTGAAAAGATGACAGCTGTGCTTTGGGTGGGAATACGTCCTCCACGCGGTGATTGTGAATTTAAACATTTTGGGCTGGGGAGAGTTCGGGGGTCTAAGCGCCTGCTTGGCAAGCACAAGGACAGGGGTTCGAACCCAGGTATCACATGCTGTGTGGCTCCCCCCCCCCCCCGGGAAACACCATGCCAGCCACAGACAGGCGTGGTGGCACATGCCTGTTATCCCAGCGCTGGGGACGCTGACACAGTTGGATCACTACGAGTCTGAACTGCATAGCCAAAAAATAGTATCAAAAATAATAATAAATTTAAACATTTTGATTTTTGTTCATCTTGAGCTTTGAGTTTCAAATAACTGAAGAACCACCAAATGGATTTCCATGTAGGGAGACCATAGGTCTGGACGCAGATCTGGGACTCGTCAGCATGTGGAAAGTAGCTGGCGCCAGCAGAGATGAAACAAGATCTCCCTAAAATATCTTTCAAGAAAAATTACTTCTCATGCAATTATCAGCGCATTTTCTCACAGCTTCTCCTACAGAAGGCGCTAGAAAAGCAATGAACATGCTAGTAAGACCCTCGACCCATTTCGTCGGGCAGGTTCTGATAGCGCCTCTCGGCCCAGAACTAGTGTCCTGCGAAAGCCAAAGCAGCACACTTTGACCGCAGCAGAGAGGGCAGTGCTTAGCCAGGACAGTCTGAGCACTGAGTCCTGGGTGAAAACAGGGCCGATTTTAGGGGACCTGTACGATCGCAGACTCGGGTCTCCTCTAAATTGCACAGTACATTCAACAGAACTTCAGAGGACGTGGTTGGGGATTCACAGGCCTCCACGGGGCGCTTGGCAGGTTTCTGAGATCAATTTTCCTAGAGCCCGACTTCTGACTGAGCTGAGACACGGGGCCTATGGGACCAACAAAAGTGACCCGACTCCGGAATCACAGCCCCCTCCACGCCCCCACACGCAGCGGGGAGCCACCACGCTAGCTCTCTGCAGCCGCGTTGGGAACTCTCGGGTCTATGAGGTTCGGCGCGGGCGTTCTCGCCTGTCCAACTCTGAACTCCCACTTGCTCGTCCTCCAGTCTTCGCCCACCAGACCTTTCTTTTTGCCCTCAATTTCTTATCTTCCCGAAAGCCTGATGTTGAAACAGAGGCACACAGACTGCGGAATCCGGAAGCTGTGTGCGTTGGGATCTGAGCTCTCCCAGAGACCACCGCGTACCAATTGTTGAAAGACAGACACAAAGGAAAAGAGACAAGAGAGGGGGAATACAAAGGAGAAAAGCAACAATCGGAGGAAGCTCCGGCAAAGCGAGCCGGAAACAAAAGAAACGCGAGGCGGCAGGGGGGCGGGGCACCCAGGCTACCTCCTCCGGCTCGCGCTCTTCCAGTCCTCAACCTGGTCCGCCCGCCGTGTATATTAGCGGGGAGCCGCACGGGGCTGCAGTACGTTGTCTTTCTCCACTGCCGAGATCATGTCCGGGAGAGGAAAGGGCGGGAAGGGACTTGGTAAGGGTGGCGCTAAACGCCACCGTAAGGTCTTGCGAGATAACATCCAGGGAATTACAAAGCCCGCTATACGTCGTCTCGCTCGCCGTGGCGGTGTCAAGCGGATTTCTGGTCTCATCTACGAGGAGACCCGGGGTGTCCTGAAGGTGTTTCTGGAGAACGTCATCCGTGACGCCGTCACCTACACCGAGCACGCGAAGCGCAAGACCGTCACCGCCATGGACGTGGTCTACGCGCTCAAGCGCCAGGGCCGCACCCTGTACGGCTTTGGAGGCTGAGCGGAGCGTCTGCCTTGTCTTCACTACCAACGGCCCTTTTTAGGGCCACCCACGCAGTTCCAAAAGAGCTGGCTACTTTGCAGTGGCAGGAGTGGTAATCCGACTTGAGTAGGTGGCTGAAGCACTATTTAAGGACAGCTGGATGGTGGGAACTTAAACTGCGAGGAAGGAAGAGCTCGCGACGGCGCTGACAGCTCAGGTTGAAAGTGGCCGCTCGCCTTCCCTACCTTCGCTGTGTAGCGCAAGCAGGACTTCAGAGGGGGTGCTGTCTTGTGGCGACCTGGTATCAAAGGGCAGCTCATAACGTTAACTGCCTTAGGACCCAAGTAAATCTCAGCGCAATGTAAAAGTTCTAACCCTGCCCAGTTGTCTATCCTGATTTTCCACTCTTAGCCGCTAAAGGGGAAACCAGGTCTAAGGGCTTAATGTTAGTGGCTTGTGCTGCGTGTTTCTGAGGTTTACAAAATCAACCCCAATATGCTGAGTAACTCAAAAGCTTACTGGTGAGTTTGCAGGTTTTCCTGGCAATTTAAACGAGCAGTCAGTACTCTTGGCCTTCCCATGCTCATTTCCATGCTCATCATAAAAAGGCTTAAGAATTTAGTCCCAAGAACCTGAGATGATGAGCGGGTGGCCTTGCGAGCAAGAGTATAGATGAAGGTGAGTGATAAAGGAGCTGAACAAAAATTCTTTAATCGGAACTTTAAAACAGCATCTCCAAGAAATGTAATTCAGGTATGCGACTTTTACCTGTTTGGGCCTGTTGTAGCTTAGTAAATTCAGAGGCCTGTTAAGAACATCCGTACTACTAATACAGACAATAAACTTTAACCTGATAAAAGAATTAATTTTCAGTATCAGTGTGGCAAAGAATACAGCAAGCCAGTGCTTCATTTCTCCTAAACTCCCCAGATGTGAAGATTGGCAGGTCTGCAAAAACGCTTGGGTGGAAGGAGTTTAACAGTTGGTGCTTTAGTAACACTTGATGCTTCAGCGGTGGAGCTGGTAAGACTCACCCCTTGGGAGCCTGTTGTCAGAACAGGGAAAAAAAGTAGTTAATACGATAATGTAAAAGATATGATCAGAAGATAATGCTTACATTTTTGAAAATTTAAAAGACATTAATTTCCCTGGCATGAAACACTTACCCATCGTTTTTGCCACTCTGAAGCGTTCTGGAAGCCTGCTCTCATGAGTGTCTAATTTGCTGTCATGACTGCCTCCACAGCCTGAATTGATTCAAAACATTTACTTTTCATGTTCATTTTGACTTGGGAAAAGGCAGCCGTTACATGTGTCAGATCCAGTGAATAAGGTGGATGAGGACACACATTAATTTTTTTTCCCTTTATAAATAAGGAATATTTATTGAGGGATAGAAATCTCCTGCCTGTGATGGAGGAGACACTCAGTGGGCTGCCTGAGGACTCCACTTCTCAGGAGAAGTTTTATAGAGCACAACAATGAGTCATAACATGGATTATGGCTATCGTTAACCAAAAAGATTATAAACATAACTACTTAGGTAATACTGATCCAATGGGGAAGTAAGTCACATAGTGAGTGGGCATGGAAAGAACTTCTTGGGTAGGTGATGGATCCAGGGGCCTTGGTTTCCTACTGAGGTAATTCATGTCTATCTAGATTTTATTAGATTAGGTGTTACTAATTGTCCCTCGAGAAGTATGTAGGCCTTGTCCTTTGAGGTTTGTCCTTGTTCTTGTTTTTTGAGACAGGGTCTCACTATGTAGTTCAGGCTATCTTTCAACTCACTACATAGCTCAGGCTGGCCTCAAACTCACCATGATCCTCCTGCCTCAGCCTGGATACTGGGATTACAGGCATGGGCCACTATGCCTGGCTGTTGTTATTTAGAAGTTTAGCCTCAAACTGACACATCTGTGGCCATTGTTAGTGTGTTTTCACCTTTTGTCTTGACTCTCTTGAGGGGCCAGCTCTGCCTGACTGCCTATAATGTCCCTACCTAACTCAGCTATCTATAATATCACCACCAAGAGGAAGGAGAGAGAAAGGAAGGGGAAGGGAGAGGAGGAGAGGGAAAAAAGAGAGGAGGAAGGGAGGGGAGAGAGGAAGAAGAGAGGGAAGGAGAGGGGAGGAGGATTAGAGAGAACAGGCAGGAGGGGTGGGTGTGGCAGCTCGTGCCTATAATCCCAGCACTTAGTAGGATCATCAAGAGGTAAGGCCAGCCTAGGTGCCAGAATTCTTATAGGATAGGCTTGTCATCTGATACTGGATGATATTTAGAAAACTCAGTTCTGGGGCCAGCCAGATAGCTCAGTGAATTAAAGTGCCTGCTTAGACAAACACAGGGACCAGGGGTTCAATCCCAGGTCTGCAGAACTGGCCCTATCCCTGGGCGTGCTGAGCTGGCAATGAGAGTGGGTGTGGTGGTACATACCTGTAATCCCAGCTCTTGGGAGGCTGGAAAACAAGAAGGATCACTACAAATCTGATCTGTGGTATGAAACCCTGTAGACCCTGTACTAACTACATAAAAAAAAAAGAAAAGAAAAGAAAGAAAACTCAGTTCCCACTACCTAATGAAATATTCTTTAAAAAAAAAAAAATAGCATGAGACATTACCTAAATTCTTCTGGTCATAGAAAAAAGGCCTACGAATAGCAGGTAAATTTTAAGGGGCATGTGTATGGGTGGGGGAGGGGCTAGTTTGTTTTTGTC
>NW_004524624.1:11569885-11582100 GCF_000260255.1 Octodon degus | reverse complement strand
TAATAAGTATATCTTCAAGGGGCATCCACTTAAATATGAAGGCTTCAAGTTTATCATTCTTTATAGTTGACTAGTACTCCATTATATAAAAGTACCACATCTTTTTCAATCATTCCACATGTGACAGGCATCTTGGTTGTTTCCAAGATCTGGCTATCACAAATTGTGCTGCTATAAACATAGGCAGGGCTGCCTTGAACTATCATGTAGCTCAGGCTGGACTCGAACTTGCCGCACTCTTCCTGCCTCAGCTTCCCAAGTGGGATTACAGGCATACACCATGTAACCCAACTCTTAAGTGTTCTTTCATGATGTTTTTTCTGATGTGTCCCAGGGGAGTTACATTTAAAATCTCAGGTCGTTATTTGCTAACCATAAGGATGGTTTTAACACATTCACAATGGGGTATGCATACATGACTGGCCCCTTGGGTGGCTTGTTCTGCCCCATGCTACCCGGATGTACCATTGGTAGTTCAAATTGCCAGGAATGTGTTAATCAGGGAAGACACATTATGCTATTTTCAGTTTGATGTTGGAAGAACTCTTCAAATGTCTCCAGGCTGATTTAGGAGAAACTACTTAAGAGGACTTATTCCTGTCCTTAAATAAACTATTACAACTAACAGATGTTGTAACTACAGACAAAGAGAAACATCAATTTTTCAAAACTTTATATACAAAGGCAACTAGGGTTTCTAAATATTAAGTAGCAGATGCTAAACCTGTTTGATAAGGACCACAGCTTTCACACACTAGATAACAGCTTCCTCCTTTGCGTGTGTGCGCACGTGTATGTATGTGCATGTGCGGTACTGGGGAGCGAACCCAAGGCCTTCACATTGACCTAATCCCTAGTCCTTTTTAAATTTTAATGTTGACATGGAGTCTCGTTAAGTCCCAGGCTGGGATCAATATTGTAATCTTTCTGCCCTGGGCTGCCCGAGTGCTAGAATATAGGCAGGTACCACCACACCTAGCTTAACCTTCTTTTAGAATATTCTTGGTGTCTGCCAACTTCTTGTTGTGGTTTGGAGTTTGGATACTAAACGTCCCCCAAAGGCCATGGGTTGAGGGCTTGGTCAGCAGCGTGTGGTGTTGTTAGGACACAGTGGAACCTTTACAAGGTGAGGCCTATAGGAAGAAAGCCCTGTCCCTGGGTGCCCTGCCTTTGAAGGGAATACCAGGATCCTGGTGTCTCACACCTCCTTCTCTGCTTTCCAGTCAACCTAAGGTGAGCAGCTTTGCTCTACCGGGTGCTCCCCACCATGATCTGCCTCACCAAAGGCCCCAAACCAAGGAAGCCAAGTGACCATGGATGGAAACCTCTGAAATCATGAACCAAAATGTCTTTCCTCTTTCTAAATTGATTTTTCAGGTATCCTGTCTCAATAACAGAAAGCTAACATACTTCTCCTCTAAGATCCTAGCTTTCACTACACTAATTTTTCTTGAACACATTTTCTCAAAGAGATTTTATTTGATAATTCAAGAAAAATTTTCTGAGGTAAACAACTTCACGTCAACTCAGTAGATATTTTTCTTCCATAACCCTGACTTCAGCAGGGAAAGATACAGAATCCCTTTGTTACAAGATCAGTTTAATTTTAGGCTCCAGAAAAGCCTGAGTCTCCCAGTTGTTGAGGATCACTCTGTATAATTTTTTGGGGAAAATCATTTTATAATTAAATTGTGATTATGGCTTGTCCAAGACCTAGTGCCTTGCCCTGCAGACTGGCTTTGGTCACAGTTGAGGCCTCAGTGGTCCCGTGAGGCTGTGATGCCCTTGGGCAAGATTGTACCAGCTGAAGCCATCCTGGTGCCTTGAGAATCCAGTAGTTATAAAATGGGGTTTCACCTTGGGGAAAATCAAACTCCTCCAGCGGCCATCTCTCCCCAGGGTCCTCATTAACCTAAAGATCCTCACTGGCCTCTGAGTCATGTGATAGTCTCTCCAATTACTATACACACCCAATAAACACTAACTAGCTCAGAGTGCCTTTGTCTTTGGCCCTCCTGAGGCAGTGACCTCCCAGCCCCCCACGCCCCAGTTATGCATCACTAAATTTGTCTGTTTCTTTCTTCATCCTTTCTTCGTATCCCTCATACAGGCTGTTGGGGATCTTGGCCAGGTCCTTGATACTCGGTAGCTCAGACCAAACAGACTCCTCCAAATTTAGGCAACAATATTCCAATTATTCAGATGAATTTCAGAAGTATCCTCCTAGGGTCCACACTAATGTTTTACGAGCCTGACTTTCCACTGGGTGGCTGATGGCAGCAGTATTTTACCGTAGTTTTAATCACACCTTGTAAAGACACTCATTAAAATTACACAATATGAAGTAATGCATATTTTGCATTAAATGCTCTCTTAATCATTTCAAACAATAAAGAATACAATACTATTTTAACCATCTGTAACAGTGGAAAATATAATCTATTTTGTCTCTTTAGTTTGCTAACAAACATAATTTCCTTGCCATCTGTGCCCCGAGTGCTTTCCCTAAGCCCGCTGCTCTTTCTCCTCCAGAATGAATTCAAGACTTCCACTGGAATAAACACACACAGATGACTGGAGTCTGTGCTGTTGGTCTACTTCCATTACTGTGAGCGTAGAGGTATCCCAGCACCTCACTGACAAATCAAACTGCACTAATGGATTCCTCTGAGTTCTATCCTCCCTTCTGCGCTTTCACCTCTGCTTAGCAGCAGTATCCCCACACACACTCAAACTAGATGCTTCCAGGTCAATTTTCACTACATTATTTTTATTTGAAGGTACACTTTTGGTACCTTATATTCTGGGATTTTTTTAATCTTTTTTTCTGGCTTAGGCTGCCTTAAGGGTGGGTCTGGTAAGGCTGTTGTAGCCAAAAATCGAATGACAACAAGGCAAGTCCAAAAGTTAAAGAAGCGCTTTATTTTAGCTGGTACCCAGCGGCAACACCTGGCACAAAGTGCCTAAGTGAGCCCCGAAGGGGGGGAGCACGGGGTTTATAAAGCTTAAAACCACAAAACAGGCGGGGTACAACTCAGGGAGTCCAAGGACACATGGCAGCTGCTGAGACTAGATATGGTTAGGGGTCTAGAGAAGTTCTTGGAATTTAAGGGTGGGGCGAGGGCTTACAGCAACGGCTTGCAGAAACAGAAGTTTTGGGAGATAGGCACATTTTACAGCAGCTGACATGGTTCACTAAGACGGCGCATACAGAACAGGATGGCGGCGCTTTGGTCAGGTTATAACAAGGCATGTGAAGATGGGGATCAAACCACGGTGCCCTGTGCCTGACTGGGCTTGCCCAAGCAGGCGCTTAAACAACTGAACTAACCGGCAAGGCCCTGTACCTTTTATTTTAGCTGCTGATCTTCATGTCATTTCTGTACTTAAGTCAGAATTGAACTGGTTGTCTCTCAATCTCCTCTGTATCTGCCTCTCTGTCTCTGTGTCTTTGCGTGTGTGTGCGCACGCGCATGCACATTACCAGGAAATGAACTCCAGGACTTCACATGACCCAAAACCTTAGCCTCTTTTATATATTTTGTTATGAGATGATTTTATGTTGCCCAGGCTGGGCTTGAATTTAGGATCTGCCTGTCTCAGCCTCCCAGACTGCTGGGATTACAGGCAAACTAAAATTTATGCAAAATGTTACTAACATGCATAAAAATATATATAAATGTGTAGAGAATTATTAAGAAGAATGTTTATAAAAAATTGAGAGTGATTTATAGATACTGATTTTATTATCTTCATGGAACATTTCTGAATTGTGTAAATCTCTTAAAATAACTATGAATATTATTTTCCCTAAAATAATCAGATGATAGATTATTTTAATAATTGATAGATAGGCAGATAGTCTGCATTATATCACCTATGGGAAATATTCACTTCTGACATAGTTATTTTTCATCTTTAGTGCTATGGAGAATTCCTCCCTTTGTCACGGGAATATTTCAAACATCAAATTAAAAGACCTATGAGAAAAAAAAATTGAGGACAAGAGCTAACACATTTCTTTCCAACAATATCCAACTTGGTTTACAGGCTTTGGAATCACTAGGGGAGAAGAGGGTGCTATATAAAGAGCAAAAATGAAATGGGTAGACTAGGAAGACCTAGACAAGTTCAGCCTCTTGGGGTCGGACCAGAGAAATATGTGCACTATGAAGAAGCAAATTGGGGCTGGCGAGATGGCTCAGTGGTCTAAAGCACCTACTTAGAACAAGCTTAGCAAAGCACAAAGACCGTGGTTCAATCCCCCAGCACCACATGCCAGCCAGCCCCGCCCCCTGATGGGCTGAACTGGCCACACACACACATAAATAAAAGAAGCAAATTGACTTTCTGGGGGACTTGACTAGTGCAATACATTCAATGAATTATTCAAATCTTCACAATACCAAAATGTAAAAATTATCCTCATTTTAAAAGGATGAGAAGGATGTTTATCCAACTAATAAAACATGGCATTCTCCAGCACACCAGATAAGCCCCAGTCTTTTACTAAAGTATTCTATGCGATTCTACAGCACAAAGAATCCGAGGATCCGTTCACGTGTTTATCGTATTCTTTAACAGAACTACAGGCCATCAGTGCCGGGAAGTCCATGGACACCATTGGTCTCTTTTCCTTATTATACTTTTCCTCTGACTTAAAGATAAAACTGCCCTAGAGTCCTGTCGCCATCAGACCCCTGAGTGGGTGAAGGTGGTCTCAGAGGCCATGCCCGGGCCGTGTATTCAGGGGCTTCCGCCAGAACTCCTGGGGCTTCCTGTCCTCCTCTGGGCAGCTGGGAGGGAGCATCAGGACCCCCAGCTCTCATCCAGAGCCCCAGCCCAGTGCCGGAGGGGTGTACCGCTGGCCACCCCTCAGGAAACAGGAGGCCGGTGAGGGAGAAGGGGCCGCGTGGCCTGAAGCCAGCTCTCCAGCAGCTCCTTCTCCTGTCTCTAGGAAGGGGCCGCCCTCCTCCCCGGCACTCAGGTGGGAAGGTCAGAGCCGTCTTTGGTCACTTTTTGCCTCAAAGAGCCCTTTATGCCGTTTCCCCCATCCAGGCTCAGGCAAGTGTGCCGGTGCAATAAGGACAACAGCTTCCTCCTGCCCCTTGCTGCGCTGCCTCCCTTGTTCTCATCTCTGGTACCTTCGTCCCTGTCCCTGAGGCCTGTGACTTGACTTCTGTCCCTGGACGCTGCTCTTTTCTCCAGTCCCATGTGCAATCCTTGACCTTCAGGTTCATTATAGTTATACACAGCTCACATCGTGTGACGGGCCTGCTGGACGCCGCCTTCACTGTGTCCCCTGAAATTTTCTCCTTCATTTCGAAGGAGGGCCTCTGCAGAGGTAGTAGGCTAAGGATTCCTGATGAGATCATCCTAAGTGTAGGGTAGGCCTTAAATCCAGTGACTGCTATGTTCATAAGGGAAGGGAGAGGAAATCTGGACTGGGAGGCACTGGTGGGACACCGTGGAGAGACAGAGTTCTGCCACCACAAGCCAAGGTCACCAGGCATGAAGGCTCAAAGGAACTAGAAAAGTTACCCTCCAGAGCCTTGGAGCACGGAAACTGGATCTCAGACCTGTGCCGACTCGAATGCTGTGAGAATAGACTGGAGTGCGCGGTGGTCATTTGTTGCGGCAGCCCAGAACACCAGTGCAGCGTCCTCACGCACCGTGGGTGTATGCCTCCCTTGAGAGAGAGCAGGAAGAGGCTGCCGCTGCCACTGTGAGCCATGGGGAGGCCAGCCTGCGGGGGATCAGGGAGCGTTCCCTACGGGGACAGATTTGACACAATACATAGGACATTTTATGTGTTACATAGATGATGTGTGAAGGGCTTACAAAGCAGGCTTACAGTGGCCATCTGCGGAGTCAGACAAGGAAGAACGCAAAGGGGCCGACTGTGCACTGGGTTACTGGAGGACCCAAGGGAAAGCTGAAGGCCAGGAGTCTCGGCATTGTGGTACGAGGCCACTTCGGGAAGCCCACGGGTCTGCGCTGGAAGGCTGAAGGAGCTGGAGATGAACGGCCAGGGGTCTCACATGGCGAAGACCAAAGCTCCTCCAGAGAAGCAGAAGGGCAGATGGCTTTCTCTTTTCCCTTTGGATTTTGCAAGCCTGTTGCTTGGTGCCACACACGTCCCAGCTGGGCCATTCCTCGTCACCCGGTGGCCTGCACGTCAGTCATCCACAGACACACGCAGAACCACGCACCACTAATCCACTAGGTGCTCCTTACTCCATTCAAGTTGTCATCAGGACTATCTATCCTTTGTTGGGAGACCAATATTTTGAGAACTCAGCATCGCTTTCAAGGGAAGAGATGCCTTGGGAAACCGGGTGCTGAATAAGGGGAGTGGTTCGGGTCCACAAAGGAACCACCTGCAGCCTGGGAGGCTCACTGTGGGCGGCAGCCTCATTCCTGATCCCTTTTTCTCCTCTGCTGCCGCTTTCCCTCCCTCCCTGCCCCTGCCCTCCCATCACATTCAATCTGGGTCTTTCCACGTAAAGAGCCCTGGTATCTGTTATGAGTGTAAGAATAGCAAACTAAGTTTGCCATCACCATTTTAATGAATTGCCATAGAATTTGTGGTTTAAGCAACCGTAACGTCTCCTCTTCTAGTTGTGGAGGTCGGAAGCCCCAGATGCGTTTCTGGCAGCCGGAACATGTGCTCCACGAGCAGTTACCTCTGGAGGCTGCAGGTGAGGCCTGCTCCTTGAGTCCTTCCCCTCTAGACAGTGCAGGCAGCTTTCCACTCCTGGACCATCGCTCCAGTCTCCGCTCGCTCACGTGGCCACAGCACTGTCTCCCTCACTGGCCTTCTTGTTTCCCTCGAGTAAGCACTTTGGTGATTACAGGATCCATTCTAGTGACCCACTGCATGCTCCCCGCAGTGAGTCATTTATTCTTGTCCACCGTCCCCTTGCTACATAAAGTCACACAAGTCGCAGGTACGGGGAAGTGGACGCCTCCTGGGGTCCATTATTCAGTCTACCACAAGTGTGCGCCTCTCCCTGAAGCGTTTCCCGTCAAGTTCTGCTCTTGGCTCAGACCACCAGCTCCGGTAATGGTGAACCGGAGCTGGGAACTTCTGGGCATGGTGACCTTTTGAGTGAATATTCAGAGGCTGTTGGAATTGGACTCCCTTTCCCCCCTTCCCTGACCAGCTACAGAATTCCTGGCAGGGTCGGAGTGCTGAACCCTGAGATGAACCACGTGAAATAGCTACCCCGAGGGCACTCTGAATCCACCAGGAGGCATAAAGGAATTCCAGAGAAACTGAAAATCGAGGGGAGGGAATGCTCCTCAGCCCCTCAGGGAATGCTCTCTGGGGGCCTGAGCAGAGCACTATGGGAGGTGGCGGAGGCAGTGGGCCAAGCTGGGCAAGCTTCCTGGGAGTGAATCCTGAAGACTGGAGAGCTGGCCTGTAAAGGGCAGGGAGATGCCCGGACGGAAAACTCAATGCGCCAAGCTGCGGCACTGCTGGGAATCACAGGTGTGGTCAGGGCCTGAGCACACGGGAGCAGCTAGGGGAATAGCTCAGGGTGTCTGGTCAGGAGCCGGGGAAAGCTGCCAGCTTAGGAGAGCTAAGGAGATTGGCCTTTGTGATTATTTTCATTTTCCTGAATAGTTACTAGCAGTGTTAAATTTTTCTCATTTTGGAGGACACACTGCTTTCCACTATAGGGGTGCTGTTTCTTCGGTCATCTGCAAAACGCATCATCAGGCAGGTCTCACTCTGTTGTTTTAATAGGGGACTCCTGAGACGCGGTGAGACTCATTCGGACATGAGTGGCAGGTGGAGCCTGGACTCTGCCAAGCCCGTGACTTAGCGCTTAGGCTCTGCTCCTTTGTACCGCCGGCGATGCCTGTGTGTGGACTGCATTATGAAGGCAAAGTGGGGAGGGCGTGGGAAGCCGAGAAGCACGGGCCTGACAAGATTATCCATGGGGCAGGGTGGAAGACTCTCTCCCAGATGTTGGCGGAGTCCGGTGGTCCGCGGGTCAGCAGGCAGAGAAGAGAGGATCCAAGCAGAGACCCTTGACCCGAGTCTCCTGTACCTCCTGTGGCCCTCTCTTGGAGCTTGCGTCATGCACTCCTCACTTGGTGTTTTCTGCCTCTCTAGATGAACTTTAGAGTTCTGCCCTTTGGACAGAATACCTAGCCCTGGCACTCAGTAGTGGAAATTGGGCAAAATTCTGAAAACTTCTCAGTCTGTACACAGGAATGACAGCCATCTGCCTGCCTTGCAGGATTGCCATGTTAGAAAAAAAGAGTCGTGAGCCAGGTATGGTGGTGCATGCCCGTAATCCTAGCACTTGGTGGACTGAGGCAGGAGGATTGCCTGGCCAGCCCAGCTGCACGGCAAGTTCAAATCCAGCCTTACCTCTGTCTCCTTCTACCACCGCCTTGACTGAGGGCAGCATCAGCATTATTGACGCAAAGCTCAAATCCAGCTAAGAACACAAGGGCCATGGAAGGCTTTTTCTAGAAGTAGGCCTGATATTATGAAAATTTTCAAGAGACTGTGTCTCAGAATGAAAGAAAGAACGAAAGAAAGAAAGAAAAAGATGTGAGATGCAAAGTGCATTCAGCCCTCACTGGATTTAGCACAGACTTACGTTTCTAGACTGTAGTGCACACTGTGGCCCTGTTGACACCACATTAGCCTTCCTCCTAGTAGGCGGATAGGCCTTAGGAAGCCTGAGACCAAGCGGTTGAGGGGCCCGAACAGCATGCATCGTCAGCTCAGCAGAGAAGCAGAGACTTCAATGTATGGTACAGTTCGAGTCATTTGTTTGTTAGGTCTCTACCCCGACGCGATCCCCCAGTGCACAGTGACAGCTGAGGCTACACGCTGTGCAGTCTTCTGACCCCTGGCCATCTGGTTCCAGAGCAGGCTTACAGCCTTCCGGGTCACCATACCCTATGGCCCAGGGACACTGGGAAAGGAAGAGTTCGTCAAAGGCCCTTCTGCCTTAGACTGAGACCCAGGGTAGACTGAGAAGCTATCTTTCTGAGGGCCGGGGAGATAGCTCAGTAGAGTAAGCGTTTGCCTGGCAAGCGCAAGGGCCTGAGTTCTATCCCCGGTTCTGCAAAACAAAACAAAAAAGGACCTATCTTTCATAAATGTCTTTCAAGATTCTTCCAGGATGAGGGCTCTGGGTAAACACTGACTATCCAAAGAGGACAGGAAGACATGTTGCAGTTCCAAAGTAACATCAAGTAACGGGTCGATAAAGAACTTAATTCCCTCGTTGCCGGAACCCTGGGGGCTCCTCTTGTGTACATAAAGGAAAGGTGTGCAGATGCACACTCAGAGTAGATGCCTTTGTGGCAGCGCCCCTGTTTCAACTACAAGGTGTAACCCTGTTTACTTCACGATAAATTCCACCTTTACTTCTGGTCGGCTGCCTCTGTGTGTTGAAAGAATTTCTTCATCAAGGACACAAAGAGGAGCAAAGCGGGAAGGGGCCGGTTCCTTGCTGCATTGAGAGCCAGCTTCCCAGTGACACCTGGGACACACTCTTTCGGTGACGATCATCCGTCTCCTGCTGTCCTTTCTGCTTCTTGGCGTGCTCATCTGCTACCTCCCCTCGGCGTCCCTGCTGGCCTACGGTGCAGGCCTCAGCCCTCTTCTCCGTAACCCTGGGCAGATCTCATCCGGTTGCCAGTCTTCCGTGATCCTGATCTATGGAGGGCTGGCTTGCAGGTATCTCCAGTGCAGCTTCTGTATTTAATGGCTTCGTATTGCTAACTCATGATGGGTACGTTCTCTTAGGTAATACCGATCTCAAGCTCAGTGTCAGGGAGGGCCTTGTGCATCTTCTTGGTCTTAAAAGCAATTTCTGTCCCCCGAGCTCCCCACCTCAGCGAAATCTACCATTGTCTCCTATCCCCGCAGAGCAGAAGCTCCTTCCTCTCTTGCATTCTCCAGACGCCTACACTGCCAAAGCTTCTTGAGTCTGTCTTCTAGCATTCCCTCATATGCATCACTATACCTCTGTCTCCTTCTACCACCGCCTTGACTGAGGACAGCATCAGCATTATTGAGGAAAAGCTCAAATCCAGCTAACAACACAAGCGCCGTGGAAGGCTTTTTCTAGAAGTAGGCCTGATATTAAGAAAATTTTCAAGAGACTGTGAATTGCTTTTTGCCCCTTTCCTTTAATCTGCGAGCAGAGAACTACTTATGTACCTGACTGGCTCGATTTTTATATCCGTGTTAAAAATTGGGTACCACTTTGCCTTCGTTTCTCAAACCAGCTCAAACATTCCAAGTGTTCTTATTAGGCCCAGAAAGTTTGGCCTTCACCGGATAGTGGCAGGAATGTCAACTTTGTCCTCTCAACGAAAAGGCATAAATGCTATCACTAAATCTCCTGTGTCTGTTTGTGAATGCCCAAGGTTCTGGGGAATTCCTCAGAGTCCCACCCAGTCACACTGAGCACCGGACCCTGTGGCCCTGGCCTTGTGGGCTGAATCTCTAAATGGCTGCTGATAGATAAAGCGGGGTGGCGGTGTGCTGCCAAGGCCTGGCCCCAGGCTGACAGGCACTGGGTCAGATCGGCCACACTTCCTCAGAATGCCAGCATGGATAATGGGATAGGCCCTGCCGTGTTGTGTGTCGTGTCCCCCCATCCTGAAGGGCAGGGAGGTCAGCAGGACTGGGTGGTGGTCGAGAGCCTCTGTTGCGTATCAGCCCTGGAAGACAGACCTTGGCGCGGACAAGGCCCCGTCCTTAAGGGTCATCTTTGACAGAAAATAAAAAGAGTAAGCCGGAGGGCTTCTAGGGTCCCTCGGGAGCCCAGAGAGACCAGACCTTGGATTTCCCAGTGTTCCTCCCTTGCTCTTTTCACCCTCTATCTTTGAGTTTGGTGAGGACTCCTCTGTCAGCAAGAGGGGCACAAGTGCCTAGAAAGTGAAGAGAAGGGTGAAGGCAGGACCTCGCTGTGCTCACTAAGCTAGGGACAATCGAATTGCTTTAGCCATGACATGTGGAGGCTGTCCTCAAGTCCCAGGACCAAGGAGGTCTTGGATAGTGTTGGTGTTTAGTTTGGTTGGCATGTTGCTTTAAATCTGCCTGAGTGTTGGTTCAGTTTGGGATCTATGACTGTTATGGAGAAAGGCTCTGACACGGACAAATGTATGCGCTCGGAGGTAAACAGGGGGCTGCTTAGCTCTGCGACAGTGGGCAAGTACTTATCCTCTGAGAATTTCGCGAATGTCAGTGATGAGCTGTTGGGTACGAAGGTGCTGCCCCTATCCGGACAGCGCTAAGTTATTGCCACTTTGGGGCATAATTGAGTTTAGGTCCCAAGGATCCCACTGTCCATTGTGAGTCTGAGTGGCCTGTTCAGTGACCATAGGGACCTGCATTAGCTTTCTAGGGTTATGCACTAGTCTATTTTCTTTTGCTGTGCCAAAATGTTGGAGGTTGGGCAGTTTATAGAGCTGTTTATTCGGCCCATAATTCTGATGGCTGGGGGCCCATGATGGCATGGGAACTGGTGTCCTAGTGAGGGGCTCCTGGGTTTGTCAACATACGGTGGAGAATCAGGGAACTGGCCAGTGCAGAAGGGGAGAGCATGTGGGGTGCCCTCACTTTTATGTTACTGAGCCCTGACTAGAACCAATTCCACAAGACTAGCATCAATCCCTTCCCAGGGTGATGTCCCCATGACCGACCCACCCTGTGCCAGGCCCCATTTCCTAAGGGTTCCACTACCTCTCCACATGGCCACACTGGGCTCCACCCACACCTTTGTGATGACACAGTTTTCAGCACATGGGAAGCTTTCAGGTCAGGGGACACATCTCCTATCATAGCTGGCAACTGCAACAAAATACCACAAACGGGGGTGGGGGTGGGGCTTTAATAACAGAAACTTACTTTCTCACAGTTCGGGAGCCTAGAAGTCCAGTATCAAAGTGTCAGCTTGTTCTTGTGCTCCTCCCTCTGGGTGCTAGCCTTCCCTTCTTATAAAGGTGTCAGTCATTCTGTATTAAGCCCACGCCCATGGCTCCATCTTCATTCAATCACCTGTGTAGTCCTGTCTCCACCTACAGTCAAATTCTGAGGGCCTAAGGGCAGGGCTTCAAGATAGGAATGTAAGTAGGCATAATTCAGACCACAACAGAGCCTCTATTCCACAATCCCTGACTCGAGACCTAAAACCAGGAAGCTCTACTTTTCTGTCTGTGTCTGTGTCTGT
>NW_004524624.1:11555697-11567965 GCF_000260255.1 Octodon degus | reverse complement strand
GTGGCCGGCGCGCTCTTGCGGGCCGCCTTGGTGGCCAGCTGCTTCCGCGGGGCCTTGCCGCCGGTCGACTTACGGGCGGTCTGCTTCGTCCGGGCCATGATGCGCGGCAACGAGAGCTCGGCACCACAGCGGCGGGGACCGTAAGGAGGAGCGGGGCAGGCGCAGCGGCCTTTTATAGGCACAGTCTTTTCGCCACCGGGCGGGGTGGGGGCGGGGATTGAAAGGCCCGCGCTAGCGGGCCATTGGCTGTGACGTCACTCGTCCCCGCGCCGTTGATTGGCTCGGGCCTTGCCCAGCCTCGCCCCCGCCGCGCGCTCCCCTTTCCCCTTTGCCAGCAGCTTTTCGACCTGGTTCTGCATCGCTGAGTGCGAGTCAGGCAGCCGGTGCCCCCTGGACCCCTCCCTTCAAGCGGACCGCCGCGACGCCCCTTTTCCGCCGCCTGCGCTGCAGTGTGGGTCCGGAGTTGAGGCTCAACTTCTGGCCCCTCCCTTGCCCCTTGTCACACTTTTCAGGCCACCTTTCCCGGCCCGTCGTTTCTCCCCCCTCCACCCCACCCCCGCCCGTTTATGGCCTTTCGGTGGGGGGCGGGGGGAGTCACGCTTCGAAACAAGCCGGAGGGGGCGAGGCTGGGTCTCCGCCACCCAAGGCTACGTCAGATGTGCGGCAGAGCCCGGCGAGGCTCAGGCCGGGGCCCTCCACTGCACCGAAACCCCGCGTTCCCGTCCGGATAGCCGCGGTGGCCGCCGAGACGGCGCCCCGCCCGGCCTGCGCCCGCGGGCGTGGAACCGCTCGGCGCCGCCCACGGCTTTAGCGTTAGCGCCGCGGACGGCCCAGTCCCGAGACCTACGAGACGGGGGTGGGGCGGACCCGGGACGCGAGCCCGCGACTCCGCTCGGCGGGAGGACGCGGGCGCGGGCGGAGCGAGGGCCTTCACTGGCCCGGGCTCGGCGTGTGCTGCTGGCGAAGGGGAAAGGCGGGGAGGAGGCCGGGTAGGTACCGTGACAACTCCTTTTTACTTGAAAGAGTGGGTGGCTCTGAAAAGAGCCTTTGATTTCACAAGCGCCCCTGCGGGACGCGCGCTGCGCTGCGCGAAGGCCTCACTTGCCCTTCGCCTTGTGGTGACTCTCCGTCTTCTTCGGGAGCAGCACCGCCTGGATATTGGGCAGCACGCCGCCCTGGGCGATGGTGACTTTGCCCAGCAGCTTGTTCAGCTCCTCGTCGTTGCGGATGGCCAGCTGCAGGTGGCGCGGGATGATGCGCGTCTTCTTGTTGTCGCGGGCCGCGTTGCCCGCCAGCTCCAGGATCTCGGCCGTCAGGTACTCGAGCACGGCCGCCATGTAGACGGGCGCGCCGGCCCCCACCCGCTCGGCGTAGTTGCCCTTGCGCAGCAGGCGGTGCACCCGGCCCACCGGGAACTGCAGCCCGGCGCGGGAGGAGCGCGACTTGGCCTTGGCGCGCGCCTTGCCTCCTTGCTTGCCACGGCCAGACATCACAGCGACGAGCACCGCCACCAGCTAACGCTCAACCAACCGGAACACGGTCCCGAACGGCGTTGCTTCACCCTTTTATAGCTAGAGCGCGGATTGTCCGCGGAGCACGCTCATTGGCTAAAACATGGCTCTGGCCCGAGGGCCAATGGGAGAGCGCAGCCAGATTCGACTCATTTACATAATCTCGGCCCCCACGCCTTCGCGACGCTCAAAACTCGCGAATTGCAGCGCAGAGCGTTCGGAACCTTCATTTGCATGTTGCCTCTATAAGTACCTTGGCCTGGTGAGTGCGCACCCTTCACTCACCGGCACGCACGGGTTTACTCGCGCATTCCCAGGTCTGTCCGCGCAGTCCTCACTGCCCTCCGGCGCCGCTCTTTCTCTGCCATGCCTGAGCCGGCCAAGTCCGCTCCGGCTCCCAAGAAGGGCTCCAAGAAGGCCGTCACCAAGGCCCAGAAGAAGGACGGCAAGAAGCGCAAGCGCAGCCGCAAGGAGAGTTATTCCGTGTATGTGTACAAGGTGCTGAAGCAGGTGCACCCCGACACCGGCATCTCGTCCAAGGCCATGGGCATCATGAACTCCTTCGTCAACGACATCTTCGAGCGCATCGCCGGCGAGGCGTCGCGCCTGGCGCACTACAACAAGCGCTCGACCGTCACGTCCCGCGAGATCCAGACGGCCGTGCGCCTGCTGCTGCCCGGGGAGCTGGCCAAGCACGCCGTGTCCGAGGGCACCAAGGCGGTCACCAAGTACACCAGCTCCAAGTGAGTGCCGCCCGCACTTGGCGCTCCCCGGATGCCTTTCCCC
The DNA here is from genome assembly GCF_000260255.1 of Octodon degus. Lineage (NCBI taxonomy): Eukaryota > Metazoa > Chordata > Mammalia > Rodentia > Octodontidae > Octodon > Octodon degus. Next base: position 11,565,668 of record NW_004524624.1, on the reverse strand, counting down.
AAAGGCTCTTTTCAGAGCCACCCACCTCCTCGGAGAAAGAGGCTGTCCTCACGCCGCCCGGGGGACGTCTTCAGATACACCACACCAGCCGTCTGGCCCGCCTTCCCCGTCCGTCCGGCCAGGAAAGCACGCAGCCCCGCCTTGACCAAGTGCCCCCTGCCTCTCAAGTCGCTGAGGGCGCCGCGAGGCTTGCTGAAGTCGAGCCGACCGGCGGCGGCGCACATGCACGTAGGCCGGCCTTTGCCTGAGAGCCCTCGGCTCGCTCGTGTTCCCGCCCCCGTGGCCTTTTGGCCCACAGATAACGGTGCCTGACCGGCCCCTTCATGTCTCCTCGCCGGAGTCTGAGGACATCGCCAAGTTTGCCCGCGAGGGGCACTGAAAGGCCGGGCTCGCTAGGGTGCAACTAGTTGGTGCCAAGGCAGTGGGGATAATTAATTCTCCTTGACTGATCCTGAATTCTGTTTTAAGAGGATACATAAAAATCAAGTGATAATGTTACCCACCTCGAAATAGACATGAGTAAAATATTTGCTTTCCACCTTAATCTGTTTATCCATTGGAACTGAGTGCTCAGAATCCTTTCCATACCATGGAGTGAAAAACTGGTTTTCTTAATGCAGAACTTGGTGTATTTTAAGAGGCCTTCCATGGTGGAAGAGATTGGTTGGCTTGAACTTATTGTCAATGCTTGGTTTGTTTTAGGCAGTAACTGAAATAACAGGATCTCTTGTGGGCTGGCCATATAGCTCAGTGGATAGAGGCAGGGACCGGGTTAGATCCCATGCTTGCTGTGCAGGCCCCAGCCCCCAAGGCCCACTAAGATGGTATTTGAGACTGGGGGTGGTGGAGCCCGCCTGTAATCCTAGGGCTTGGAAAGCTGAAAACAGAAGGATCATGACAAATTCAATCTGTGCAGTGAGACCCTCTAGACCATGTACTGCATTAAGAAAGAAGAAAAGAAATAACACGGTTAAAAATACATTTGTTGCTGTGGAGATTATTGGTGCTAGGCTGACCAGGGTAGGAGGGAGGAAACCATACAAGAGCCTGGTGCCAGGGCTTTGGGCAAGAGCAGTGATTTGCAGTGTTCTGCAGCCCTGCAGCAGCAGCAGCAGCAGCAGCAGCAGCAGCAGCAGCAGCAGCAGCAGCAGCAGCAATACTGTTCAGCGTTTATTAAACGTCTACCATTCTCTGCCTTCAGTAATTTGTGTTAATATATTGAGTGATTCTGATGTTGCAGTACACATGCTGAACTGGAGTTCAGTGGTAGTAGAGTCTTCAGTGTTGGGCTGGGTTTCTGTTAGAATTGCTAGATATTACAGAGGAATAGATTTAGGTAAGACTGAAGCCCCTAGGCTTTTGGCTTGATCAACTGGATAGGTAGTGGTGTGTTATCTAGGATGGAGACCAGTCCCGGGAGGAGGCAGGCATTGGGGCATTGAAGGGAATCCACTTGATATTCCATTGGATCTCTGCAGTTGCCCATGAGACATGGACAGATACAGACACTGAAAGATACATCTGGGCCTTTGGAGACAGTACAACCCATCCAAGTAAAATGCTTCAAGTCCAATCAGAGCAGCAGGAGTGAGTGTTTTCACCTTACTCTATGTGATGGCCTAAACTCAGACTTTTAGCATAGGTATTGCCATGCTAAACTTTAGCTGACCCCAGGGTGCTAAAAACAGGCATAATAATACAGAGGAAATATACCCTGAGAAAGTGCTGACCCTAAACAAGCAATATATATATGTGGGAAGCCATTAACTGGTATCCATTTTATAATAGTGTCAGCCATTTTCTTAAGTTTCTATTCCCCTGCTGAGTTAAGTATGGTCCTTCTCACCTTGCCCACTCCCCGTGAGTCACGTGCTGTGCCCCAGGGGTTGCACCTTCCCGTTATCTAGATATCTGCTGATCCCAGGAGCCGAGACTTCCTCATTCCTACATTCCCTATATATACCCAGAACCTCCCCTGAATAAACGAGACTTGATCAGAATCCTGTCTTGTCTCCATTCTTTGTGTCTTTTGTCCCTTCTCATCCCCACTCCCCCTCTAGGGTCCTCCTTGACTAACCCGCGGGTCGGGATATATAATTCTCCTTGACTGATCCTGACAAGCAGGATGTCTGCTGATCTAAATGTCTGCTGACCCTAAACAATCTATATCTATCTATCTATCTATCTGTCTATTTTATTCTAACTGACAGGCAGGATATCTGCTGATCTAGCTGTTTGACTAACAGGATTCTCTGTGGGTTGTTCCCCCCCCCCCCCATCTATATACTTCATGACCTCTGGGCAGGACTGCTCACTTAGTCTCTGAAATGGGTCTATGCTGATGGTCGCTGAGCTCAGCTAATAAAAATCTTCAAATTTTAATTGGCTATTTGGATTCCTATGTTGATTATGAAACCATAACACTCTGTACATTGTTCTTAGGCATTGGTCATGAAATATAACTAGTCCTATTAAGCACACTATTGGCTACTTTTATAGCATTTATTTTTCTTCTTTCCTGTTGTTGTGGGAAAAACTGAGTCAACAGTAGCCAGGGGCTCAGAAGAAAGGAAATTTGCTTAAAACTGGTGGACTCCAGAGCAGTAATTTGCAGTCTGAGGTCCTGATTACAGAGAGGTTGTCTTTTATAGGGTCATGAACAGAAGCTACAAGAATGAGATAAGCTTTTAGCAAAGGTTGTGGTACAATGGATATTGTTGTAACTCAAAAATCAGATGACAATGAGGCAAGTCCAAAAATTAAAGAAGCGCTTTATTTTAGCTGGTACCCAGCGGCAGACACCCCCACAAGATGCTGAGGTGCGCGCCCAGGAGGGGAGAGACAAGGGTTTTTAAAGCTGAAAACCACAAAGGGGAGGTCTTATGATTTGAGTGCAAGGGAATGCAGCACAGGGGTCAGCGTCCACTTTCGGGAAAACAGATTACATACAATTTTCAGGAACAAATAATTACAATTTATGGTTCGGTGTTGATCACAGGACATATTGTGTGGAGTGCTCTGGGATAAGAAATAGTTCAGATCTTAACCTTTAACACACTGTGGTTTAGAACAAAGGAATAGTTTGAACATTAACAAACTGTGTTCAGAGGTCCGATGAATGGCTTGAGCCATCAAGATGGAGTTGAAGTTGTCAGCTTATACCAAACAATCTTCATTAATAAAGTTACAGTGGAAATGTACAGAAGTGTATAATACAATGCCCATTCTGGTTACAAAATGGAGTGGGTATTTAAGCCAATAAACCATAAAAGCTGATGTCAAGGGTTTATCTTGGGGCTACAGTTGAAAAATTACCTGTTTCTAATGAACAATAACAAGTGCAGTGGTGGGTGCAGTTTGTAGCTGGGAACGAGGGCAAGATCAGGGCATTGGGCCGGAATTAGATTCAGGTGCGCACAAAAGGGCAGCATGAGAAAGGCCCAACTGCAGATTCTCAAGTAGAGAATGGGGCACAGTGGAAAGTTACAGCATTTAGAATGGCGCATACAGAACAAGATGGTGGCGCATATGTCAGGTTATAACAGTTAATAAAGTCACAGTGGAAGCATACAGAGTTACAAAATTGGAATCAATTGCACAGGTTATAACAGGTATCTTGTAAGAATAGTTAAGTTTCAATTTGGTGCAAATCTTAGAAGTTAGCTGAGTTCAGTGACAGACACAATGATTGAAGCTTTATTGAACAAAACAGCTGCAGTTGGGTCAGGATTTTGGCTTCACTGTGACAGAACTGCCACATGTCTCCTGGAAAGCAAATATGGGAGTATTTGCCAGTCCCAGAGTCCTGTGTGGTTTCAGGCTTCCTGTTAGGCCATTTTGCTGCCCTCTTACTTAGTTTCCATCTTGACATATTTCAGGAATAGTAACAAATAGCTTTCCAGGTTAAAAAAACAGATGTAAGGACTTCTGTATCCAAAAATATAATAGGATTCAAATAGGGTAGATATGGACAATGAGGTGATCAAACTAAATATTTGGACCAAACATCCAAGTGGTAAAATCACTCTTTATTTTCTTTTTTGTATTTAGGACAGGGTGTACAGGGTCTCACTGTGTAGATCAGACTCATAGTGATCCTCTTGTTTACAGCCACCCAAGTGCTGGGATTACAGGTGCGTACCATGTCCAGTCTTATTTTCTTTTTAAAAATGTTATGTATTTGTTTAATTTTATTTTGTGTTGCTGAGATCAAATCTAGGCCCTTAAGCATTCAAGAATGAATGAATGATACAAGTGCTGTCTACCACTTAGCTACACCTCTAACTGAAATCATAATTTGACCAGGGCTAAAAACTGCTTCTGCATAGTGTTGGTGTTACAGGCGTGTTAAGGTTACAAAGCACCTGGCTAGAATCGTATACTTTTATTAGGAGTTTAAACTACAGTTCTACAAAAAAAGAAAAAGAACAACATAAAAAAAGAAAGAAGATGAATAACTATAAAAATAACTGTATCGATAAATCTGTTAAACATCATGTCACAGTGGGCTGGCTTCATCCCCTAGAGTTTGTTCACTTTTTCCTATTTTGTGTCTACATAAAAATCTCAAATACTTTTTTTCTACCATGAGATACTTCTTGTCTATCATACCCAATTAAAATCATAATTTATTTCCTAATTATTGTACAAGCTGCTCCTTATTTTACTGCAAAAGCAAACAACAAAATCCTCACAAAATAGCAAACCTTTCCAGTGGTTCCTAGGGAGCATTTCTGTCCTTCTGCATGTGTTATGAGGCTCTCCTGAGCAATGAGGCACATTGTTAGAGCCTGAAAATTCCAATGAAAGCACAGACATGGGAGGGAGGAGGGCAAGAGCAAGGGCAGGGGATACACCCTTGTGTTCAGAGAGACCCACAGGAGTTTTGGTTAAAACCAAATTATGGAGACCCAGTCCTAGCCCAGGCCAGGTCTCCATCCTGGAAAGGAATCATGGGATGGAGAAAGAAGATGGCTTACTGTTCTAGTTCCCTTGTGTTCTGCTTCCTATTTGTAAAATGGAATCAAAAAAGGGGCAAAAAACTCCGTAGAGAGATTAAGAATATACAAAGAGGTCATTTACAAATGTATTAGCTTCTGTTTAATTGTTTGATCAGTCTTGCATGCCTATATCTTGTAGTCTAAGCAACAAATTTGATGATAATATTTAATGTAACAACCATTGTTAATTTTCTATTCTTGTTTTGAAATGCTGTACCATTTTTATCGTTTTATATTGCTCTGTCTTTGTCTTTATTCTTATTGTTTTGGATTTTTCTCTCTCTCTCTTTAAAGTAAAAAAGAATGTATGAGCTACCTATGGCCGCTATAACAAATTACCAGAAAAAAAAAAAAAATTATGTGAAGGAGACAAGGTCAACATTTGGTTTTGAAGACTCAAGCCATGGTAGAGGGGAGTGGACAATACAAAACAGCTAATTCTAAAGGTGGGGTGAGAGTGACTCAATTTATTTAGAACACTCATCAATTATTGGCTGCTCTTTTTCACCAACATTTATGCTTATAGTTGTGAAAGCAAAACTGACGTTTGTTTTGGCTGCATTGTTTTTTCCCACAATAAAGGATAATTTTTTTTAAACCCACTTTGCACACTGATATATACTGTGCAGAGGATGTGACAGTGAGAACAGAAACATTCCCGGTCCACAGAACTTCACGCTGCTTGGTGGGCAAGTGCAAATAAGCAAATGCAAAATGTTCAGTGGCTGGTGTGTGCCAGGAAGCAGAGCGAGGTAAGAGCTAGAGTGGGAATGGCAGGTCTGATCAGTGAATATTTATGAGAGACCTGAAGGGAGGCGTAGGGAACAGAGCAACTGAGCTGTCAGTAATGGGGTAGAGAACTGGGAGAAGAGGAAACAGCAGGAAGTGCACTGGCCTATGACAGCACATGTTAAGTGAATTCAGGTATAGCCATCACTGGAACAGTGACACCAAGTGGGCACTGTCACAGTGGGCACCAATCAAGGAAGATTTGCAAGGAATGAGATTACAAAGGTGGTGGAAATAAAATCATACAGCCATGGGGGAGCCTCATAGGTCACTGCCAAGGTTTACACTCAGTATAAATGAGGGAGTTAGTCTGACTGGACGTCATGATTTTTAAAAAATGCTCTGCATGCTCTGTTGAAAAACCACAGAAAAGCAAAGAGGCAGGGAGAATATTGAGACTACAATAATAGCTCAGGATAAAGATATATTTTAAATGAAAGCATATGAAGTATAGGTTACAGGAGAAATTGAGGAATAAAGGATAAACTGCAAAATTTTGGGCTGTGCACTTGCAAAGATTTCCTGCTATGTACTGATACAACCAATGAACAGGTTTGAAGACAGAACATGATTGTTCTGACAATGCAGGCCAAATTTCACTTCCACTGGCAATGGTTCTATCACCAGCCCCTTCATCGTTAATAAATACATCATTAAGTCAAACTTGAGACAAAATTCTTCTGAATTGCTGTTATGGTTTGTGTCTAGCTGTGTCCCCCCCTCCATCCCCTCCTGCGCCCCCAAAGCCTCATACAGTCGTGGGGATGGGACTTCTAGAGTTTGAGACTAACTCAGGATCCACTGGGATTATGGGTTTTAGTACTGCTGGGATTATGGGTGTGATTACTATACTCAGCCTTGAGGCAGATAGCCTGAATGCAACATGAGAGACAGACAGACTTCTCTCCATTGCCATTGTTGCTGCTTCTCCTCCATTTACTCTCTTGCTGTTTGTCACCACCATGAGATGTTGTTCGCTGCCATCTGCCTCTTCCTTGGAGCCAGCCAAGGATGGAATGAAACCTCCAGTAACTAGCTACATAACCTTCCCTTCTCTCATTTTAGGTGTCAGGTGTTTGCCAAGCAAGCAGAGAAGAGTGAGACAAATGCCCAGAATGGACTCCAATCTAGCGTTTGCTTTTTCAGACAGGGTGCGGCTGTGTCCTTCAAACTGACCTTAAACTCACCCTGTAGTTTCAGAATAGCCTCCAAATGACCTCAGTTCATATTCTCATGTCTCAGCCTCCTCAGTGCAGGGCTTAGGGGAATGCAGCTCCAACGCACAGCACACAGGTCTCTTCCTTTACTAGGATTAAATAGTCGGAATCTTTCAGTCACTGAGGGAGCTGGGGTTGGGGTTACATAGAGCTGCACCAGCATGTCTTCTTGAATGCTGCCTTCCCCACACACTAACACACTGAGCTAGCTGAGCATCAGTCAACAGAAGGATTGATCGCTAAAAAAATGGGGGTCACCAGCTGGTCGCACCCTAGCGAGCCCGGCCTTTCAGTGCCCCTCGCGGGCAAACTTGGCGATGTCCTCAGACTCCGGCGAGGAGACATGAAGGGGCCGGTCAGGCACCGTTATCTGTGGGCCAAAAGGCCACGGGGGCGGGAACACGAGCGAGCCGAGGGCTCTCAGGCAAAGGCCGGCCTACGTGCATGTGCGCCGCCGCCGGTCGGCTCGACTTCAGCAAGCCTCGCGGCGCCCTCAGCGACTTGAGAGGCAGGGGGCACTTGGTCAAGGCGGGGCTGCGTGCTTTCCTGGCCGGACGGACGGGGAAGGCGGGCCAGACGGCTGGTGTGGTGTATCTGAAGACGTCCCCCGGGCGGCGTGAGGACAGCCTCTTTCTCCGAGGAGGTGGGTGGCTCTGAAAAGAGCCTTTGGGGAAAGGCATCCGGGGAGCGCCAAGTGCGGGCGGCACTCACTTGGAGCTGGTGTACTTGGTGACCGCCTTGGTGCCCTCGGACACGGCGTGCTTGGCCAGCTCCCCGGGCAGCAGCAGGCGCACGGCCGTCTGGATCTCGCGGGACGTGACGGTCGAGCGCTTGTTGTAGTGCGCCAGGCGCGACGCCTCGCCGGCGATGCGCTCGAAGATGTCGTTGACGAAGGAGTTCATGATGCCCATGGCCTTGGACGAGATGCCGGTGTCGGGGTGCACCTGCTTCAGCACCTTGTACACGTAGATGGAGTAGCTCTCCTTGCGGCTGCGCTTGCGCTTCTTGCCGTCCTTCTTCTGGGCCTTGGTGACGGCCTTCTTGGAGCCCTTCTTGGGAGCCGGAGCGGACTTGGCCGGCTCAGGCATGGCAGAGAAAGAGCGGCGCCGGAGGGCAGTGAGGACTGCGCGGACAGACCTGGGGATGCGCGAGTAAACCCGTGCGTGCCGGTGAGTGAAGGGTGCGCACTCACCAGGCCAAGGTACTTATAGAGGCAACATGCAAATGAAGGTTCCGAACGCTCTGCGCTGCAATTCGCGAGTTTTGAGCGTCGCGAAGGCGTGGGGGCCGAGATTATGTAAATGAGTCGAATCTGGCTGCGCTCTCCCATTGGCCCTCGGGCCAGAGCCATGTTTTAGCCAATGAGCGTGCTCCGCGGACAATCCGCGCTCTAGCTATAAAAGGGTGAAGCAACGCCGTTCGGGACCGTGTTCCGGTTGGTTGAGCGTTAGCTGGTGGCGGTGCTCGTCGCTGTGATGTCTGGCCGTGGCAAGCAAGGAGGCAAGGCGCGCGCCAAGGCCAAGTCGCGCTCCTCCCGCGCCGGGCTGCAGTTCCCGGTGGGCCGGGTGCACCGCCTGCTGCGCAAGGGCAACTACGCCGAGCGGGTGGGGGCCGGCGCGCCCGTCTACATGGCGGCCGTGCTCGAGTACCTGACGGCCGAGATCCTGGAGCTGGCGGGCAACGCGGCCCGCGACAACAAGAAGACGCGCATCATCCCGCGCCACCTGCAGCTGGCCATCCGCAACGACGAGGAGCTGAACAAGCTGCTGGGCAAAGTCACCATCGCCCAGGGCGGCGTGCTGCCCAATATCCAGGCGGTGCTGCTCCCGAAGAAGACGGAGAGTCACCACAAGGCGAAGGGCAAGTGAGGCCTTCGCGCAGCGCAGCGCGCGTCCCGCAGGGGCGCTTGTGAAATCAAAGGCTCTTTTCAGAGCCACCCACTCTTTCAAGTAAAAAGGAGTTGTCACGGTACCTACCCGGCCTCCTCCCCGCCTTTCCCCTTCGCCAGCAGCACACGCCGAGCCCGGGCCAGTGAAGGCCCTCGCTCCGCCCGCGCCCGCGTCCTCCCGCCGAGCGGAGTCGCGGGCTCGCGTCCCGGGTCCGCCCCACCCCCGTCTCGTAGGTCTCGGGACTGGGCCGTCCGCGGCGCTAACGCTAAAGCCGTGGGCGGCGCCGAGCGGTTCCACGCCCGCGGGCGCAGGCCGGGCGGGGCGCCGTCTCGGCGGCCACCGCGGCTATCCGGACGGGAACGCGGGGTTTCGGTGCAGTGGAGGGCCCCGGCCTGAGCCTCGCCGGGCTCTGCCGCACATCTGACGTAGCCTTGGGTGGCGGAGACCCAGCCTCGCCCCCTCCGGCTTGTTTCGAAGCGTGACTCCCCCCGCCCCCCACCGAAAGGCCATAAACGGGCGGGGGTGGGGTGGAGGGGGGAGAAACGACGGGCCGGGAAAGGTGGCCTGAAAAGTGTGACAAGGGGCAAGGGAGGGGCCAGAAGTTGAGCCTCAACTCCGGACCCACACTGCAGCGCAGGCGGCGGAAAAGGGGCGTCGCGGCGGTCCGCTTGAAGGGAGGGGTCCAGGGGGCACCGGCTGCCTGACTCGCACTCAGCGATGCAGAACCAGGTCGAAAAGCTGCTGGCAAAGGGGAAAGGGGAGCGCGCGGCGGGGGCGAGGCTGGGCAAGGCCCGAGCCAATCAACGGCGCGGGGACGAGTGACGTCACAGCCAATGGCCCGCTAGCGCGGGCCTTTCAATCCCCGCCCCCACCCCGCCCGGTGGCGAAAAGACTGTGCCTATAAAAGGCCGCTGCGCCTGCCCCGCTCCTCCTTACGGTCCCCGCCGCTGTGGTGCCGAGCTCTCGTTGCCGCGCATCATGGCCCGGACGAAGCAGACCGCCCGTAAGTCGACCGGCGGCAAGGCCCCGCGGAAGCAGCTGGCCACCAAGGCGGCCCGCAAGAGCGCGCCGGCCAC
>NW_004524624.1:11541849-11551557 GCF_000260255.1 Octodon degus | reverse complement strand
AAGGCTGGATTTGAACTTGCCGTGCAGCTGGGCTGGCCAGGCAATCCTCCTGCCTCAGTCCACCAAGTGCTAGGATTACGGGCATGCACCACCATACCTGGCTCACGACTCTTTTTTTCTAACATGGCAATCCTGCAAGGCAGGCAGATGGCTGTCATTCCTGTGTACAGACTTGAGAAGTTTTCAGAATTTTGCCCAATTTCCACTACTGAGTGCCAGGGCTAGGTATTCTGTCCAAAGGGCAGAACTCTAAAGTTCATCTAGAGAGGCAGAAAACACCAAGTGAGGAGTGCATGACGCAAGCTCCAAGAGAGGGCCACAGGAGGTACAGGAGACTCGGGTCAAGGGTCTCTGCTTGGATCCTCTCTTCTCTGCCTGCTGACCCGCGGACCACCGGACTCCGCCAACATCTGGGAGAGAGTCTTCCACCCTGCCCCATGGATAATCTTGTCAGGCCCGTGCTTCTCGGCTTCCCACGCCCTCCCCACTTTGCCTTCATAATGCAGTCCACACACAGGCATCGCCGGCGGTACAAAGGAGCAGAGCCTAAGCGCTAAGTCACGGGCTTGGCAGAGTCCAGGCTCCACCTGCCACTCATGTCCGAATGAGTCTCACCGCGTCTCAGGAGTCCCCTATTAAAACAACAGAGTGAGACCTGCCTGATGATGCGTTTTGCAGATGACCGAAGAAACAGCACCCCTATAGTGGAAAGCAGTGTGTCCTCCAAAATGAGAAAAATTTAACACTGCTAGTAACTATTCAGGAAAATGAAAATAATCACAAAGGCCAATCTCCTTAGCTCTCCTAAGCTGGCAGCTTTCCCCGGCTCCTGACCAGACACCCTGAGCTATTCCCCTAGCTGCTCCCGTGTGCTCAGGCCCTGACCACACCTGTGATTCCCAGCAGTGCCGCAGCTTGGCGCATTGAGTTTTCCGTCCGGGCATCTCCCTGCCCTTTACAGGCCAGCTCTCCAGTCTTCAGGATTCACTCCCAGGAAGCTTGCCCAGCTTGGCCCACTGCCTCCGCCGCCTCCCATAGTGCTCTGCTCAGGCCCCCAGAGAGCATTCCCTGAGGGGCTGAGGAGCATTCCCTCCCCTCGATTTTCAGTTTCTCTGGAATTCCTTTATGCCTCCTGGTGGATTCAGAGTGCCCTCGGGGTAGCTATTTCACGTGGTTCATCTCAGGGTTCAGCACTCCGACCCTGCCAGGAATTCTGTAGCTGGTCAGGGAAGGGGGGAAAGGGAGTCCAATTCCAACAGCCTCTGAATATTCACTCAAAAGGTCACCATGCCCAGAAGTTCCCAGCTCCGGTTCACCATTACCGGAGCTGGTGGTCTGAGCCAAGAGCAGAACTTGACGGGAAACGCTTCAGGGAGAGGCGCACACTTGTGGTAGACTGAATAATGGACCCCAGGAGGCGTCCACTTCCCCGTACCTGCGACTTGTGTGACTTTATGTAGCAAGGGGACGGTGGACAAGAATAAATGACTCACTGCGGGGAGCATGCAGTGGGTCACTAGAATGGATCCTGTAATCACCAAAGTGCTTACTCGAGGGAAACAAGAAGGCCAGTGAGGGAGACAGTGCTGTGGCCACGTGAGCGAGCGGAGACTGGAGCGATGGTCCAGGAGTGGAAAGCTGCCTGCACTGTCTAGAGGGGAAGGACTCAAGGAGCAGGCCTCACCTGCAGCCTCCAGAGGTAACTGCTCGTGGAGCACATGTTCCGGCTGCCAGAAACGCATCTGGGGCTTCCGACCTCCACAACTAGAAGAGGAGACGTTACGGTTGCTTAAACCACAAATTCTATGGCAATTCATTAAAATGGTGATGGCAAACTTAGTTTGCTATTCTTACACTCATAACAGATACCAGGGCTCTTTACGTGGAAAGACCCAGATTGAATGTGATGGGAGGGCAGGGGCAGGGAGGGAGGGAAAGCGGCAGCAGAGGAGAAAAAGGGATCAGGAATGAGGCTGCCGCCCACAGTGAGCCTCCCAGGCTGCAGGTGGTTCCTTTGTGGACCCGAACCACTCCCCTTATTCAGCACCCGGTTTCCCAAGGCATCTCTTCCCTTGAAAGCGATGCTGAGTTCTCAAAATATTGGTCTCCCAACAAAGGATAGATAGTCCTGATGACAACTTGAATGGAGTAAGGAGCACCTAGTGGATTAGTGGTGCGTGGTTCTGCGTGTGTCTGTGGATGACTGACGTGCAGGCCACCGGGTGACGAGGAATGGCCCAGCTGGGACGTGTGTGGCACCAAGCAACAGGCTTGCAAAATCCAAAGGGAAAAGAGAAAGCCATCTGCCCTTCTGCTTCTCTGGAGGAGCTTTGGTCTTCGCCATGTGAGACCCCTGGCCGTTCATCTCCAGCTCCTTCAGCCTTCCAGCGCAGACCCGTGGGCTTCCCGAAGTGGCCTCGTACCACAATGCCGAGACTCCTGGCCTTCAGCTTTCCCTTGGGTCCTCCAGTAACCCAGTGCACAGTCGGCCCCTTTGCGTTCTTCCTTGTCTGACTCCGCAGATGGCCACTGTAAGCCTGCTTTGTAAGCCCTTCACACATCATCTATGTAACACATAAAATGTCCTATGTATTGTGTCAAATCTGTCCCCGTAGGGAACGCTCCCTGATCCCCCGCAGGCTGGCCTCCCCATGGCTCACAGTGGCAGCGGCAGCCTCTTCCTGCTCTCTCTCAAGGGAGGCATACACCCACGGTGCGTGAGGACGCTGCACTGGTGTTCTGGGCTGCCGCAACAAATGACCACCGCGCACTCCAGTCTATTCTCACAGCATTCGAGTCGGCACAGGTCTGAGATCCAGTTTCCGTGCTCCAAGGCTCTGGAGGGTAACTTTTCTAGTTCCTTTGAGCCTTCATGCCTGGTGACCTTGGCTTGTGGTGGCAGAACTCTGTCTCTCCACGGTGTCCCACCAGTGCCTCCCAGTCCAGATTTCCTCTCCCTTCCCTTATGAACATAGCAGTCACTGGATTTAAGGCCTACCCTACACTTAGGATGATCTCATCAGGAATCCTTAGCCTACTACCTCTGCAGAGGCCCTCCTTCGAAATGAAGGAGAAAATTTCAGGGGACACAGTGAAGGCGGCGTCCAGCAGGCCCGTCACACGATGTGAGCTGTGTATAACTATAATGAACCTGAAGGTCAAGGATTGCACATGGGACTGGAGAAAAGAGCAGCGTTCAGGGACAGAAGTCAAGTCACAGGCCTCAGGGACAGGGACGAAGGTACCAGAGATGAGAACAAGGGAGGCAGCGCAGCAAGGGGCAGGAGGAAGCTGTTGTCCTTATTGCACCGGCACACTTGCCTGAGCCTGGATGGGGGAAACGGCATAAAGGGCTCTTTGAGGCAAAAAGTGACCAAAGACGGCTCTGACCTTCCCACCTGAGTGCCGGGGAGGAGGGCGGCCCCTTCCTAGAGACAGGAGAAGGAGCTGCTGGAGAGCTGGCTTCAGGCCACGCGGCCCCTTCTCCCTCACCGGCCTCCTGTTTCCTGAGGGGTGGCCAGCGGTACACCCCTCCGGCGCTGGGCTGGGGCTCTGGATGAGAACTGGGGGTCCTGATGCTCCCTCCCAGTTGCCCAGAGGAGGACAGGAAGCCCCAGGAGTTCTGGCGGAAGCCCCTGAATACACGGCCCGGGCATGGCCTCTGTGACCACCTTCACCCACTCAGGGGTCTGATGGCGACAGGACTCTAGGGCAGAGTTTTATCTTCAAGTCAGAGGAAAAGTATAATAAGGAAAAGAGACCAATGGTGTCTCTGGACTTCCCAGCATGGATGGCCTGTAGTTCTGTTAAAGAATACGACAACCACATGAACAGATCCTCCAATTCTTTGTGCTTTGCAAGTCTTAGACAGTACTTGACAATACCATGCTATTTCGAGTGCATAAGCATTGGTTTCTTTCTATATAAAGCAGATATACTAAACAAAAAAATTTTTTTAAAAAAAAGGTATACAAAACACACGTATCTCTTTGGGGGGATGTGCAAAAACAGGAATGCATCCTGGAAGGAAACTCTTGTGTATTTCACGCATCTGAACCTGTTCCCTCTACTTTAAATAAAAACTGCGATATTGACCTTTCAGGATATGTTTTAATGTTTTGTTGATAGCACACTTCTAGTACCTGTGGATTTTTAATTTGTAGTCTTAGTTTTAAAGTTAATTTACATCATAGCAAAGTAACTGACTTCAATCAAAAGAATCTCTTTATGTCCCTGTGGCTTGCAACATTCGAAAAGGCCCTGTGATTGCTGGGCCCTGACATCCTTTGAGTAGAGACAGAACCTGTGATGAAATGGATGGATAAAGACCTGCGTTTTTTTTATCCAATACAAATGTGAAAAGAATTTGAAGATGTAACCCTTAGTTGACTCTAAGTTAGTAAAATGAGACACTCTGACTTTATCAGTGGAGCTCTTGAAAAAGTTAGAGCTAACCCTGATTAGACCACCAAAACAACAGCAAGGCTCTGATAGAGACCCCCAGTGCTGGCTGTTCAGAGCGAGCACCATGCTGGGTAGACCTGCCTGCAGAGAACAGTCATCTGTGGAAGCGAGGGCCCTAATTCTCCTGCCAACAAAGGTTACATTCTCCAAACAACTGGAGTGAATGAGTGTGGCAGACCCCAGACTTCGGATGAGAGTGCCAGTTGGTTGTTGACACCTTGTTTCAGCCTTGTGAGACTCTCCACTAAGACTCTGGTGATAAATGAATATTATCTTAAGCCACAATTGGTGATAATTTGTTACACACATCAATAGAAATTAGCACTGCATATGTCTTCTGCCTTCTATTTAAAAACACGGTTTATTTGGAGTGTGGTGTTGCATGCCTGTAACCCCAGCACTAAGGAAGCTGAAGCAGGGGGATCACGGAGAGTTTGAAGTCAGCCCAGGCTATACAGTGAGTTAAAGGACAGTCTGGAGGTTGGGAGATAGCTCAGCTATCTAAGTGTCTGCCTGGCAAGCACAAGGATCCGAATTCAATCCCCCACACCATGTGCCTTTCCAACCTAGGTGTGGTGGCACATGCCTGTAATCCCAGCACTGGGGAGACTGAGACAAGAAGATCACTATGAGTCCAAGCTACATAGTGAGATCCTATACCATATAAATAAAGATTTTTTTAAAAATTTTTTAAAAAGTCCAGTCTGGACATAGCAAAAGAAACACACAACACATACACCACCAATAAATAAATAAATAAATAAATAAATAAATAAATAAATAGATAAATAAATACCATGGCTACACTAGGAGTGATAGCACATGCCTTATTATCACAGTTTAAAATCTTTGTTCTCAGTGTGTAATTTAACTCTTCTTTCCTTTACCTTAAGCAATTCTTTTTTTTTTTTTTAAATATCTTTTTCACACTTTTTTTGGCGGAACCAGGGATTGAACTCAGGCCCTTGTGCTTGCCAGGGAAGCAAGCACTTAATCTACTGAGCCATCTCCCCAGCCCCTAAAATCTTTAAGAATGGAAAGAACAATCAATTTAAAGTGATAGAAACAACAAGACTGAAATTCTGAAGGTCCCTGGGGTTTGTGGGCTGATTTAAAGGTCTGGGATAAGGACTTTGAAGTTCCAAACCCTATTTATAAATCATCCAGGAGACACTCTGGAATTCTGCTCCTGATGAGTCAGTTTGACTGAGCAGGCCTCGGTCACAGGTGCGGCCATCAGCACAGACAGGGAGCAAAGCCTGTCACCCTCTGTGATGAGGACTGGGTGCCTCAGTCGGGAGGGAAGCCAGGAGGAGATGACAGCTGGTAAACCAGCTTAGGAAAGTTGCTGTAAGTTTTTGAGCAAATCAAGTGTAATTTTTTCCTGTACAGGGTCTCACTTACACAACTTGGACTTGTAGTGATCCTGTGTTTCCAGCCTCCCCGGCACTGGGATGACAGGTGTGCACCACCATGCCTGGACCTGGTCGCTGGCTCAGCACACCAGGGGACATTGCTGGCACAGCACGTGATACCGGGAAGGGTGATATTTTGAAGTTATTCTGACCTTTGTATCTTTAGTGTGACTTAGATGTGCAGGACAGATTAAAGAGATAAAAAAAACAGGGTGCCTCAGTTATTACTCTTCTTTCGTAGGTGGGACAAATATTCAATACACAAAATGAAGGAAGGGGCTGGGGAGATAACTCAATAGAATAAATGCTTGCCTGGCAAGTGCAGAGTCCTGAGTTCACTCGCTGGTACTGCAAAAAAATGAAGGAAGGAAAGGTTTATTTCGCTCACAGTTGTTGAAGGCTTCAGTCCATACTCGCCTGGCTCCAACGCAGAGCGGCACATGGCAGAGAGCAACATTTCATGGCAGTGGCAAAGAGCAGAGAGCAAACTGGAGGAGTAACAGTGACAATGACAACACAGAGCAAGTTTGTCGCTTTTGCGTTACATTCAGACTATCCACCCCAGCTGGGTGTAGCACTCACACCCATAATCCCAGCAGTACTCAGAACCATAATCCCAGCCTTGGATCATGAATTAATCACAAACTCTGGAAGTCAGTCCGCCTCATCACTTACATGAGGCTTGAAGGGACAACTAGACAAAAACCATAACATAGGAAGTTGGAAAAGAATGGAATCCACTGAGTTCTTAGACAAGAACAGACTGCAGGAATAGAGAAGATTCAAAGAAGCCATGTTTTTGTTGTTGTCGTCTTACTTTGGGGGTCTGTTCATTCTTTTTGAGACAATATCTCACTGTGTAGTTCAATTTGACTTTAAACTCACTATGTATCCCAGGCTAGCCTGGAATTCGAGGTAATCCTCCTGCCTTGGCCTCCAGAATTTGAGGATGATTCATGTGCCACCAACTTAGAATAAATATTTTGAAATAAGTTCTTTTCACAAAAATATTTTTGTTTTAATAAGTCTTTTTTCTTCCTTTTCTCTGCCAGCACTTGTTAGGCTGAGGCAAGAGAATCTTTGCAAGTTCGAGACCAGCCTGGGCTACAAAGTGAGCTCAAGGCCAGCATGAACTGCATAGTGAGATCCTGTTTCAAAGATTTAAAAAAAAAGTATTAAGAATCAAAAGTTACTGTTACCACATTTTAAAAAGTCAAACCAGATATTATATGTATCCTGTAGGAAAAACAAAAACAAGTACCTCCTAAGAAGGAGTCTAACCACAGATGAAAAGGTAAACTTAAATCTAACCAAGGCTCTAACTTCCAATTAACAAAAAATACAGAGGACAGAGATTGTGGTCAGCCACATCACAGACAGCTAATCAGCAAAATCCAGAATGAGAGTTGCGTGGGGTGGTGCAAACCTATAATCCCAGTGGAAGGCGCTAATATAAAAGTAATGTGATGAGTTAATGTAAAACTAAATGTAAAAAATTACTCTGCTCAACTTTCTGTGATCCTGTTTCCTTGTAAGACCACAAGGAAACTTGGTGTACCATTGATAAATCATCAATAGACTGAGAGTTCTCAGAAAACCATGCTCCCAAAAAATATATGCTGAGTAATGCTCACACTGTCCCCAAAGGTACTGTTCTAATGTTAAATGACAAATTTGTTTGCCAAACCAGATGCAGTTTCTACCTTTAAAACCTCTATACTTCTAAAGCTCCTGGCCATGGGGCTGGTGAGATGGCTCAGTGGTCTAAACGGAAGCACAGGGACTGCGGTTCAAGCCCCAGCACCACATGCCAGCCAGCCCCGCCCCTGGTGGGCTGAACTGGCTACACACACACACTAAATAAATTAATTAATTAAAAAAAATTTTTTTAAAGCTCCTGGCCATTTGTCCTCTCCTGCGTGAGTATAGTCAAGTGGTCCTGGGCCCAGTAATAAAAAAGGCTCATATTTAAATTTTAATTCAGACTCAGATCTGGTTTCTATGTTGAAAACCCAAAACACCCAGCACTGAGGAGGTTGAGGCTGAAGGATCAGAGCAAGTTCGAGACCCTGGACTACATAGCAAGACCCTATCTCAAACAAAACAAAACCCAGAATAAAAAACTATTAGAAAAACAACTGAGTTTCTTCAATAAAGTACTTACAAGAAGAAAAAAGATGTATAGAAAATATCCTAAAGAAAAGTCAAAAGACATCAATCACAGTACATAGAACTTTTTTTGGGTTCAGATTCACACAAAATTTTTTTAAAAAATGAAAAAGACAAGTTGGAAACTTAAACAACCTATCACCTAATGAATTAAGGAATTATTATTAATGGTTTTAGATGTGATTTAGTACTATGGGATTTATCTTTTATAAATACATAAGGAAAGATTTATGGATGAAATGATATAGCACTTGGGATTTCTGTCCAAATATGGAACAACTGAGTTCTTAATTGCTCAAGCTGGATAATGAATACCATAGCTTCCTTGTAAATGTTTAAATTTCTTAATTATCAAGAATTAAAACTACAAGACCAGGCGTGGTCACTCACGCCTGTAATCCCAGCCCTTGGGAGGCTATAAACAGGTGGATCACTATGAGTACAATCTAGTAGTGAGACCCTGAACACTGTAGACCCTTCCCTAAAATACAAAAAAAAAAAAAAAAAAAAAAGGATCACTACAAGTGAGCTATGCAGTGATCACTTGTGTATTTGAGACACTGTGTCAAATACATTTTTTAAAAAATTAAAAATAAAATTTCAAAAGCTGCTAGTCAACATTCCTGGACAAATATCTTAGAGTTTTTTATTTAGATATTTTTGTTTTGTACTTTATATTTATATATAAACTCCTGGGAGACTATAAACAGATGGATCACTTCGAATCCGATTCTAGTAGTATACTACAAAAAAAATTGTAGTATATTTATATATAAACAGGGAGTTTTGATTGCTATTGCTAAATTACCCACAAAATATTTTGCAGTAAGTTCTTCTAACAACATGTAAAACACCTATTGCACTAACCCTACCCAGCATTATTAATAAACTCTTTTTTTCCAGGTTTTTTGAGACAGAGTCTTGCTGTGTAGCCCAGGCTGGCCTTGACTTATGGTAATACTCCAGCCTCAGCCTCCTACATGCTGGAATCATAGGGGTGTGCCAACACACCCAGCAACAAACTTTTAGATTTGGCCAGTGTACTGTCTGATTCTGACTCTCACAGCATCTCAGAATCTAATGGTATTCCTCCCAGCAAGAAGTTGGATGCTCTGCAATCTCAGAGTGTCTCTTCCCTTCAAGCTATGGGTCCTCTCTAGCCCATTAAGGGCTAGCACATCTAGCCCTTAACTCTAGCACCAGGGAACTCAAGGAGAAGGAAGCTTTAAGCTCAGAATCAACCTTTCTGCATCTAAGAATTGAGTTCTGTATCTCTTTCATTGCCATTTGCCCCTCTTCAGTTAGCACTTGGACTGTATCTCAAATGCTAGAAGCTATTTGTGCTACTACCTTCTCCTCCAACGTGAGAGAAGGGAAAGCAGGCAGGCCACTCAGCAAGGTTCTCACAATGACATTTTAGCTCTGCGGTCACTGTCTTCCAGCTTCTGGTCCTCAACAATGCAGACTCAGAAATTTCTTTGATCTTTAAATTATTGAGTCTAGAATAGTAGAGCACACCTCTAATCCCAGCACTCAGGAGACTGAGGCAGGAGGATCGCCGTAAGTCTGAGGCCAGCCTGGATGACAAAAAAAGTGGAAGCAATTACTTTATAATAATTATTATTGGTGGGCCAGCTAGATAGCTGAGTGGTCTAAAGTG
>NW_004524624.1:11532458-11539294 GCF_000260255.1 Octodon degus | reverse complement strand
TCTGTAAATTCTTTCTTCATTTTTATTTTGGACAATTTTCATTGTTATATTCATTTATGTTTGTAAATAATTTATTTTCAATTTGCAATCTATTAAAAATTAATTAATTTTTTAAAAAATCCTTAGCACCACATGCCACACCAGCCCTGCTCCCAGGGTGGGATAAGCTGGCCACAAAAATTATTATTAGTAGTAGTAGTAGTAGTAATAGTATTAACCCAGAATCAGCAAATGCTGAAGATGTCTGAGCAGGAGAAAAATGTTTAAAGAGGTTCTTTAGGAGATTAATCTCACTGTCATTGGTTACTTTCTCTCCAGAGTTAAAACACCAAATTTTGTCACCATTTCCTCATTCTTTGCTTGTAGTTTCCTTCCTAGTGACCATCATGCCCTGGAAGAACCCCAAATCAACAAGGCTCTCTCACGCCAGTGAAAAAGATACTAGCTGGCAACCACCATCCACAGTGGGGAGAAATGAAACAGAACTGCACTGTGGCCTAGGGAAGAGAATCAGACACCCAAGCCCTCTCTCAAACTCAGCCACCACTACCAGACTTATATCCAGAGTATAATCTTAAGAGAATAAAGCAAATGATTTCTTTTTCAAGTATTTCCCCAAAAAATCCAAAGAAGGGTCCAGGTTTTCCAAGTACTATCCTATCAAGTCCTTTCACTAAACTAAGTTTATTCTCTGAAGATTTATAAAGAAATCCTACTCTGTGCCTCAGTTTTCTTTGCTAGAGCCAGTGGTACCTATTCCATGATGATTAAATGAGTTAATGCGTTTAAAGGGCTTTGAATACTACCCAGCTCATTATAAGCGTTCTGTAGGTGTTAGCTAAACCTTATAAAGGACTATTTCTCCCATATTATTTGTAATAATTCTTACTTGTGGTCTTATATTTCTCAATCACTAAGCATTAGTGGCTTTGGGGGCCAGGGAGATGGCTCAGTGGAATAAGTGCTTCCCTGGCAAGCACAAGGGTCGGAGTTCAATCCAAGGTTCCACCAAAAAAAAAAACAAAGCATTAGTGACTTTGTAACAGGCTATACCAGCCATAGAGCACTTCTGAGGTAGAGTTTGGCTAGTAACATAAATACTTACCCTCAAGGTCAGAGCCACACAACTTTTCCACAAACCAGACTGCAGCATCTACTAATTTCATTTATTGAGAAAATAAATTACAATTTAAAAAATTCAGCAAAACTTTTAAATTAATTTGGCGCTGGTGAGATGGCGCAGTGGTCTAAAGCACCTACTTGGAACAAGCTTGGCAAAGCACAGGGACCGTGGTTCAATCCCCCAGCACCACATGCAGGCCAGCCCCACCCACTTGTGGGCTGAGCTGGCCACACACACACACACACACAAATAAATAAAAAATTAATTAATTAATTAATTAATTAATTTGTCAGCTTTACTAACAACTGGGCTGGGTGTGGTAGCACATGCTTGTTAATTCCAGCATTTAGGAAGCTGAGGCAGGAGGATGGCCATGAATTCAAAGCCAGCCTAGACTGTATAGCAGAACCCTATCTCAAAAGGAGAGGATAGTCACATTTGAAAATACAAATGTAGGACACACATGATTTACTCAGTCTGTAGTAATGTCTGGAGTTCCTTTGGTTTCACAAAACCACTGCAATCAATTCTAGATGCCCTCCCCCAAAGCAGAGCTGAGTAACTGATCAGATCACCATGCCTCATCAGCAAAAGCAAATTCTGTAATTCTAGAGGATGAAACTAATTATCATCACACAGGAAGATACAAAGGGCTAGTGCTAGATGTGTGACCAGCTTGTCTTCTCACGTGACAGTCAGCGGTTAACTTTGAGGTCCTACCCATTTCAAAGACTTCTGAAAAGCCAGGGAGGGGATGAATGTGAATTAAAAGCTCATCTCAGTGGGGTAAAGAAAATGGGATGGAGGTACTCATTAAAAAGGCTCTTTCCAATAACCATGCTCTGAATTCAATGAAAATCTAGGAGATTACACTAAAAAAGCAAGTGCAAAGGGAGGACCTACGGTGTTAGCACCTCTTCAACGAAGACAGAACCAACATGGCCCCTCTCCCAGCTACTGCACTGAGACGGCTGAGGACAGAGTGGGGGCAGAGCTCCAAAAACATTACCATTGTTATCATGTCTTCCCTTGTATCTGATAGAAATGAGCAGCGCCCATCCATCCTTAGGAAATGACTGAGGAAGGGATAGGATAGAAAAATTAATTCTATCAATTTTATGAGGTAGGTGTCCGCTGTGTGCCAGGGACTGAAGACAAAGCAGAAAACCAGACCCGAAAAGCCTGTTTAAGGCTTAAGGTGAAAGATCATAAACTAGAGAGCAAATAAACCAATTTCCGACCGCTGTTAGGAGGAAGGCAAAAAACAGAAGCACGAATTCCTGAACGGATGCCTTAGGAAGGTCTCTTCAGGAGACTATAGTGCCAGGATCGAAATGGCCAGGGTCTTGTGAGAACCTGAGGCCGCAGCGCTCCAAGCGGAGCATGAAATGCAAAACTGATTCCCAAACCGAGAAATAATGAGAATTTCAAAAGTCCCAAAGAGGTAACGGTAACAGAAGTCTAAGAAATCTGAGGCGGCGCGGAATTTTAAATATTCAAGTCGCCCAATCAGGAAAAGGCTGGGACCTGACTGCCCCCACCCCCAGCAAGTACACAGCGGCTGGCATCCACAGGACGCACCGCAGGGGAGAACCAGTGACGGCACACAGCTGCCAAGCTCCAGTCCTACAAAGCTGTGTCCGCGTGACTGGGGCTTAGCTGTGTCCTAGTCCCCTAAAACCATGGCCAAGGGAAGCAGCCATTTCATCTTAGATCTATAAAACATACCAAACAGAGCGGCCTGGACATCATAGACCTGGATCGGGTAGCACAGAAGGAGGGAAGTCAGGAATGGGCTTCTAGAATGGATTTCTGAGAAAGCTAAGCAAGATGTAAACGTAAAGTACAGAAGCAAATCCAGTCACGTCCCAGAAATTTCAGATTAGAAATGTTTAAAAATCTTTGTGTACCATCTGCTAGAAGCTTTAGTCACTTTTTAACAAGTTCACATAAGTGGGCAAAGCTCTTTTCTGACGAGGTGGGTGGCTCTGAAAAGAGCCTTTGGGGAAAGGCATCCGGGGAGCGCCAAGTGCGGGCGGCACTCACTTGGAGCTGGTGTACTTGGTGACCGCCTTGGTGCCCTCGGACACGGCGTGCTTGGCCAGCTCCCCGGGCAGCAGCAGGCGCACGGCCGTCTGGATCTCGCGGGACGTGATGGTCGAGCGCTTGTTGTAGTGCGCCAGGCGCGACGCCTCGCCGGCGATGCGCTCGAAGATGTCGTTGACGAAGGAGTTCATGATGCCCATGGCCTTGGACGAGATGCCGGTGTCGGGGTGCACCTGCTTCAGCACCTTGTACACGTAGATGGAGTAGCTCTCCTTGCGGCTGCGCTTGCGCTTCTTGCCGTCCTTCTTCTGGGCCTTGGTGACGGCCTTCTTGGAGCCCTTCTTGGGAGCTGGGGCGGACTTTGCCGGTTCAGGCATGATAACACACAATACCAACAAAGCTTAGCAAGGGAACGAAGTATGAGGATGGGTGGGCTCGATCCTTTTATAACCACGTTATGCAAATTACGGCTCGAAAAGTCTTTCCTTCCCATTGGTCTACATAGGGACCTTACGTTCTCAGTAAAACCTACGTGCGACAACGACGCTCCGCTCTATTGGCCATTTCTGAAGCCGAATTAGGGCCAATGGGAGAACTAGTTCCTGACCCCACCTCCAGGAAAGATTATAAAGGCTTTCTTGTTGATGCTGTTTCAGGCTTCTTTTGTTGCGAAATTTTAGCATTAGGTATCTTTTAAGCTTTTTTTACCCTCTTTTTTTAGTAGTGATGTCTGGCCGTGGCAAGCAAGGAGGCAAGGCGCGCGCCAAGGCCAAGTCGCGCTCCTCCCGCGCCGGGCTGCAGTTCCCGGTGGGCCGGGTGCACCGCCTGCTGCGCAAGGGCAACTACGCCGAGCGGGTGGGGGCCGGCGCGCCCGTCTACATGGCGGCCGTGCTCGAGTACCTGACGGCCGAGATCCTGGAGCTGGCGGGCAACGCGGCCCGCGACAACAAGAAGACGCGCATCATCCCGCGCCACCTGCAGCTGGCCATCCGCAACGACGAGGAGCTGAACAAGCTGCTGGGCAAAGTCACCATCGCCCAGGGCGGCGTGCTGCCCAACATCCAGGCTGTTCTCTTACCAAAGAAAACCGAAAGCCACAAAGCCAAAAGCAAATAAAACCTGACAAAACTTAAGCCAAAGACCAAAGGCTCTTTTTAGAGCCACCCAAGTTCTCAAAAAAAAAAAAAAAAAAAAGAGCTAGTGCGCTATTGTGCTCAGCCCTTCCTCTGACACTTTATAGTGGCTCTTAAAAGAGCCTTTTGGGTGAATTGGGATGGCATCTGGCCTAATTATTTGTTCTTGCCAGGCTTGTGGCTCTCCGTTTTCTTAGGCAGTAAGACAGCCTGGATGTTGGGCAGCACGCCGCCCTGGGCGATGGTGACACCACCGAGCAACTTGTTGAGCTCCTCGTCATTTCTCACCGCCAGCTGCAGGTGGCGCGGGATGATGCGCGTCTTCTTGTTGTCGCGGGCCGCGTTGCCCGCCAGCTCCAGGATCTCGGCCGTCAGGTACTCGAGCACGGCCGCCATGTAGACGGGCGCGCCGGCCCCCACCCGCTCGGCGTAGTTGCCCTTGCGCAGCAGGCGGTGCACCCGGCCCACCGGGAACTGCAGCCCGGCGCGGGAGGAGCGCGACTTGGCCTTGGCGCGGGCCTTGCCACCTTGCTTGCCGCGCCCCGACATTACAGCTATTAAAGCAGTTGCGGCTTCTTTTTCAAGGAGAGAGAGATATGGAAAGAATAACCAATTTGATGTAATTTATAAGAGCTACCGGGAGGGGTGAAGGGAAGTAGTTTGATTGGCTAAAAGCGGAGCTGACTCAAACAGCCAATAAGGAAGCAGAAAACAGACCCCTCCCCTGCCCCACCCCACCTTGCCTGGAGGAAGTGACGGAGTTTGCAGGAATCCACCAATCACTGAAAGCCACATTAAAGCCCCTTATTTGCACGCTAGCGTTTTTAAAGAGAGCTTTGCAAATGAAAAGCTTTCTCTCTTATACTGTGGCAGTTTGCGGGGGGTGTCTTCCCAGCTGTAGCAGAGAAGTTGCGTGGACCTCTGAAGAGCGCAAGAAAGCCCCAAGTAAATGAACACTTTCGAGGATATGGGACTCTGCAATCTGTGATCCCTTTATCTCACCCTGTTGTCACAGCCAGAGTCCGTTGAAATTTACTAAGGTTTCTCCTTTTTCAACCTTCATGTTAATCGCAGTTTCCACCCTCTCTCTCACCACCCTAACCCTTGCGCAGTGGCTTGACTCGGGTCTGACCAAGGCTACAGTGGCCTTGTCATCTTTCTCTTGACCTCTAGGAGGCGTCTATTACAGCCTTGAAATGCTCCCATGGCATTCAAAATGTCCTCCGTTTTTCTTCTCACCTGATTTTCCTTATCCTGTTGTATTCTTCTGCCCGTCCCTAAACCCAAGCCCACCTAGACTCTCCATTTCCCCACTTCACTCGTCCCAAGGAGTCTTATGTACTCCCGAGCTGCCAACCAACGCCTAGATTTATTTCAGAAACTCGGATCAAATTCAGATCATTTAATTGTTTACTGGATAATTCATTCTTTTTGGTCCAAGATTCACCTTAACTATCCCAACCTAAACTCATGTAAACAACTCCGATATTCCTCTGTTCGCTTTAAATTGCACCAAAAAAGTTGCAAATACCAAAAGTCAAATCTATTTAAAGCAGGGCAACAGGGTGAGATACTCCCAGGGATACCCTCAGGGAGAGAGACACTACCAGTACAGTGACGCAATCGTCACTGTACACAGAACCAATCAGAAAATGCTCTTTTCAATCCTTCATTTGCATATGGACACAACTAGTCAAAGACACCATTCCAAACATTCATTTACATACAGCAGTAAACCAAGGGAGCGTGTCCCTAAGACAGTTCTACCGTAATCAAAGGCTAACGTGAATGATTAATTACAGTATGATGTCCCACTATCTTATTTGCACAAGAGAGCTAACCCAAAAATTTTAGATACGATAGACATCTTTCGCTTATCCCAGGACCTGCTGTGGGTCTTTTCCTCTGCCCACCTGTCCTTATAAAGCGTACTTTTCTGCCTTCAATAAATGTACAGCTTTGCTGCCTTTTCCGTGTGTCATGTCCAGTTCTTTCTGGGGAACACCAACAGGACACCTGGAAAGAAGTTCCCTGGGACGCACCATCGGTAGCACTCTTTCGGAAGCCAACAGTTATTAACATTTCTTCTGCCTTCTTCTCCCTGATTTTTGGTCTACCTCGTGTTGCTCCCTTAAATTTCTGCAAGAGCCCCTGGCCATAATTTTGCTGACAGACTCCAAAGGCTTGTGTCCTTTAGCAATCCCTGCCTTGGGGGTTCTGTCACCACACCATTTTCATCCCTTCCTGGGCATCCAGTAAGAATGCTGTATAGAAAATAGATTGTAGGAGGAAGAAAATAGATTGAGAACTGGCTGGATAGCTCAGAGGACTAAAGCACCTGTTTAGGCAGAGAGCAGTGGCTTGGGTTCAATCTCCGGCCTGCTGAGGTGCGCTGAGACAGCCATTGAGACTGGGCATGGTGGAGCGCCTGTTATCCCAGCACTTGGGAGGCTGATCTACATAATGAAACCCTGTAGACTCTGTCCTAAATACAGAAAAAGAGAGAGAGAGAGAGAGAGAGAGAGAGAGAGAGA
>NW_004524624.1:11528987-11531843 GCF_000260255.1 Octodon degus | reverse complement strand
AAAGTAGAATGGAAATATACCTTCCCATAACTGATTCTCCCCTTTCTCAGCCTCCTTTAAAAACAAAAAAATATTGGTAATTGAACCCAGGACCTTTTCACTGAGCTACATCCCTACCTTTTCAAAAATGTTTTTAATTTTTAGTATTTCTTTATTTGTTTTTGAAATAGAGTCTCACTGTGTAGCCCAGGCGGGTCTCAAATTTTCAGTGATCCTCCTGCCTCAGCCTCCTGAGTGCTGGAATTACAGGTGTATGCTACCACATCAGGCTTGTAAATACTGATATTGTCAACTTTTCAGACCTTCAAAGTTAAGAACAACATTCAAGTAACAGGGACCACATACACACCCTACAGAAACTGTTTAAGGAGCCACCTACCCATCCTTTCTCTTTGAACTCTGACCTCTTCTTACTGGTATCACAGTGTTCTGCACTTCAGGAAATGGAAAAGAGATTATGTTGAGACCTTACTATGTGATAGTCCCTAAACTAGTGGCTACTTATGAAATGGACACAGTTATGTGTTCCACAGATAAAGACACTGAGTGGGCTCTGAGAGAGTGAAGCACTTGCCAAGTATAACTCAACTGCTGGTTAGGCGTGGTCTGCCTGATCTTGGAATATGCTCCCCACTACTTCATTCATATTCTTTCACTAACTACATGTTGGGCTTCATGCAGCCACTGACTTATCCAGCCTTGCTTCCTTCCTCTTGGAGAGGTGTTGTGTTGTGTTTTGTTTTGTTTTGTCTTGTTTTGTTTTGTTTTGCTTTGCTTTGTTTGAGACAAGGTCTCACTCTGTAGATCAGGCTGGCCTTAAACTTGCAGTAATCCTCCTGCATCTACGTCTGGAGTGTTGGGATTACAGGCAAGCGCCATCGTGCCTAGTGAGATTTTTAGCACTTTGGATTCCATACAACCACTCACTTCGGCAGCACAAGAGCTTCGTACCTATGTCAAGACAGGCCAATATTCTGTAAATTATGATGGCTCAACTACTATGTATTGCTTCTCAGAGATCCCTGTCCCAGCATTCTTCCCAGAGCAGCTCTGTAGATGAAGCCAATCATCTGTAAACATACACGCCATCACCAACAGGCTGAGTGGACTTTCCTTTAACACCTCTGGGATTGTTTACCAAAGACAACTGAGCTCTCTCCCTGGCAATTAAGTTAAAGATTTATTTTACAGCCTAGCTCCATCCCACCACTGCAAACACTGGACTCTCCAGGACACCACCCTCCCCCCACCCCACCGCTCTCCACCACTCCACACTATTCTAGAACTGAGCAGCTCCCTGTGTGCACGTACATTTGCTGCTGGCTAATGTGCTCTGATGTCTTTACCTAGCAAATTTTCCTCCTTCCAGTTTCAGCCCAGGTATCACTTCCCACAGCCCCACTATAACTATAGTTATATATACAAGCCTCCTCTGTATTTGAGTCACTAGTTCTGATTCAGCTATTCAACTGATTTGCTCTTTTTACTTGGCTCATAAGAGGTAAATTTTTTTGTATAAATAAAACACTACTTTTTAGAGAATTAGTAGTTTCTTTTCCAAGATGTTCATCTTTGTTTGCTTTTGGCTTTTTGAGACAGGGTCTCGCTGTGCAGTTCAAGCCGGCTTTGAGCTCACTTTGTAGCCCAGATTGGCCTTGAACTCCAAATGATCCTCCTGCCTCAGCCTCAAGAGTGCTGAGATTGCTCAGGCCTGGCATACAGGCCTGGGTGAAACCCTGCAGCTGAAATCCCTGCAGAGAATGCAGGGGACAGAACCACCCAGCTAGTCCAGGAGCAGAACATCTTGCCAGAGGGGCACAACAGGTTCACCCCCAAGAGCAGCAGCAGGAAAGAGCTGAACACAGCAGCCAGACCTAAGCCAGGCACAGCTGGATAAATCCAAACTTTGTAGATCTGCACCTGACATTCAGTAGGTGCTAAATTTATAACTGCACCAAAGATCTACAACAAAGGTCAGAAGATAGTGCTACACAAAATGACGAGAAGGAACAAAATGCAATCTCAGAACCCAAGCCCAACCATAACAAGTGCAGAGGACAATAACACAGAACAACTTGGGAATCACACAGCTGAAAGTAATGAATCGACAGCTTTTGAAATAAAGAAACAGCTGCAGAAAGGTGTAGAGGAACTCAGATGGGAAATAAAAAAAAGAAATCCCAAAATTAACAACATCTGCAGTACAGGATCGAATGCAGAAACATATGGAGGAAACCCAATGCCCACCCAGAACAAGTGCAGAGGACACTAGCTAGGCTCAAATGTATGAATTAATAGAATATCTCAGAGTGGAATTCTTTTCTACTAGCTCAGCTCACATGTACGAATTAATAGCGTCGATAGTGAATAAGCAACAGCAGAAAGTTATAGAGGAAATCAGAGCACAATTATTTTCTGAAATAAAAAAAGAATTCTCAGAACTCATAGCATCTGAAGTAAAGAATCAACTACAGAAACATAGGGAGGAGACCCAACCTGAAAAAAACACTGCAGTAAAAGAATTTATAACTTCTTCTAAAGAAGACATTGATTAAAAAATAGAGGAGATTAGAAAAATGATGGATTCCTTGAATGAGCAATACAGGAAAGAAATAGATCACATAAAGCAGATTCAAAGAGATATAGAGGAAATTAAAATCTCAATCACAAGCTTGCAAAACCATTTAAGTGAAAGTGAAGACAGAGTTTCAGATCTTGAAGATGCTGGTACAGCTAGTGAAAAGGTAAGAAAAGATCTCTTAAAAACAATGACAATGCAGGAAAGAATAATCCATCACCTGCAAGATGATGCAAAGATGAACAATGTGAGACTAATAGGCATCAATGAGAAAGAAG
>NW_004524624.1:11487221-11523187 GCF_000260255.1 Octodon degus | reverse complement strand
GCTGAGATTACAGGCATGCACCACCACCACACCCAGTGAATGAGATATTTGTCTTTAGTTAGCAACCACTTTATAAGTACCAGCCACAAGTGGTGGACTGAAAGACAATGATATAATGGATGATATAATATAACTGTTTAAATATGAATAAAAATTATTACCACTACCTTGATACAATGTTAAAATAAGTAGAGAACTCAGCACAGAGCTAGGGATTCAAGAGGCCCCAAAGCTGGATGAGGCAGCTGTGATGGCTTATTTTATGTGTCAGCTTAACTAAGGTATGCCCAGAAAATTAGTGAAATATTATTTCTGGAGGGTGTTTCCTCCATGACAGGATTTCTAAAGAGGTTAGCATTTGAATTAGTAGACAGTAAAATCTCCTTCAAGAGTTCAGATGGGCACCATCCAGCTCATTAAGAGCCTTAATGGAAGGGCTAGTGATATAGTTCAGGGGCATTAGTGCCTGCCTAGCAAGCACAAGGTCCTGAGTTCGATCCACAGTACCAAAAGGGAAAAATAATTTAGCCAGGCATAGAGGCACAAGCCTGTAATCCCAGCACTTGGGAGGCTGGGGCAGGAGGATCACTGTGAGTTTGAGACCAGCCTGGACTATAAAATGCGCTCAAGCCCAGCCCAAACTGTATAGCGAGAGCTTGTGTCAAAAAGACAATAAATAGGACTGGAGAGATAGTTCAGCAGTCTAAGCACCCGCCTGGCAAACACAAGGACCCAGGTTTGATTCACGGTACCACATGCCATGCAGGCCACCAAAACCAGACATGGTGGCACATACCTGTAATCCCAGGGCTGGGGAGGCTGAAACTGGAGGGTCACTAGGTGTTTGAGCTGTGTAGTGCGACCCTGTACCAAATAAATAAATGAATAAATAAATGATTTTTTAAAAAAGACAATAGGGCTGGCCAGATAGCTCAGCAGATTAAAGCACCTGCTTAGGCAGATGCAGGGGCTGGGGGTTCAATTCCCCTGTGTGCCCTGCTGGCCCCGCCCCCAGGGCGCTCAGAGAGAGCACAGACACAGAGATGGAGACCCGGCGTGGTGGCGCACCTGTAATCCCAAGGTTGGGAAGCTGGAAACAGGAGGATCACTGCAAGTCCATTTTGTGTAATGAGACCCTGTAGACCCTGTGCTAAATACATAAAAAATAAAAATAAATAAATACAATAAATAAATAACCTAACAAAGAACAGAAGCACAAAGGAACAGCAAATTTGCCTCTGCCTCTGCTCTGCTCTCCTATCCTTGATGCCAACAATCCTGGACCACCAGCCTGGGGGTCTTAGGTCTTCAGTGTGGAGCTTAGAATTGCACCTCTCACTCGCCTGAGTCTCTAGCTTGCAGACAACAGACTATGGATGGTGGGATTTTAGCTGCTCTGATTGTGTGACCTGACGCTCCATCTCTCTTTCTCCTCATTTTTTCTATACTGGAAATTGCAAGGGTACCCAATCTCCAGGACCAAAAAAATAAATAAACTTTGGGAGACTGGGACTATAGCTTAGTGGTATAGTACATGCCCAGTATTCTATGACCCTGGGTTTCATCCCCAGCACTACAAAAAAAATAAATAAATAGGGTTGAGGCTGTAACTCAATGTTAGAGCACTTGCTTAGCATGCATAAGGTCTTGAGTTCAATCCTCAGTACCAATTCATGCGCATATACATAGGGTTTACCCTATGGCTAGGCAATTCGACACCTGGGTGTACTTCAAGCAAAAATAAGTGTTTGTGTTCCACAAAAAGCCCGTACAATAATGTAGCATGTTTATATACTGTAATACTTTTT
Organism: Octodon degus; assembly: GCF_000260255.1. Taxonomy (NCBI): domain Eukaryota; kingdom Metazoa; phylum Chordata; class Mammalia; order Rodentia; family Octodontidae; genus Octodon; species Octodon degus. Next base: position 11,521,379 of record NW_004524624.1, on the reverse strand, counting down.
TTTTCTTTTTTCTTTTTTTTTTCTTTTTTTAGTGGAATCAGGAATTGAACTCAGGCCCTTGCGCTTGCCAGGCAAGGGCTTATTCTACTGAGCCATCTCCCCAGCCCCTTATTATATTCAAAAATACTATTTTGATACTATTCAAAAATAAAATAAGAAAACTACTAAGCACCTGCTTTGGCAAGCTCAGGGACCAGAGCTCGATCTCTGGTCCCACACGCCACACCGGCTCCACCCCTGGGGTACCCTGAGCAAACAAGTCTGGGCATGTTGGCGCATGCTTGTAATCCCAGCATTGGGGAGGCTGAAAATAGGAGAATCGTTGCAAGTCCGAGCTGCATAGTGAGACCGTATACCAAATACATAAGTGAAAAATAAAAAATAAAAAAGAAGAAAACTACTGTCCCACATGTGTATAAATCTGGGCATTGAACTCAGGACCTTATGCTTGCTAGGCAGACAATTATGCCACTGAGCTATCTCCCCAGCCCTGAATCTCATATAATTTTGAGCAAAAGAAACAAATAAATCCATATTTGTGAATCTACTTACATGAAATTCAAAAAGAAATCTATAATGATCAATATTAGAATAATAGTTATCTGAAAGAAAAAAGGAATAATAGTTATCTGCAGCAGAATCAATTTCCCTGGCAAACTTCTGTGGTACTAGAAATTTCCTCATCTTGATGTGAATGCATTCATATGTAAAGTTAAACTGTACATTTGAGATTTATAAACTTCATGTGTATAAACTATATTTCAATAAATGCATAAAGAATGCTTAATAAACAAGTAATGAAGTAATCCCCACAGGGAAAAACCATGACTACTTGGCCAGATAGCCTAATCCTCACTTTATTTTTTTATTTTTTGTAAAACTGGGCCGGGGCCAGGGAGATGGCTCAGTAGAATAACCACTTCCCTGGCAAGAGTAAGGATCTGAGTTCAATCCCCTGTTTCACCAAAAAAAAAAAAAAAGCCATTTTAATGTTTTTACAATTTATTTTTTCCAAAGGACTTTTTTGGTCTTATTTTCACTATTTTTTTTTTTTGGTACCGGGAATCGAACTCGGGGCCTCGCGCTTGCTAGGCAGGCGCTGCGCCACCGAGCCACATCCCCAGCCCTGTTTTTACAATTTAATAAATAGGTTTTTTGAGGGGGCAGTTGATGAATGTAGTCATGAGAATTGTTCAGCAGTATTCAAATTATGGTTTTCCTGATTGGTCTGTAGTCTTCAGTAAGTGTAAGAAGTTATTATATGAAACATCCATTGAACTAGTAAGACTGCTGATACATCCATCATTTTCAGGATTGTTTATTACCTGGGCATATTTACCCTAAATAATCTTGCCTCCTTGCGTTACAAGGCCCAACTCACTCACGTTCACCTCAATCACTGTAATAACACTTTTGGTAATAACACTCAAAGTAGTATACAGTGGCAGTAAGGGATTCTTTTTCACACCAAGTATTGGGAGGGAAAGTAGCTTTCAGTTCAGGATGTGTTATGTGGGCCTTCTTAAAACACAAGCCCATTGGCCTAATGAATCTTTCATATTTAGGTGGTTTTCTTATAAAGCCATCTCCAACAAAGCAGACTTTAGTAACCATCCTCCTCCATGCCTTCTTTTTTCTCTTTCTAGTTTGAATAACTTTTAATACTTCCATTGCTCCTTGGGCACTAACTTTGGGCAGAGAAACTTGCCATTTTCCTGCCTTTTCTTTTAATTTTTGTTTAATCATGTTGGAAAGTATTTTTGCATGAGACTGTCCCTCTCTGTCCAGCAGGTAGGCAGGTGCTGCTCCTTGTGGAGTCTTTTCATCATTCTTTTGTTTGGTGTATCTCTTTTCATGCATCTTGATAGTCTTCTTCATATGTATTTTCTCCCCATGGCACTGTTTGTGGTAGAGCTTAGCCTTCAGGCCAATCAGCCAATCTTTTTTTTTTTTTTTTTGCCTTCTTTGAACGTTATGAGCCTCTCAACTTTCCTTCTTTCTCTTTTTCTCATGGAAATCCAAGTGGTACCCATAGCGTTTACAGTGCAATTCAATATATTCATTCTGTGGCATGATGACAGCTTCAGAGCTCCTGCAGGCAGCCTCAGGTGTACAAAGAAAAGTCCTAACTTTGGAGTGTCCCAGATGCATGAGCTTCCTCCATGCAGTCAGAAACAGGAAAGCCTAATCCTCACTTTAAATCTCACAGGTTTTTGTTGTTGTTGTTGTTGTTGTTGTTGTTGTTGTTGTTGTTGTTGTTGTTTTTAATCTGGAATCAAATGCAGAACTTTGTACTTGCCAGGCAGATGTTTGTATCCCTGAGCTATACCCCTGGCAATCCTCATATTAAATATTAGCATTCGATGTTTGTTTATACAGAAGGTGACCACCATAATTTCTCAGTGTCTAAAGCCTCTAAACCAGGTGTGGTGACACATACCTGTAATCCTAGCACTTAGAGGCTAAGACAGGAGGATCCAAGTGAGTTCAAGACCTGTCTCAAAGCACACCCCCCCTAAAAACAAACTCTAAAAAATTGTAATCTGGACAAGTAAAACCTTCTCTAAATACCAGTAATTATTAGCATCATGACTGGTTTTAGTTGGGGGGGTTTGGTCTTTTTTGTTCTTTGTGTTTGTTTGTTTGTTTGTTTGTTTGTTTGTTTGTTTTGCAGTACTAAGGATTGAACACATGGGCCTTCACACTGAGCTACTTCCTCAGCTCTTCCTTTTTTTTTTTTTTTTTTTTTCTAAGACATCAAACTCAGGACCTCGCACTTGCCAGGCAGGTACTATGCTGCTGAGCTATATCCCTAGCCCTCTCAGCTCTTCTTTTACATATTTTTAAAATTTTGAGCCTGGGTCTCAATAAGTCACTGAAAGCTTAGGCTAGGCTCAAACCTGTGATTGTCCTGCCTCAGCCTTCCAAACTGGTAGAATCAGAACGTGCACTACCATGCTCAGCTCTGACTGTTCTTATTAGACACAAAGAAATAAGCTTTCCATTAAGAACTTGCACTTTTAAAACTTTTATTTATTTTTACAAAGGGAATAATAATGCTGTTAGTCCTCTCTATTTATACATTAACTCTTCTATCCATCTAATACATTTTTTATTGTTGTTCATTTGTTGAAACAAGACCTGGGATATGTTGCCCAAGCTAGCCTCCAATTTACAATCCTCCTTCTCCAGCCTCTCAAGTAGCTCAGATTATACACACATGCCACCATGCCAGGCATATTCCATCTAATACTCCATTTTATTGAACATCAAAACACGCTAACCCTAAACTTAGCAGCATGCATGTAAAATATAGTGAATACCATTCATTCTGCCTGGATCTCTCTTTCCATGTGGTCAGTTCTCTCTAGTTGTTCAAGTCTGTTTAAATGTCCCTTCCACAGCAAGGCTTTCACTGACCATGGCCTCAAAACATTTTCTAACACTGGGGACTGGCAAAGTGTAATGTCTTAGTCAGAAGCAAATACTTTAACAACTGCAATCAATTTGCTTCTCTCTGGAAGGCCTCCTGTCTTCACTTAGGTTATCTTTCACTCGCACTTCTAAAGTCTTTTCTCTTGCTCTACTCCTTCTAGTCTTCCGGCTCCTCAAATACACTCTCCTCACACTCACCATAGTGACCCAATAAACATTCTCATTTTCTCCATGTGGTCTCTTCAAGTGATTTTGTCATTCTCCACCCACCTCAGTGCTGTTACTTTATCTCCATAACCTCTGGTTAAAAGGCACTTCAGGATGTGAGGGTGATCTGGTTTCCACACACCATCCCATTGGTCACCAGGGTTGATTCGGCTGCCTGGCTGTCTAGACAGGTGTCCTCTTCCTCCCTCACTCTCCCTGTCTGTCCCTCCCAAAGCTGCACCTTCAGTTGACCACCCTGATAGAAGAGGACTGTTTCCTCAGTCATGGATGTATGAGTACCTGTGCTCCCCTGCTAGGACCTCTCACAAGCTTTCAAAGACACTTGTCATACTGTACATACCTCACATGCTAAAATCAGTGGACAAAAGCTTAACAAGAAATAGGAAATTGCTCAAAATATTCCCCTTTGTATTCTGGGGGATATGTTCCAAGATGACCAGTGAATGCCTGAAACTGCTTGCTGTAGCATTCATAAATCATTCATCCATGTAGATTTACAAGAAGCTGGTGGAGTGGTGAACAGCTGAGAAACAGCCTCTACCAAGGCAGATAATGCCAAACAATCACTCCTCATGTCCACAGGGTCCCAGGGACCACCACAGACACTGAAATCTGCAGATGTTCAGTTCTTTATATTCAATATTTGGGTGTAAACTATACACATCATCTTGTATACTTTAAATTACCTCTAGATTACTTATAATGCTTAATATGATATACTGCTATGCTAAGAGTTATACTATATTGTTTAGGGAATACGCAGCTAAATAGAGAATAATAATAAGAAAAGCCTTGTGTGTCCAGTGTAGATAGTTTATTTTTTCAAATATTTCCAGGGCCAGCCAAATAGCTCAGCAGACTAAAGCACCTGTAAGCAGGCACAGGGGCCGAGGGTTAAACCCCTGGGCCTGCCATGCTGGTCCCGCCTGCTGGGGCGCACTGAGATGGCAATTGAGACTGTGCATTATGGCGCGCACCAGTAATCCCAGCACTTGGAAAGCTATAAACAGGCAGATCACTACAAGTCTGATCTAGTAGTGAGACCCTGAACACCCTATAGACCCTTCCCTAAAACACAAAAACAAACAAACAGAAAAAAAACCCAAATATTTCCAGTCAGCAGGTAGTTGAATCCACAGATGCAGAAAACATGGATATGGAACTCTCTGGGCATAGAGGGACATCTGTGTCACAGTTTTTCAGTGCACACACACATTAGAAAACATGATAAAGTTTTTTACAAATTAGGTCAGTAAGAGATTAACAATAACTACTAATAAAACAACTATAACCATACACTGTAATAAATGTTATTTATAAGTTGCTTATTTCTAGAATTTTCCATTTAGTATTTTCAGACAATTACTGCTGCAGGTAACTGAAACCACAGATAACAAGATATTCAATAAACTTTATAAACAAGAAAAAGAATTAGTAGGTCTCCCATGGATTGGAAAAGAAGCCTGACAGATACCACCTTAGTCATGTAATCAAAATGATCACTACCCATGGGACAGACCAAGACCAGGTGCCCACTTGTGACATTCACTAGGAAGGACTTGATATTACTACCAGAAAGGACTTGATATTACTAGAGACAGCTAAATTAGGTAGAAATATAGTAAGCAGCCAGAAAGGACTGGGACCTTGAAGGAGTCAGTACAAAAGATGAAAAGCCATGGGGCTGGGGAGATGGCTCAGGAGAATAAGGGCTTGCCTGGCAAGCACAAGGGCCTGAATTCAACCCCCAGTCCCACAAAAAAAAAAAAGAAAAAGAAAAAGAAAAAAGAAAGAAAAGCCATCAGGACTGTGGCTGGAGGTATACTTGAAGATTAAAGTCACAATGGCTTTTTGGACTTATGTGTAAACATAAGAATTATATAATTTGTTATGCCTATTTTTAAAATATATTCTAATTTTTAAAAAATAAATAAATAAATAAGGTCACAATGGCTAGTTTTACAAACTTCCTTAAGGGATGAATGGAGGCTATCACATCACTTTTGTTTTAAAATGAGTTTTGGAGGTGGCACATTCAAGATGTAGTAGACACTAATGAGACAACTGGAGAAATTTGTCCAACTACATATTAGAAGAGTGTTGAATGAACGCTCAATGTCTTGGGTCTGGTAATGGTGATAGTTCATTGGGGTGTCAACTTGAATGGATTAAAGATGCCCAGTAGATTAGTGGGGCACGGTTCTAGATGTATCTGGATGACTGATTGTTTCCCACACTGATCTAATTTTTTATTGGCCCTGTTAGGTCTTTTGGTGGCACAGCAGAGAAGCACAAGAGAAAAAAAAGGGTAGGAAAAGGCTCTGTTGCCACTGAGCAGGAGATGGAGAGGATGGATGGCAGGGAGAAGAGGGGAATCCTCTGACCTGAGACAGGGATGCTGAGCATTTATGGACTTTGCTAGGGGCGGAATTTGAGGGGCAGATTCGGTGACACACAAGGAGCTGATTGGGGGCTCCCTTGTGTTCAGGGGAAAGGTAAAAGGAAGTGGTAGCCTGGGCTGGAGTGGGGAAGAAGGAGGAAGCGGTCACTGGGAAGATAAGCTTTTGTTTTGGGGATTCAACCATGTTGAATCAAGGCCATGATAATTTAGAAGCTGGAACTTGGGCTGGAACTTGGGCCCAAACCTATCAGGTACATTTCAGATATGCATAACAATAACATTCATTATAGGGACTCTATACCTATACATATTATATTGGGCTTCAATTCTCATTTGAGACCCTTTTTGGCCCCAGGGACCCACTTTCCTCCTCTTCTTCACATTACACTATTCCAAGGTGCAGAAACCAAATTTCAGAGAGATCCTTTCTCTGCTGCTCACCACTCCACCAGCTTCTCATAAGTCTACCTGGATGATTGATTTATGAATGCTACAGCAAGCAGAAACACCAAAACAACACCCAGAATTTGGAGACAGTGCACAGCTTTATTTTATACTAGTGGTCATGATCCAGTTCACTTGCAACAACAAAGAAAACCAGCCTCCATCCTTAGGTGGTCTGGGGCTTTTATAGGCTTTTCTAGGCAGGAGGTACAGAATCAGAACTGTAGGTTTTTGATAGGGGAAAGCAAGTCCTGAGACTCTGGAGAAGTGGCGAGTCAAACAGGAAATGGAAACATAGTGCCCAAGGTGTCAGAGTGGATGAAGAACCAGGAAATGAACTGAGGGCTTCCTTGAACAACAAGTTAAGAGGTCATATTGTATGGGGCAGATTGGAAAGCTAAAAATAGAATAAAAAGGGCTTTTGTGCTCTATGAAGGGAGAAGGCCCACCTTGGATGTGGATGGAAAAAGGTTGTAGTCTGGATGGAATAAAACAGGGAAGAATAAGAAGTCTACTCTTCTGCTTGTTCAGGGAACCATCTTGGCCATCACTTTTGGAGGCTGGGTCAGCCTTCAAGTACAGATTCTTCAGACTTCCAGAGTAGACCTTTGCACTTCCCAATACAGACTCGCAAGACTATGCAGTGAGCTCCAGGCCTTCGACTTTGAACTGGATATAATGTTATGCTACCTACAACTTATTTTCAAATGATTTCACAAAAAATGTTTTGCTTTTTTTGAGACAAAATCTGGCTATGTAGTTCAGGCTGACCTTGATCCCACTGGGTAGCCCAGGCTGGTCTTGAACTTGTGGCAATCCTTCTGCCTCAACTTCCCATCTGCAGTGATTCCAGAGGTGAGTCACCACATCCAGTATTTTAAAATTATATATAAGGTAGGTAAATACATATGTGTATTTATGTGTTAAAAGTGATTGAGTCTAGTGAAAGATTTACACTATTCAACTTTTTACCCTTAATACTATGGGCTTGTACCCAGGGTTTGCACATTCTAACTGTACTTTCTTTTTCACACGATCTTGCTAATTCAATAAGTTTCCCAGGCTGGGTTCTAACTCTCAATTCTCCTGCCTCAGCCTCCCAATATACCACCACACGCAGCTTCTACTTTTCAGCTTTTCTGTGGGTTTAAAATTGATTGGGTTTTTTTTTTTTAACATTTATTTAGTGTGTGTGTGTGTGTGTGTGTGTGTGTGTGTGGCCAGCTCAGCCCACCAGGGGGCGCAGCTGGCTGGCATGTGGTGCTGGGGGATTGAACCGCGGTCCCTGTGCTTTTCCAAGCTTGTTCCAAGTAGGTGCTTTAGACCACTGAGCCATCTCTCCAGCCCTTTTTTTTTTTGTTTTTTGTTTTGTTTTGTTTTGTTTTGTTTTTCTGAGGCTGGGCCTGCTATGTAGTTCAGGCTGGCCTTGAATTTGCTATGTAGCTCAGGCTGGTCTCAAACTCAGGACAATCCTCCTGCCTCAGTCTCCCAACTGCTGGAATCACAAGCATGTGCCACTAAAGCCAATGAGTTTGAAATTTTCAAAATGAGAATTTGGAAAGTATTTAACAGCTGTAGAAATATATACTAAATTTTAAAATTATACATCATTTGGATGTATATATAATTCTGCTTACAACCTTCCTTAACTTCCCACTACTCCTAGGAGGCTGGAGCCTACCGCATTTGGCACCTACCTCCTCTACCCTTTGGCTCACCATCATGTTTGCCCCCAGGCACTGTATATAACTATACCCAAACTACTCAAGAGGGATCCAGTCACCTAGAGTCCCCGCCCCCCCCCCGACCTTTACACATGCGGCTACCCCAGCCTGACTAACGGGACTAGGAAATGAGTTTTCACATCCTCTGTCCTGGACAGCTCTCCTAAATCTGCTCTTACAAATTCTCTCAGGCCCTCAAGTCTGAGTGACATATGTCCTTAGCAAACTCCTCAGTCTCTTCATAGCATTTAGCACACCGTATTGTGATGGTCAGTCATTTATCTCCTCCAGAGTTTGGTAAACTGAGTGGAGGCATTTTTATTCCAATCCCACCCCCTCCAACATTGGTCTGCTGCACAATTATGTATGTATTCAGTAAATGAAGTTGACTTCTGTTTTCTTATACCTAAAATGGGAGACAGCGTGGATGAGCTACTGACAGTAAGATTGATTAAATAATTCCCAACCCTAATTGTGCAGGAAATCCCTTTTCTGTTTCACTAGTGTGGTTCACAACCTCTTATCTGTTGGACGAACTGGAGACTACAGTACCCATCAACCCTCGGGGTATCGCGTGACGCTTTGGTTTCGTTCCCTCTCGGGTTGTGAGGACTACATTTCCCAGCGCGCCTCCGAACTTCCGCAGTGCAGGCTCCCTACTGGCGGGGTGGTAACCCAGGTCAAACGACAGGTAAAAAGGGCCCTCTTTGGGGCTTCTTACGGTCCAATTCACCAAAAGGAGGGAGTTGCGTATGCCCTATTTTTGCAGTTTCCGACCATTCCCCCCAAATCTCTGTAGTAACCAGGGGGCCTCTGGGCCCGGCCTCTAATCGCCCTCACCCCTCCGCTGCCTGAAGCCAGAAACCACAGGTCGCCCGAGCGGAGGCAGCGTCGCGGCTCCGGGTCTGGAGCCGAGGCAGGTAGCCGTGGGGAAGGGGCTGGCTGTGGAGGCCGCGGGTGTGCAGGCGGAGGCCCTCAGCCCTCGGGTCCTTGTCTCTGCAGTAACGGATGCTGAGTGGGCAGCTGCTCCGACGCCTGGGCTCCATGGCCACCCGCGTGTGTTTGTCCCCGGGTAGCGCAGGGCCCGGGCCCGTCGGCCCGGTGGAGGCCGCCATCCGCGCGAAGTTGGAGCAAGCCCTGAGCCCGGAGGTGCTGGAGCTGCGCAACGAGAGCGGCGGCCACGCCGTCCCGCGCGGCAGCGAGACGCACTTCCGCGTGGCGGTGGTGAGCTCGCGTTTCGAGGGAATGAGCCTCCTGCAGCGGCACCGGCTGATCCACGAGACGCTGTCGGAGGAGCTGGCCGGGCCGGTTCACGCGCTGGCCATCCAGGCTCGGACCCCTGCCCAGTGGAGGGAGAACCCTCAGCTGGACACGAGCCCCCCCTGCCTTGGTGGGAGCAAGAAAACTAGAGGAACCCCTTGACCTCTAAGAGTTGAGGAGGACCCGAATATGAAGGGGCTGGGTGAGAATAAAGTATTAAACTACTACTCAAGGGGATTCTAAGGACAAGGTCTCCTTGGGACCCGTTCTGCAGGCGCGTGCGTGTTCTCCAGGGAGCACTCATGGCGGGTCAAAGCGAGCCCGAAGGAAGAGAAGGCCCACACTAGTGCTCTGCCTGGACCCTCAGGAAGGGGATGCCTAGTGTTGCGTGTGAAAGTGGTGACTGAGGAACTGCTCCGGTCGTGAATTGGAAATAGTCCCAACATTAAAAGAGAAATTATTATGTGAGGCATATTGCTGTGTTGTTAATACTTGTGGAGTTGGTTCTGCAGGTGTTTCTAGAGAGAGGAAAAATTCTGTGCACCTGGGTGGCCAGAAAGGGATCCTTGGGAGAAGTGAACTACTGTATGGGGTCTCTAAAGTGGCTTTAAACCAGAGACAAAACGTTTGCTGCAAGGGAAGTTTCCTGAGCAAAGAGAGACTAGACTGGACAGTGGATTATTGGACAGAGGGGTGAGGGGTACATTTAAATTTCATCTTGGGGGTAATGCTTCTCTTGGCAACCTATTTCCATAAGGTTCGTTTATTTTAAGAAAAAAACTTTTTTTTTTTTAAACCACAAAGCATTGAAAAGAGGTTAAGAGCCCTTTATGTAGCCCTCTGCTTATGAGGCTTCCAAACATTACATCCTTTTTTTTTTTTTTTTTTTTTTTTTCCAGTCCTGGGATTTGAACTGAGTTTCTGCACTGAGCTACATCGCCAGCCCTTTTTATTTTGAGACAGGGCCTAGCTAAATTGCTCACCTTCCCAGGCTGGGCTCCCATTTGCGCCCCTCTTGTGTCAGCCTCTGAGTGCTGGCGTTACTGTATAGGCGCGTGCCACCATGCCCAGCTTAACCTTTTGAGAGGAGCTCAAGTAGTATCTATATAAATAACTTTATTTTTATTATTATTATTTTTTGTTTTAGGGAAGGATCTCACTGCTAGATCGGACTCATAGTGATCCGCCTGTTTACAGCCTCCCAAGAGCTGGGATTACAGGCGTGCACCACCAATGCCATATCCCCATCACTGTCTCAGTGTGCCCCAGGGGCGGGGCCCACAGGGCAGGCCCCGGCCCCTGCACCTGCTTGCAGGTGCTTTAATCTGCTGAGCTAATTTGGCCGTAAATAACTTTCTTGATGTGGAAATTACTAGAAAGAAGGCTGCTTAGCCTGTCTTGACCATTTCTGGCTGAAGATTTTAGACTGTTAGCTTGGGCATTTGGAAGTCATTGGAGAATTTTGGGAGAAGGCATGTTGGGACAGACAGACCAGCAGGGATGTGTGAGGGGTGTGGCATAGGAGAATAGAGGCCCGGATGAACTAAAAGTAAAGGTAGAGCCCTGTGGGAGTGGAGAGAAAGGAGTTAATCTGAAAATTCCTGTTAGAAAATAACTTGATTGCAGCCAAAGAAAGCTCATTTAAAATTAGGTTTGAGGGCAGGGGAGATGGCTCAGTGGAATAAGCGCTTCCCTGGCAAGTGCAAGGGTTTGAGTTCAATTTCTGTTTCCGCCAAAAAAAAAAAAAAAAAATGGATTTGAAAAAAAAGATTTTAAATAAAAAAGTAAAAAATAAATAAAACATGGATTTGAGGTCCCCTACACCCTAAAAAAGGATTTGATTCCATAAGTCAAGAGTAGAATCTGGGCCAGGTAGATGGCTCAGTGGAATAAGCGCTTCCCTGGCAAGTGCAAGGGACTGAGTTAATCCCCGGTTCAAAAAAAAAAGTAGAATCTGGCATCTACTTGACACTCCAGAAGATTCTGGCAAATGTTGGTTAATTTTTGTTATGTTTTTAGACAGTCTCATTATGATTTTTAGGTTAATCTTGAACTCATGTTGACCAGGCTGGCCTCAGATCTGGAGGAATCTACCTGCTTCAGCTTCCCACGTGCTGGAATTACAGGCGTGTGCCACCACACCCAGCTAGTTGTCTTTAAGAAACATTACAGTGTTTTTAAAGCGGGGAGGTTTAGAGGCCTCTCCACTTGTGAAAGTGAAAATGTCAGGGTTTAAAAAGTCCGATTTAAGAAGTAAATGTAATCCATCGTGTTATTCTGGCTTCCAGATTGAACAGGGAGCTGATTTTTACCACTGTTGAACCTCTCATTGTTGTCAGAATAGACTTAGACATAGAAAGGGAAGCAAAGAAACAGCCATTTTGGATTTTAAGGATTTGTTTCCTTTTATTTTCATCAGTATTTTTCATTTCATTTTTCACATCAAGAGTCAGGTTTAGGGTTCCCTGGGAGAGCAAGGAGATGGATGGATGGGTCTCCCTGGGATTCAGGGAAGAGGCTGCGTCCAGCAGGCAAAGGGAGTGGAGCGCGCACACTCGTACACTGGGCACTGAGGAGAAGGCAGTCCTTTAGCACAGACACCAGAGTTAAACAGTCACCACCTGGTTCAGTTACAAAACGGGAGCAACCACAGGTTGGGGGCACCAGACGCAGCATGAAGGTGAATTTGGATTTTCTTTGTTGTTATTTTCACTTTGTTCCTTTTAACTTTTTAAAACATTTTACAAACAGCTAAAAACTACAACACATCACAGCTACAGTGGGGGTGGGAGAAGGGTACCAACAAAAGCAGCCACACAGAGTGGGATGGGACAGGGGCAGCTTCACCTACAGGGGCTGTTGTGTGGAAGGGTGAGGGGGGGAAACTGAGGTTTCTGGTCCCTGCATTAGGGGTCTCTCACTGCCCAACCTCTCCCCACTTTTAGAGGAGTTGCCAGGAGGGCCCCTGCTTCCTGCCTCACCCCAGCTCCTTGTGCTTTTGATTTGCTGGTCTGTGACCCTGGGTTCCCTCCCTCTCCTGCTCCCCAGCCTGTGACAGACTTTGGGGCCTCTGGAAGCAAGTGTGTGCTTCCAGCCTGCTCTAGTGGGTGGAGCCTCTTTCTCTAGAGGAGGCCTTGGCTTCACAGGAAGGACAGATAGGCCTTGCTAGGTGCCCCTCAGGCCCCCTACAACACAGGCTTCTTATTCCAGCCTGACCTAGGGCTCCTCTCTCCCAGGCCCAACGGTTACAGTGAGGTACTATGGGAGGCAGGGTTGTGTGTGTCCACTGAAATTCCCTTGGCTTATATTTGAGGAGAGTATAGTAAAACCACCACCTCGTGGCGCACACACGCACACACATATACATAAATGGACACATTCACACAGTCCTGCTAAGCTGCCTCAGAACTTAAATAAATAATAAATAATCAGAAATCTAACGTTATAAAATTCAGGCTTCATAGTTGTAGCCCAAATTGAGGGGAAAGGAGACCAGAGGGCTGAGGTTTATTGCTGCTTCCCCAGCATCCAATGGGAGGTGTGAGAGGGCATGGAGCCCTGCCACCTGTAAGTTCTTTTGGTCCATGAGTATACCCAGGTCCCAGCCCCCAACAGAACTGCAACCCATGGTTTCACCAGGGCCTAAGCAGAGGGAAGGAGGGGAAGACAATAAGCCTATTCTGGAACCTCTGAAGCAGGCAAACAGGGCCCCCTCACTAACACTGGGAGGGAACAGGGTGGGCTCGGCGTTCTCTTGTGCGAAGTCAGGGGCAGTAGGAGGTGGAGAGTAGTGCTTCACCTCAAAACTGTGATGGAAGAGCCTTCCCTATAGGCCCTGCCCATGGGGTCACACATGCACACACACACGCACACACGGCTAAGACACCAAAGGAGTAGGGAGTGAGGGCTCTAGGGGCCGGGGTGGCAGGGCAGGGAGGGGAGAGAAGGAGCGTTGGTCTCACAGTGAGCCTGCCATCCCCAAAACCCCCGGAGAGCCCCTCACTGCAGCACCTGCCCCCGGGTCTCAGGCAGCTTCAGGGCCAGAGAACTGCCAAGGGCAAGGGCAGCTGAGGCAAAGAGAATGGGGGCGGCCTTGGTGATCCCCACAAAGGATGTGAAGATGCTGATCCCCAGCACAGCAGCCAGCTTGCACAGGGCATTCAGGAAGCCAAAGGCAGTGGTCCTGCTCATGTGCAGGGCAGAGCACAGGAGGGAGACAGACAGCAGGGAGGGGAGGGATGGATATGGAGTACAGACAAAATGGGAGACAGGTAGGAAAGGAAACCAAAAAAGGAGGTTAATATTTAAAACTGCAAGTATGTGATTACAAAAACTCAGCTTTTAGAGGAAAAATACATGTGTCCTCCCAAAGATGCTCTCCTTTGGCCTCCCCCTCCCTGCACTCTCCTGCCCTCTAAGCCCTAAGCTTGCTGCTACGCCCCCACTGCTCTCCACCCACCTCTTGTCTGAAGGGTAGAGTTCAACAGTCAGCACATCCAGCGCGTTCCAGGAGGCGATGCTGACCCCACCAAAAAGGCAGAGCAGTGCAATCATGGCCGACTCGCTGTTCCCAAAAGATAGGAAGAAGCAGGAGACACAGGACATCACGCTGGAGCCAGCTGGAGCCGAGAAAGGCAAGAGCATGAGGCTGGTGACGGCGACTCAGGACCCAGCTGGTCACATCCGCTAGCTCTGGGACAACCTCACATGAGACTTTCCCCAAGCTAGCCAAAAGAAAGGCTTTTCACTCATTCTCAACTTCCTTGTAACTGTTTATTAATAAAGTCAGTAACAGCCATGTATTCAGTGCCAGCTGTGGGCCAAACAAATATATATCAATCTATCAACCCTATAGGGCTGGTCCATGGCATCCACTTTCCAGGTGATAGGGCTGAGAACAGCTCACTTAGTCACAGCGAGTAGTGGATGTGAGGCACAAACCACAACCTCAAAACCTGTGCCTTGAGTGCTCGCTGTTCTGCCCAGCTCCTTCACCCTCCAAAAGAAGCTTTTTTTTTTTTTTTTGGCAGAACCGGGGATTGAACTCATATCCTTGCATTTACCAGTCAAGCGCTTATCCTACTGAGCCATCTCCCCAGCCCCCAAAAGAAGCTTTTGCACCTTGGCCATACTGTCCTGCAGCACCCCCAAGCAAATCATGAGAAAGAAGCTTTCAGACCAGTATCTTCCACAGCCCAAGGGGAGAAGCCTGCTGACAGCACCCAGCCTGCCCACTTACCAAGCATCCTGAGCCTGCCAATCTTGTCCATGAGCAGTGCAGACACAATATTCCCCGGAAGCACAGCCAGTGTCCCCAGGAAGCTGACGAAGTACACCATGTAAGCGCCCTCTCCCGTGCCCGTCACATCAAGCTGGCAGCCCTCCTTGTTGTGCAAGAACGTGCTGTTCACCAGACGGCTGTTCACAAACTTGTACTCAAACAGGTCTGAGGAGAAAGCCAAGACACAGACAGAGAAGGTGGGAAAGAGCCCTCTGCTTGGGGGGGTTCTTAGAATTATTTCAGATGCTCATTACAAAGCATCAAAGAATATCCCCATGGGAGCTAGGAATCCTACAGACAAAATGACTATAAACTAGTAAACCTTGATTGTTTCCAAGGATTCCTATTATGTCTTTACTTCATGTTCATTTGTGTGGGGGGCGGGGAGTAACCAGGAATTGAACTCAGGACCTCCCACTTGCCAGGCAGGCACTGTGCCACTGAACTCAATCTCCCACCCTTTGCATTCATTCTGTTTGTCCACCTAAGCTGACAATAGCCATACAAAGCATGGGTCTAAAACACTTTTCCAAGAAAACTATTAAAAGTATGAAGTCCTAGAGCCGGCCAAATAGTTCAGCGGATTAAAGCACCTACAAGCAAGCATAGAGGCCAGGGTTCAACCCCTGGCCTGCCATGCCAGCCCTGCCCCCAGGGCATGCTGAGAGGGCAATTGAGACTGAGCATGGTGGCACATGTGCCTATAATCCCAGCTCTTGGGAGGCTGTAAACAGGCAGATCACTACGAGTCCTATCTAGTAGTGAAACCCTGAACACCCTGTAGACCCTGCCCTAAAAAATAAAAAAAATAAAAAAGTATGAAGTCCTATCCACTATTCTTTTACCTGCAAGATGAAAAAAGCTTATTTGGTCCTCCATTTAAAGGTGAGAAACCTCAGTCTAGCTCACAAAATCAGCATTTCATATGCATGTACTCTGAGAAACATTGTTTGTTTGTTTTAATGTATTTGGTTGTTACAGGGTCTCACTATGCAGCTCAGAGTCACTCGTGGACTGGGGTTACAGGTGTGCCACCATGCCCAGACTCTGGCTGGCTCAGAGTGGTGCCAGGGATCGAACTCCAGTCCCTACGTTTGCCTAAGCTTACCTAAGCAGGTGCTTTAGTCCACTGAGCTATCTCACCAGTGTGAGAAACACTGTTAAAGAAGTAGATTACTACAATGATTCCCAACTTTTCCCCATCAAATATGCCTTTTATAGTTTTTCTTTTTCCCATAGGGCCTTGACTTATTTTTCCCTCTTCAAATGCACATTAATATTACTGCCCTGAGTTACTACCATTCCAGCCAAAGGCAAAGAAACTTGATGCTTTCGTCAGACAATCTGTCACCAAAAAATGTCCAATATCCACTGCATTTTCCAGATTATATCAGTGGCTGTCCTTAAGTTCCCATCCCACCTTCTCCCAGGGTTTCAAGGGCTCTCAGCTTGGAAGGCATAGGCCAGGAAATAGGGAATGGCCCCTTCTCCCTCAAGATCCCCCCAGCTCTTTGGGCTGAAGGCCCCTCCCCACCTTACCAGTGTTATAGAACACAGTGTTGACGAACGTGCAGTTGCGGAAGAATGTGTTGCTGGATGTGACGTCCTCGAAGTAGCACTCCTCAAAGAGGGAGTCTTCAAAGGACACCGACTTCAGACGCAACCCAATGAACCTGAAAGGGCAAGGTGATGAGACGCTGCCCGCTCATCTTCATCCCCTCTCCACGTCCTGCTCCTTCTGTAGAGTAATGGGCAGCTTGGCATAGAGGAGAAACCATACAAGCTGCCCCAAACCACCTTGCCTTGACCTCTCAGACTCATGAGACAGAGAGAAGTGAAGTTTAACAGCGTCCACATACTTGTCATTGAAGTACTGCCCGCCTCGGTGGATCTGATTTTCCAGTGTGAAGTTGAAAGTCACGTGCTCTACGCGCTCCCCAGGAAACACTTTGGTGCGGGCGGCATAGTCCACAGCCTGCAGATGGCGGATCATGTCGGGAAACCAGACGGTCAGGCCGTAGTAGCTGGAGAATCGAGCAAGTGGACTCAGACAGGGCAGATTCAACATTAGAGCCTAACAGTCCCTAGTGAGACAGAAGCCCGCCTGCATCAGGGCATTCCTCATCCCTTATCTTGCACTCTTTCCTTCCCAAGTACTGTGGTTCTGGGGACTTTGGAGGCATCTCTGCCCTCTGCTATACTCTCCTTTTCAGGTTTTTTTCTTTTTTCTCTCTCTTTTTTTTTTGGACACCGGGTCTCGCTATTAAATTCAGGGTGATGTTGAACTCACTATGTAGCCCAGGCTGGCCTTGAACCCATAACAATCCTCCTGCCTCAGCCTCTCCAGTACCACTACCACTCTTTCTTGTCTCCCAAGCATCTGTTCTTCCCTCTGCTTACAACTTTCCACACCCTCACTGCACAGACTTTACCTCCAATTCATCCTTCAGAATTTGGGTCCCCAACCCCAAGTCCCAAGTGCTCCACAGCACTTTGTCCTCCCACCATGGCACCATCACCCTCTTGATAGCTGCATTTTGACTGAGTCACACATACTTCATCTCAGCACAGTACCCATGCAGAACAGAGACTTAGGCTTGGTCAGACACAAGACTGTGTGAAGCACCTGCCTGGCAAGCGCAAGACCCTGAGTTCAATCCCCCAGTACCTCAAAAAAAAAAAAAAAAAAGAAGACAGACAAAACTGTGTGCTGAGTGAATGAATGGATGGAGCAACAGGGGGCATCTTTCCCCTCTATTCTAACTTCCTACATCTCTCCCCCAGCCCACCCACCAGAACCACCACACAGTACCATCCTACTCACACCCTCACCTGAAGGACATGGTGAACCATACGCCCATCATCATGAGAGTGATGCGTCGATATTCTGGACCGAAGCAGGAGAGAAAGTTCCCCCAGACCTACAAGAGACCAAGCCAAGGCAGAAGTGGCTGTGCCCCTGACTTTCAATGCATACAGGGCCCCATTTTCCTAGCCCACCCCCATCAGTCCACCTTCCCTCTCACCCAGGCTCAAGCCCTGCCTTCCTTGCCACCTCTCCCTTTCCCCTCTCTGCCTTCACATGCCTTCCCGTTTTACCTGTCCCCCCAGGCTCAAAGCCCGGACCCCCCAGCGCTGGTACCAGGTCCCTGTGTCTGACTGGATCTCGATCAGTTCGTCCTCCTGATGAATTGTCTTAATGTGAGTCACCTGAGGTGAACAGAAGGCATGAGCAGTCACACACGTTGTATTTCCCAAGCCTCAGCTGGGCCTGTCTCAGTTTCCCTACAGTAGCAATATCACTGAGGTAGAGTGTGGTCTGAGCTATCTGGAAAGGTAGGTGGAGGAAGCTCCAGAATTGGGCCGAGTGGGGGCCGGGGCTGCAAAGCTGGGCAGTCTGGGCGGGAAGGCTGGTGTCTTACTGAGAATACTCGTTCTGGATGTCCCTTGGCTCGCATGTTGGTGTCATGCACCTGCTTCAGCACCATCCAGGCTTCGTCATGCTTCCCGTTCTAGAGCCACAGACACAATCCCAGGTCGCAGTCAGCCTTTCCTGACCCAAGGCCACAGAGCTCCTCCCTCCAACCTAGCTCACAGAGTCCCAGGTCACAAAAAGGCCCAAACCCACCAACAACCTCTGGCCTGTGGCTGTATATCATCCCAACAAGATATAACCAGAGCTGGCCAAGATCTGGGGACAGGGGACTGCCCTGGACATACAAATATGGGCCCTAGGGATTCCCTAATACAATAGAAAGAGAAAACAGAGGACAAGAGAAATGATGGGCAAGCGGGCAGTCAGAGGGGAGCAGCATCCTGACCCTGTTGAAACAGGTGTAGCTGGAGGGGAGGGAGAAGAGGTGGGAGTTCTTTTGAGCTATAGTCAGGGCCAGAGCCAAGACCCATGCCTGCAAATCCTAAGCCGACCATAGTTGAAGACATTCCTGATGTTTGTGCCCACAGATGCCCTCTGGAGATGCATTCTGGGACAGAGAAGCCAGATCATGACCCCAGAGTACAGCCCTTGAGGAAGGAAGACAGCCAGACAGGATCACACCGACCCACGGCGAGCATCTACACACAGAGCCCTGCTGCCCTCCGGCTCCCACCCTGCCCGCACAGCCCCATTCACCTCCAGGAAGAAGCGGGGACTCTCAGGCTGCGTCGTCAGAGCCCCAATGGCAAACACAGAGGGAAAGGCGCAAACGAGGACAAAGACCCTCCAGCTATGGAACTGGTAAGCAGAGCCCATCTGAAAACTCCAGCCTGGCAGAGACAGAGTCATAGCATCAGCAGAGAAGCCAGCGGCGGGGCTCCTAGCACAGGAGCCCAGGAGAAGCGGGAGGAGGGCCAGGCTCGGGTGTGCCACCACCCGGGAGGCTCACCATAGTGGGGAATGATGGCCCAGGCCATAGCAGCTGCGTACACTCCACCGATCATCCAGAACATGCAGAGCCAGCTCAAGTGCTCCCCACGCTTCTCCTGAGCCAGAAACTCCGAGAAATAGGAGAAGACGATGGGGATGGACCCCCCAATCCTGGAGGGCAGTAAGAATTCAGCATGAGAAAATGTGTGTCTTTCTGGCCCTCTGTCCCAGCGCTCTGGACTCCCAAGTTCCTTGCATCTTCCAGAGATTTTGTTTTTGGGTTTGTTTTCTTTTGAAGTACTGGGGATTAAACCCAGGACTTGTGCACTGAGTTATAGCCTCAGCCCTTCTTATTTGTGACCAGGTCCTACTAAGTTGCTCAGCCTGGGCTCGAACTTGTGATCATCCTCCTGCCTCAGCCTTCCAAAGCCCTGGAAGGGGCCATCATGCCTGGCCCCTTCCATCCTTCCACAGATTTCATTCTTGTTTGTTTTTTTAAGACAAGGTCTCACTGGCCTTGAGTCGGCTGGCCTTAAACTCACTACACAACCCAGGCTGGCCTCAAACTCGTGATCCTCCTGCCTCAGCCTCCTGAGTGCTGGGATTGCAGACATGCGCCACCACAGCTGGTCACTTTGCAGCTTTCAGTGACCCCCTCTCATGCATAATGCCCTACAAGCTTCTTTCACTGCCAGCAATCAAGCACTCATCCAGGGGTTAGTGGTAAGCAGGTAGATGGGTCTCAGAGGAAGGAGAGGAACAAACATTAAATCTTGAAGGTGACGAGTCACAAGTGAAAATGGTAACTGCAGAAAAGGGATCATCTCTAGACAACAAAGATGAGCAATGAGCAGCATGAGGGCACAGGCTGGAAAAGAAGAGTTAGGGCCTGCGGGAGTGGGGCAAATGGAGGTTTGAAGAGGGAAGCTTAGGTGGTCACTATGTGAGTGTCATCAAATGCGGGGAACCTGTGGCCTGGAGGCGGTAACTCTAGGGCTTGCAGGAACCCAGGCGGGCTGAGGCAGAGACCCAGCAGGTCCCCTTACAGAGACAGGCTCAGGAACAGGACTAAAGTGGAGTGGAGGCTCAGGACAGCAGCATTCAGGCCCAGGGCAAGGGAAGCCTAGAGACAGTGGGGGAAGAAAGGAATTCATTCATTCGTTCAACTCATACATATTTCAACTAGTATTATGCTGGACCCTCAAGAATAACAGTGACCAAGGAATAGGCCTGGCTTCAAAGGGCTCAAGCAGTGGATACTCACCCAACCCCAGAAAGGAGGCGACAGAAGAGGAAAGTGCCATAACCCTGGACGAAGGACGAGAAGAAGGCGAAGACGCTGTTGACTGAGAGCGAGATGAGCAGACATTGTCTTCGACCCAGCCGATCAGCCAGACCCCCCCAGAGGAAGGCTCCCACCATCATGCCCAGGTAGACAATGAGGCCTGGAAGGAAGAGGACAGGCAGGAGGGCTGTGAGCAGCACACCTCAGTGCTCCCACCAGCTAAGCGTCTCCAGCTGAAACTGAAGCAGAATCAGTCCAGGGTCTGATGAACTGCTAAAGCCAAATCTACCCAGATCTTCACTGGATCTCTCTGTCCTCCCTTAAAGAATGAAGTCTCTCTAATACTCCTTGGTATATGTGCTGCCAAAGCAAGCACGTACTTTTTATTCCTTGAGAAAGGAGTTCAAATTCCTTCCATCCTCCCAGGAAATTCCCCACACAAATCTACCTTTCAATCCTAGTCCCAATGCTTCGGGTTCTAAACCTCCCCAGTTTATTTTTTCCTTCATCACATCAGAATTGCAATTGATCCTTAAAATCAGCTACTCTAAGGGGGCTGGGGAGATGGCTCAGTGGAATAAGCACTTCTCTGGCAAGCGCAAGGGCCTCAGTTCAATCCCCAGTTCCACCTAAAAATAAAAAATCAGCTACTCTGTGTAGGGCATGGTGGTACACGCCTGTGACCTCAGCACTCAGGAGGCTGAGGCAGGAAGATCACTTCGAGTTGGAGGCCAGCCTGGAATACAAAGTGAGTTCAGGATCACCTGAACTACATAGTAAGACTGTCTCAAAATACCAAAATGAATAAATTAATTAAATCATCTACTCTAACCTTGGTATTTACCCATGACCAACTCACCCCCTGGAAAAAGAGACCTGTCCAAGGCACAACAAGGCCTTGGTCTTTTCTCAGTGAAAAGACCCCTTGGGTCCTCCTCAGGACAGGACATCAGACACCATGCCCTGGTCCTTGAACGCTCCCAGGTCTGGAGGAGGGACTTGGGAACCCTACCATCACCTCCCAAACTGATTCACTCATTTATCCCAGGGAGTTTGAATACTGATTTCATGTTTCCCATAGGGAAAGGGAACAGGGTAGCAAGAAGAAAGGTACGAAGAAACATTAAGCCCAACATGGTGGCACATGCCTGAGTCCCAGCATGTTGGAAAGCTGAGGCAGGAGGATAGCAAGTTTGAGCCCAGTCTGGACCACTTAGCAACTTAGTGAGATCCCGTCTCAAAATACAAAAATGTTTAGAAGGGCTAGGAATGCAGCTGAGAGCAAAGGTCCTGGAGTTTAACCCCCAGTACCACAGCAAGAAAGAGGAAATATTAAACAGTGACCTATCCCACCATCACCACATCCCACAGAACTAAGCAGACCAGCATACCCAGCCATGAGCCCAAGTCCCAGTCCAGCTGCTCTTCCCCAAGCCCCTCTTTCACATACAGCTTCACTGATACAACTCCAAAAGAGGGTTCAAGGAGACAGAGGAACCCTGGGCCCTCTGGAAACAGCTCGGAAGTAGGGTCTGAGGAAGGCCAGTGGGAAGGATTAGAGCCATTCCCAAGATCGAGTATGACCTTGGGTGTTTCTAGATTAGGGACAGCATAGGACTGGAGCACCTCCAATGTGTCTTACCCAGCATGCCCTTGTTGGAGTCGGACAAGCACATGTCCTTCTCAGCACTGGGCAGCACGAAGCCCACCACGAAGACCTCAACACCATCAGCCATTAGTGCCAGGCCAAGCACAAAGTAGAGTGTCCACTGAAAGCGGCCATGGCCGCACTCCCGTAAGATAGTTTCATACTGCTGGGCCAGTTCTTCACGTTCTTTCCGCCGCTGGGCCTCCCCCCGGCCCCCAGGAGGGCCTTCCCCATCGCTCAAGCCCCCTCTCATGCCAGCCAGGGCTGCCCCATCTGCCATCCGCTCGCCTTTGCCCCCAGACTCTGCCCGGGGGATACCCTGATATTCGCCCTCATAGATCTCATCATCCTCGTCGTGGCCCTCGGTGGCATCGCTGGACGCACCCCCTTCCTCTTCGTCCTGAGCCCCCTCCCCACGGTAATAGCCGTCCGCAGGGGCAGGGTAGTCATCCTCATCATCCTCCTCCTCAAAGCGGGAGTAGGATCTCCGGGAGTACTCATCCTGGACTCTGTCCAGGCCTTTCGCCACCTTCTTGGTCGCATGTTTTTTGACTTCCTTGGCAATGTCTTTGGCCCCACGGATGAAAGCAGCCCGGTCTCGGAAGCCCTCTTCCATGATGGGGCGTGGAACACTTCCCCAGATCTGCTGCTTCACTCTCTGTTCCTTTCAGCTTTTTGCTCAGGGTGAAATTATGTTCCAGGGTCTTTGGGCTCAAAGTAAAAGGAAATAGGACCTGGCCAGTGAGTGTCTAGGAGTGGGAAGGAAGAAGAGGATGTCTGATTTATACCCAGTTCCACACAGTGAGCAGGGACGGGGATGGGAACCAGGGGAAGGGTAGGGAAGGGGGAGCCAGGATAACACAGCCAAGGCTTCTTCTGTCTCTTCCAGGAACCTCTGGACACCTATAAAAAGTAAAAGAGACAAAAAGGAAGTTGTGAGCCCTAGGATAGTAAAGGACAAGGAAGAAATGCTCTCAACCCTCTGCCCCATCTGGACCAAGGAGAGACAGTCTCCTCGCTTCGTGCCACCAAGAGTAAAGAGCCATCTGTAGGGCATTCGAATCAGTCCCCTTTCTTTGACCTTAGAAGCCAGGCTCAATCACAGTCTCCTATAGCCCTCCTCTGTATCCCTTACCCTACGTCAAGTACAAACCCTGTTGCTTTATTCCCAACCTGCAAACAACAAAACAGAAAATACAAGAAAGCAGAATTCCCTGCTCTAGTCTGGTCTGGGGTTCCTGGGTGCAGAGCTTGAGGAGATGCATAGCTGGAAGCCAAGCTCTCTAACCAACTGCCTTCAGGTCCCTGGTGACAACTGGGGATGGGGAGGGGCTTCCACAGTTCTTTCATGAGGTTCCAAGTTTGTAGCCCTCCCAAGGACTTTCTCCCATCACAGCCTACACTGAGTCACCAGTCAGACAGACTTGGCTTTCACTTCCTGCTCAGCATTTACTTGCTAAGTAATCAAGGGTGTGTCCTAAATGGAGCTCGGTTTCCTCATAATTAAAAAGGTAAAATAAGAATGAAATGACATGATGCATATAAGTGCCTGACTATAATACCTGGTACATAAAAAGTGACAAACATTAGCTCTTACTATCGAGGTGACCGTAATAGAGAAGTGCCCTGTACTACCACACAAGGTCCTACATCAAAGTCATCTCTGGATGTTCTTTAGGGCGAACATCAAGGAGAAGGGATATCATAAAGGGATGTTATCAAGGAGAATGCTGGCCCAGTGTGACATACGTGACAGATCACCTAAACCGAAATACCAAATTCGGCCACTTTCTCACAGTTCTTAGGTTCCTTAAATTCTCTAAGCCCTCATGTCCTTAAGTTTAAACTGAAGACAATTAGCCAGGCATAGTGGTGTATATCTGTACTGCCAGCACTTGGGAGCCTGAGGCAGAAGGATTACAAGTTTGACCAGTCTGTAGAGCAGTCCTATCCCAAAATTCAAATAAAAACCCTTTTTTTATTTATCTGGAGATACTTCTTAGAATAAGCATAAAAATTTAATCTCACAGAAGATCTGCTATAAACCTTAGTCTTCTCCTTTCTGTATGCTGAAAAGTGTGAAGGAGGCCAGAAGCAGCAAGGTACAATTAGGAGGTCATACTTCCATGCTGCTGTCCAATTTCTCCCAAGAATCCTCTACGTTTCAATTAATTCCACATTATCTCCCTTTAGACAGACACGGGAAGACCCCAAAAATGGATATTTGGAACCTGAGTAAAATGGACAAGAGGGAAGATCAAAAGCTAAGAAAGTGAGGATTGGCTATAACACTTGCCCTCAGGATGTCCTGTATGGTCAGCTTGCACTGGTGAGGGTGGGAATGGAAATGACTGAGGAGGCAAAAACATTTTCTAACGTGAGGGTCTAAAGTCCATAGTTGTAACTCTTTCCTCCAGGGCTTCACCTCCTAATCCCCCTTAATCCTTTCTGCTTCTCCTCCAGAAGTCAAGGAAAAAACAGTCCACAAATACCGCATTGCGTAGGCAGCTAGAATAAAGGGGGCCTAGAGCCTCCCCCCAGGAAAGAATTCCTCCAAAGGGAGGCACTAGGATAACCTTCATTCTTCATACAAACAGAAGATGCAGGCCTAGCTTGCAGAGATCATCCCCTAAAAATACACTGCTTCCTTCTGCTCCCACTCACCCAGGGGCCTTCATTCTCTCTCTCTCTCTCTCTCTCTCTCTCTCTCTCTCTCTCTCTCTCTCACACACACACACACACACACACACACACACACACACACACATTCTGGTTGAAGAGGGTAAGTGATACTATGTGATTCAGAGAGAAGCACTGGACAGTACAGCGTTATACCCTCAGGACAAATGTAAGCAGTGGACCACAGTGACCAGAAGCAGTGACCCCTATGTCACCTTCTTTTCTTCATGGTTCAGGGCCCAAGCATCCTCCATGAAAGAAAAGGAACTGTGGAATTCTCTCAGTGCAAGGCAATCTGTGTCTCTCTCTTCTTTCTCTATCAAGATCTCCCCCTAACCCGACAGGAAGCAGATGGACCTTGTGTTTGTTGACATTGTTTACCCCTGAGAGGTACATGTGGTCCAGAGCAGGCTCCCACAGCCACAGCAGGACATGATGGCTCAACAGCCAGCTCCCCCAGGGCCAGCAAGCCCAGGAGGGAGAGAAAGAAGACACATTCTTTGCACTGGTGAGGAAGTAGTGCTATTTTTAGTCCCCAAAGCAGCACAGAGTGGCTAAGCCTGAAGAACAGAGACAACATTTAAAGAGGTGGAGGCTAACCCAGACAAAATTCAGGCTTACAAGGACCCTTTAAGGTGGCTGACCAGAAAAGTGCCCAGGATATTTTCTGCAGATGGTGGAAAGAGTGGGTGAGGGGACTCCCCAGAGAATGCTTCACTCCTGACAACTCACCCCTGGGCACTCACTCAGAATCACTCAATTTCTCACTCACCCTTCCTCAAGTGACAAGGTCATTAAGAAGCAGTCACCTGTCAAAACATTGAGGGTAGGGGCAAAGTGCTCCTCCCCATTACTGCTAGATGGCTGAGCTCAGCCACCCCCCAGGACGAACAAGGCTGTACCTCCCCTCCCCACAGTCTACTCCTGGGTTAGACAGATGGGAGCATCCACAGTTGAGGGGGGGTGGTCAGGAGAGAATGCACACAGCAAGGGAGGCAGAGGCAAGGATGCAGGAGAGACCTCCACTGCACACTCAGAGACTGCCGCCACGAGCTCTACAGCCACCCCCTAGCCCCATCTTGCCTCAGCTCCAGTGTAAAATGCAGCCCCAAGAATTTACTAAACCATTCCTCCAAGAACCTCCTCACCCTCCGTCCTGCTGGTGGACAAGTGCCCACCATTACTCAGCAACCCTTGCCCATAACTGCCTCCAGCCCCCACCACCCGTGCCCTCAACACCTGATCCATTACCATCTCTTGCCCCCCCAATGTCTCCACTCATTTCCCTCCCCTCATCCTTCACCTGCCCTCCCTTCTACTCCCTGCCCCCAAGTCCAAGCAAGCAGACTGAGGTACATGCACTCTCTGGCCACAGCCAAGGTCATTTTTCTTTCATTCATGGATGGGGGACAAGGTGAGGAGTTCGAGAGAATCAGATCCTACCTAACAGCCCCTACCAGGCCAACAGACCAATCTTTTAAGAGGGCAGTAGGAGTGGGCACTTGGTAAAGAAAAACATATATATATATATATATATATATATATATATTTCCCTTAAACACACAACTGAAATAAATGCTGGTTTCCCAAGGCATCACCAACCCCCTCACCCCTAGCGCGAGGGCGGTCACCCTCCCCTAAAGCAAAGCATCGGAGGATAAAATGGCTGCAAGGCAAAGCAAGGATGCTTCTGCCAGGGCGGGGTGGCGGGGACAGAGAGAGGGTCTTACCTGGGCTGGGTTCCCCGGGCAGGGAGTACAGGGTGAGGGCGGGGGTCCGGCCGCAGGGCTGAGGCGGCGGCGACTGCTCCGGGTACCGGGAAGCGGCACTGCAGACCTGCCCCCCCCCTCGCGCCCCGTGCTCCCGCCCCGCCCCCCCCGCCCCGCCCGCGCCGCTGAGCACCGGGAGAGACCATTGTGGGGGGGGGGGTGACAGAAAAGAGGTTGTGGGGGCTCGAGGCACAGGGAGCAATGACGAGGGTGTGAGGGGGCTGTCACGAGGATAGCTGGAAATGACACGCAGCCCTTCCCAGACCCCTCCTGGTAAAAGGGGAAACTAAGGAAAGGCAAATAGTAATTTTAGGAGGACACAAAGGGAGGTGGTAAATGAGGAAAGAAGGCCGCCCCTTCCTCAGCACCTCAGCCACCGCAGGGCAGAATCCAGGAGTTTCAGGGGCCCCTTGCTGCCCGGAAAACACCTCCCTTCTTATCCACTGCTTTCACACTCCTTTCTTGCAGCCCCCTTCCAAACTCAGAATGCTCAGACTCCAATTCCTGGCTATTCTAGAGAAAGCAAGGCTAGCAAGGTGTAGTTTCTACTGCGAACAGCCAGAGGCCGATTTCTGAATCCCTGCTCTCCGCCAGAAACAGCGGTTATTTCGGTTATTTCTCTAGAGTGCAAACAGCGCTCTCATCCTCCTCCATTCAGTTGCTGGTCTCCTGGTGAGTGTGGGAGGAGTTTTATAGGTTTGATCAACTGGACACCCCCCCTTCCATTCATTCATTTGTTCCCATGACTGAAAAGGGGTCCCCACAATCCCCTTCCCTTTCTTTCACACTCCTCTCAACACACACACACACACACACACACACCCACACACACACACCCCTTGCTCCAGAGCAGAAAAGGATTTCAATTCTTTAATCTTGCCTTTACCCCTGTAACCAATACCCACACTCAGAGAGCCAAGACCAACCACTTGCTCACGGGCAGAATCATCCCCCCCCCCCTCCTGGAAGGAGATGGAATGTCGTGGTTTGAAGGCCTCCGAGTGTATCTGCTCCAGGGAAGGCCTTAGGATGTTCTGCACAGAACATTGATCAACACACTGTTAGCTCTTGACTAAGCTCCCAGGCTCTGTGAACCTCAGGTTTCCTGCCTGGAAAAATATATATTTTTCAAGATGATGCACTAGGTCCTTTTCAGTTTAGTAGTGTATGATCTGCTTTATTAAATGTATAAGCTTCACAGTGGCAGAAAATATTACCTAAAGAAGGCTGGCAGCCTGTGTCCCAAGAGATTTCATAGTTGGTATTTGGTGTGCTAAGCTTACCACTGGACCAAAGCTGAGTTTTGGAAATACTAGTTTGTGCCAACAAAGTTCACAATTTATTGAAATACAAAGTATTAATACATAAATATTATAAACCTTTAACTGTCAGACTGAAAAATCATGTGTACAAGTCTAACACAGTTTTTCCCTAAAGCCAGATGAAAATCATCATGTCAACGCCTAAATATCATGTACACTGATATAACTGAACAGGAGGATTTGTATCTTTAATGGCATCCGGCCATCACCAATAAGGAATCATGCCAATGGGTCCAGAATACTCTTCTTGGCAACAGTTCTCTACCCTCACTTCTCTGCTATGGGCAACCTTGCCAATGCTCCTAGACTACTTACTGTGGTGGCTAAAACACTTTCTAGGATGACACTTGGAATGCTTCTGCCCACATTGGCCTCAGGGACTCTTTTTACTAGAATTTCAGTGCTCATCCCTCTTCGGGTTGAGATTCTCTTTTATTTAAACATGTTAATATTTCCAATAGTTATAGCCAAGTACTGCTGGCAGGAAGCCATTTTTTCTCTTTAATGTGATTTTTTTTTTTCTATTCTCCACTGATACATACTTGCTAAAATAAAAATATTGCACTTAGAAAAAAAAAATTTTCCCTCTTTAAACTGCAGGAAAATGTGATCATCTCCCCAGATGCCACGGCTTCATCTTCCTCACCATCTCCTCAGTCCCCGTAGCTGGGTTCACTAACAGGCATGTTCCTAGGGCTCTGCCCTGGACCCTACCGGGACCCTTTCTCCCTCGCTTACCTCATGGAACCCCGCAGCTTTTAATGTTGTCTGCTTTGATGATGCCCACATTTGACCTCTATTCTAAATCAAAATGTCCCATCTACCTACTCAACATCACCACATGGACATCTGAACACTGGGGCAGCTATAGAATTTGCAAGCCAGCAGCCCCCAGCTGAAGCAGATTCCTCCCTTTTACCTGTTTTCAAGTAGGTTGTAGGCGCTGTGACAGGGAAAAGATCTGAGATGCCCCGATCTGTGGGAGCTCCCCAGCTGGCACTGACCTGCGCCTCCAACACCAAACAGCACTGCGTGCTAAATACTCTGGTATTTATATTTCTGCCCAGGAACACCCCGCCCTCCTGAATGGAGCTTTTCCTTCATCTTTGCCTAAGAAGCCTCTGCCCGTCTCCCCTACCCTCACCCCACTGGGGATGAACTCCCAGGCCTCCACACTGAGCTACACCTCCAGCCATTTTTATGATTACTTTTTGAGACAAAGTCTTGCTTACTAAATTGGCCACATTGGGATCATATTTGCGATCCTCTAGCTTCAGCCTCCCAGAGGGCAAGGTTTACAGGTGTGAGCGACCATACCCAGCTACCCTTTGTAGTTAAATTTAGGCATCACTTTTTTCCTGAATTTTCATGCCAAATGCCTTCCTTCTGCTCTGAAAATATGGTTTCAATAACTTTTTTTTTTTTTCTGAGCCAAGGTCTCACTTTATACCCCATGCTGGCCTCAAACTTGCTATGATCCTCCTGCCTCAGCCTCCCAAGTGCTGGGAATATAAACATGTGTCACCACATCCAGCTTTTTTTTTTTTTTTTCTGGAACTGGGTTGAGCTCAGGCCCTTGCACTTGCCAGGAAAGCACTTATTCCACAGTCTTCTCCCCAGCGCCCCCATCTTATGTCATTTTTGACAGAACTTGATTATCCTTATATCCTAGGATGCCAGTGGCATAACTTTTGTAGGTACCAAAATTTAACATTAAAAATGATGCACAAGAACATGAGGGCCTGGATCTTTTCTTGCCTAGTTTGGGCAAGTTCACAACTATGCAAACCAAAGAAGGAAGTATATAACAGTTTTATGTAACAGAACAGACAATGGGCCACTGGATTTGTCTGGCTGCTAAAGTCTTGGAGCAAAGATTTAAATGTTATGGAAATCAGGTTTGGAAGAACTGAAAATGAGGACCAAAACAGAAATAAAAGTACAAACTCTTTACACAAGATATTTGGTGGTAAAGAATAGGGAAAAAAATTAACTGAAAATGAAATGTATAATCTCAATTTACTCTTATTTCCAATTATGAAAGATACTCCATGTTCTCTCCCTTCCCTCTGTGGTTATGTAATCCAGGGTGCCCTTAAACTCACTGCATAGCCCAGGTTACTTTCAAACTCAACATGATCCTCTTCCCTCAGCCTCCTGAGTGCTGAGATCACAGGTGTGCTGTGCCACATTTTGTTGTCTTTCCATCTTTAACATAAGCAAATACACATATGAGCTGACCCTCAGACAAGACAGTACTCCAGGGCTGGTGAGATGGCTCAGTGGTCTAAAGCACCTACTTAGAACAAGCTTAGCAAAGTACAGACCGCGGTTCAATCCCCCAGCACCACATGCCAGCCAGCCCCGCCCCCTGGTGGGCTGAGCTGGCCACACACACACACACAAATAAATAAAATTTTTTTTAAAAAAAGACAGTACTCTATACAATTCTTTTTAATCTTTTACTTAGTTGGTATAGGGTCTCACTAAACAGCTCGGACTCGTAGTGATCCTGTCTCAGGCTCTCCCGTGCTGGGATTACAGGCTTGCACCATCACACCAGGTTTCGGTAGCCAGGGTTCTGGGGCCAGTACAGCACGCAGTACTTGGGAGCAAACCAGGGTCCTTGTGCTTGCCAGGCAGGTGTTTAGACCACTAAGCAACCTCCCAAGCCCATACACATATTATTTTCTTCATTTAATATAACCCAGAGCTCTCTCCACACAACTAGGCAGTGACAGTGAACCTTGCAGAGCTTTCAATGCCATAGGTTCACAACCAATAGAATCTTTTTAATGCTGAGTGAACTCGTGACCTTGTGCATAATAAGCATATTCTACCACTCAGGTACAGCCCCAGCCCTTTATCATTTTTCTTACAGTTGCATAGTACTAGACTTGTGTGAATTTACTAATTCAACCAATCCCTTACTGATAGACATGTAAGTTGTTTCCAATCTGTTATTTCAAACAGTGCTGTATGAAACTTCGTGCATGTTACTTCATATTTTTGCCAGCATACCTCTAGGTACTTCGTCTTCTCAGTTTTACTATTAACATCCACGTTAAAAGCCGTAAGATAAGCTCTATATAAGAAAACAAGTACGCTAGTGTACAAGAGACCAACTATTGCAGTACATTAGAGAACAAGCCTTTAAAATGCACATGCTAGATGAGCAGTGACATACGTCCTGTAATTCCAACTGTTTGGGAGGCTGAGGCAGCAAGATCACAGGCTCAAGATCGCCCTGGGCAACTTACTAAATCCCTACCTCAATTAAAAAAAATAAAACAGGAGATGCAGCACAGTGGTAAAGTGCCCCTAGTCCCAATTCCACCATAAATAGCCCCGCACTTTCTTACCATTCCTTACAACACCTTGACATCTCTTAAAAATTATTTTAACCAAAAAGAAAACACCAAAAAGAATAAACAAAGAGTACAGTTTTATTTTCTCTGTGCTCTTGCAAAATATTTAGGGTTAACATAAAAAAGAAAAAGTTCCTGTGAAGAAATGTGCATTAAAAACAGGAATTGGGGAAGCCTGAAAGGGATTTTTGCCTCAGCCATAAGAAGCTACAGCAACTCTGATTGGTCCAAGGAATTGAAGAAAAGATACTGGGGGAACATAAAAGGAAGAAACAAAATGAGAATCTACTTAGGGAGAGGGCCCCGAAGTGGGCCACGAGGAGGAACTGGAGGCCGGGGAGTAGGTCTGGGTGGAGGCAGGGGCCCCCGCTGGTAGCCATAAGGAGGTGGTCGTGGAGGCCCAGTGTACCCATGAGGGGGCATCAGTGGAGGAGGTCCACGCATTCCATGAGGTGGCATAGGACCTGGGTGACCTGCATGAGGAGAAAGAAAAGTTAGTACAAGTGAGAATCAGGAGACAGCTGACAATGGAAGAGATGATAGGGAACAGATACAAAAAGTGAAAGAAACAGCACAGGACCCAGAGTGTGCAAAGAAAGCTATGAGGCTCCATCTGACACAAGGATGAAGCTGAGTCTACTCACCCATGGGAGATCCAAATGGAGGCCCCCGGGGGGGCATGCCCATGGGAGGAGGTCCAGGGTGAGGCATTCCAGGTGGTGGCCGGGGTGGTGGCTGTCCCCCTGAACCTGGAGGCCCAGCATGAGGATGTCCTAAGCCATGGGGGCCATGGTGGGCCAGCTGCATCTGAGACATCCCTATAAAAATAAAACAGACACAAAAAAGAAGAGGAACAAAAAGACATAGACAATAAAGGAAAAAATGAAAACAAAAAAGTGACCATTAGCAAAGGATACTAAAAATAAGGTTGGTCAAAAGTGCCATATTCTTGACCACCATACCCCAACAAACCAAGCAGATAAGAAGCCAACTCTCCACCCACCTCACTTGGTCCTCTGATTTAGGCAATGTAACAGTGACACAAGAGCACGCTGCCAAGTCCAGGGTTGCTGTTACAGGGCTAGGAAAAGTAGACCACCACCCCCCCCCGCAGACTGGGATGTACAAGTCCCAGGTGTGTCAAGCATCACACTATGTTCCAGAAAATACCCGCAATACATGGTCATGCTTATGGTAACAAGCAAGGGGCCAGAGCAGAAGTTCTGACTGTTACCATTGTTTGTTTGGATTTTACTATATAAACAGAAGGAACCAAAAGAAGAATTTCAAAAAGTGTGCGAACATTTATCTTAAAAAACTATTCTGCTGAGGTAAATAGTGTCAAAATGAAAGATTACTAGAATAAATCAGGTGTGCAATAATGAGAAAACAAGCTTCAATGAAGAGATTCGAAAGGGGGAGGTATCAGGGTGGAACGATGGGAAATGACAAATTCCCAAACCTAAGTATTGTGCACCTGAAGTCAAAGACTATTAGAGGAACAGGTTTGAAAGGAAAATTACAGGCTGGGGAGATAGCTCAGTAGAATAAGCACTTGCCTGGTGAGTGCAAGGTCCTAAGTTCAAACCCCAGTACCAAAAAAAGACAAAAAAGGAAAATTAAAGCAACAAGATTGTAAGTCTGACTTGTTAATAACCGTGGGCTAGAAGAGAGGCTGAAATAGGAGGATCACAAGTTCTAGTCCACTTTGGGCAACTTGGTGAGACTGTCTCAATAAATAAATACAAGGAAGAATGTATGTAATGTGTTAGTTATTGAAACTGTCCTACCAATTTGGTTTGAAACTGTCTCACTGCCATTTCTCAATAAAATTATGGGAAAAAAATAAACAAAGAAAAGGTATTCTATACTATACATCTTAGTTTTGGAATACATTATGAAATAAACATGTGTATACATTATTCTCAAATTATGTAATTATTTTAAAGAAAATTCATTTAAATCACATTCCCATTGTCAAATGATAAATTCTCTTCTAATTCTAGAGAAGTATATGAGAAAACTAAGAAGTATTATTGGTAAATATCATTTTTTGTTTTATTTTCTAGATATTTCTTTAAAATAGGTATTTAATTGATAGATCTTCATTTGGCCTGTGATCTGCTTCATGATTTTGATTTTTTTTCTTTTTTGTATTAATGTTTGGGTTTGGATTTTGGTTATGTAGCTTTTACTGCTTTTAATGTGAAAATATATGCTCTTGTAATTAGCATTTGTTTGTTGTCCACACTGCTCGTGGTCTGAAATTTCACACTTCTTATTCGTTAAACCCTATGAGGAGGTTTCAGACCACAGTTCTTGATCCTTCGTTTTATTTTTTAATTCAATGAGACCTTTTGATGTGTGTATGTGATCTTCATGACAATCTCTACAGCTTTCTAGGTCATCAATTATATGAAAATTATGAATGTAATACACTTTTATTTCATATAAAATACAAAATAAATAAAATTGAAAAATAAAATACATACATACATACATGTACACACATATATACAACTCGCCATGGACTACTGAAGGAGATCCAGGACACATCAACATCTATATAATTAAAACTGGGCCGACCTGATAGCTCAGCGGACTAAAGTGCCTGTTTAGGCAGAGTGCAGCAGCCAGGGCTTGGTCCCTGCGAGGCCAGTCCCACCCCACCCCTAGTGCGCACTGAGACAGCGATTAAGACTGGGTGGGGTAGCCCAGGCCTGTAATCTCAGCGTTTGGGAGGCTGAAAATAGCAGAATCACTAAGAGTTAGATGTATATAGTGAGACCCTGTAGTTCCTATACTAAATGCAAAAAAAAAAAAAAAAACCCTAAAACTGAATACACTAAAGAGAACCAAGCAAAAAAATCTAGGCACAAGCTGGAAAAAATATATCAAAGGTATTGCCTAGCAAGCACAAGGGCCTGAGTTCAATCCCAGTTCCGCAA
>NW_004524624.1:11486593-11487121 GCF_000260255.1 Octodon degus | reverse complement strand
TTCTCAAAGGTAGCTGAAACTATTGAGTCTGACAGAAGGCAGCAAATCCAGAAAAATAAGCAAAGGGAGATAAAAATTTCAAATAGGAAGATACCACTAGTTTCAGGTACAAAAGAAATTAAACCAGATAAGAAACAGAAGTGTCCCCTAGAGTTAGCAACTGGCTCACAGGAGAGGAACCAGATGAGATAATGACAATAAAAGTCAAGAACACAAAAAATATAGACTACTCTTCAGAAAAAGATAGTGTGGAAGTATACAAACTAAAGCATTTTGGGGTTGCTTTTGTAAAATATTGTTCAAAGGAAAAAAAGCCAACAAGGTTCCCATAGCTCTGGGTTTGTTATCCTTGACGGGAAAAGGGGAGCAGGATGAGTAGTGACACAGCCTCTCTACCAAGCTTATCCTTCCCTTTCCTAGCAAAAAACA
Source organism: Octodon degus (assembly GCF_000260255.1). Classification (NCBI taxonomy): domain Eukaryota; kingdom Metazoa; phylum Chordata; class Mammalia; order Rodentia; family Octodontidae; genus Octodon; species Octodon degus. The sequence goes on along the minus strand of NW_004524624.1, from coordinate 11,486,692 downwards.
CCTACCTGGATGGGGCATCCCAGCAGGTGGGAAGGGGTGAGGATGTGAATGTCCATGACCAGGATGTCCAGCCCCTGGGGTTCCTGCTGATGGGGGACC
>NW_004524624.1:11455421-11485348 GCF_000260255.1 Octodon degus | reverse complement strand
CCTTGGTGCTGGCCAGTAACTCTGTCCTTTGGCATATGGGTGTTGACTACCGGCCCGGCCTGGAGAAAGAGTTCCCACAGCAGTGGTTCACTAACCTTCTCGTCAAGGCCCCCCACGTACACAGTAGCATCTAGAAGGAACGAGGGAGGAAGGGAGGCAGATGGTGAGGGCAGGGTGAGAATAACAGGAAGGAAGGTGATGGGAACATGAAGCCAGAATCCAGGAAGGGAGGGAAATTAGGGGTAGGGATGGGGGTAGAGGCCAAAAAAAAAAAAAAAGTTAAGATTAAGCACATGAACTTCCTAGGACCCAGAGAATCTTCTAAAAATATAATTTATATTCTCCTGCAGATTTTGTCATTCTCACTGGGTTTCTCCTTAATCTCGTTTCCTTTCTGGTGAGCAAACAGAAAGGGACTAATCGCAGAAGCATCACACACACAGGCCTCAGCCTGCACCCAACCACCCCGCCCCCAGAAAACGCGAGGGCCGGCCTCACTGCAGCCGAAGGCTCTGGTCTCCCTGACTGACAGAAACGCTGCTGTCGCTAGTCAGGGCATCTCAGCCCCTCTGGGTCCATTCAGGATTCGTCCCTTTCAGTTACCCTGATTCCGTTCGGATATCGGCCCCGCAGCCATGGCGAAGGAGCTCCCGCCGTCGCCAACCGGTAGCCCCGCCTGCTGACCTCAATTACTACTTCCGCTTCCGGGGCGAAGGCGGGGTAGGGGGGGTGCGGAAGGACCTTGTGGGGGCGGGGCCGGGAGCGGGCGCGGCCATCTTAGGCGCCGCTGAGGCGGAGGGACGCGGTGTGTGGCTGTGGGTTTCAGTTTGACTGGGCGACGCCTCCCGGTGCTGGGGGTAAAACGGAAATTCAGACTCTCTTAAGTCTTTTAAAGATTTTACACTCCACCCAAAAGTGTAAATCCAAAAGCTAAAATAACAGGGCTTCTTCCTATGGTTGTAGCCAAGTGATCCTTCTTTTAGTACCCGAAGAGGAGAGCATGCTGAGGAAGCCCCCAGCTCCAACCTGTGGGCTCGGCTGCCATCTATCCAGGCCCCGCAGCTCTGCCTTGGGCCCCACGTGTTTTATTTTCCTACTAGGAGGAGGTTACGCCGCGTCTGAGTTGGAGTGATGTCTGGGCTGGATGCTGAGGCTTCAATTCTGGTTGTGACCAAGGATTGGGGGTGTTTGGAATCGAAGCTTGCGCCCCAACCTCCAGAACACATCTACAGGAATATTTTACTATACTCTTGTCCCATCGACCTCTAAATGAACGATACAGGGGAAAAAAGCTTTTTAAATTTTATGTGAATTCTGCAGCGCTGCACTTGCTCAATTCCCTTATTTCTGTGGCAGAAATGTGGGTGCTTTCCTGTTCTGACCCCAGCCCCAACATTATTCTTTGGCACCTAGAATTATTTAATCACAATAAGCAACGCCAGCAAAGTGTAGAAATACTGCCCTTTAATAAACTCCTTTAATAGAAACGCCACTAAAAAAAAAAAAAGAAAGAAAAAGCCAGAAAAGGAGAGGGCGTCTCCTGTATCTACCTTATTCCCACAGAAAACTGTAAGGGAAAAAATAGAAACTGGAATCATGGCAGCTGCAGCAGGAAGGGGTGAGAATGAGGTCTCTAGGCCATCTTTTTGGGGATTAGGAACAGTATCGCTGATCTCATGATTTTAACAGCATGATCCAAAAGAGATGAGATTCACCTTTTCAGATAGTTTTTCTTAATTCTTCAAATCAGAACAAAAATATTTTTAGGAACCAAAGAAAACACAAGAGCTGGAGGTTGGCACCGCCATCTGCTGTAGAAACTGAATCTACAAAGTGTTCTTGTTTAAGAGCTGGAATGTGAAAACAGGCCGTGGCCAGATAGGCAAAACTGCAGTTACATTGGCCCTTCCTCACCCCAGATCCTCCTCTGTCCTGCCTCTGACCGCGCCAGTCAGCAGGACTGGGGGAGAATGGTATTTGGATCTCTTTTGTCATAATGATCTTCAGGAGATATTCTTGATGTCCATTTCTTTAATAACTCCTGAAGCTGGGAGAGCTCATCCTGGAGGCCAGTGATTGTGGGAGCTGAGAGCCCCATCTGAGAATGAGGGAAAGAGTGGAGAGGAATGTTATTGCAGCTCTAGCTTTCTGCTTCTATTATCTGTCCGTTACTTCTGGTATCTTGAATGTACTTTTGCCTTCCAATGATGCCCTAACTTCTACTGAATCTAAGCCGCAATCAGTTTTTCTCACCTGTTACAACCACCCCCGCCCCCACCCCAGAACTGCTCACCTGTTACAACCACCCCTACCCCATCCCAGAACTGCTCTATGGATAACAGCTGGGACCAGTACTCCACATTCCAATCTTGCTGCTGCCTTTGCAGCTCTGTCTAGTTCAGTGGCCATGCCCCTTCTCCCACTCCCAAGCCGTATCTTCTTACCTGGATCTCAGGCCTTCCCCTCAGGTAGCAGCGTTTCCAGAGCCTGATCTGAGGTCCCAAATATCCAGGCAGCAGTAGCCCTGGAGGTAAAGGGCAGGCTCCCCAGTGTGAGGGGAGTCCCCACTCCTGATCAGCCAGGCTTTCAGAGGAGCTAGCAGGTCGAGGGAGCCATCGAGAAGACATTGCCAGCAGGGAGGGATTGTCTCGCCAAGGACAGAGCTGATTCAGGGGGGTTAGGGCCCCTCTAGAGAAGAGCCACATAGAATTTGGGGGACCAGGAACCATGAGGTTTGGCTAAAGGGGAAAGTGATGTTAGCCAACAATTGATAAAATGAGATAACCCCAGTTTCCCCAGTCTGGGTCACAAAGGAGGTGTCCAGCTACCACCCACCCATTGCACTAGTTACAGAAACTACAGGCCTCCCCCTCAGAACTTCTGCTCTCCCTGACAGAACTCTCATCTACCCTCTTCATTAGGCTTCAACTAGAGCTCAGAGCTGATTAAAGTTGATTTTAGAGAAACCTATAAAATGTGAGCATGAGGGCTGGTGAGATGGCTCAGTGGTCTAAAGCACCTACTTAGAACAAGCTCAGCAGAGCACAGGGACCGCGGTTCAATCCCCCAGCACCACATGCCAGCCAGCCCGCCCCCTGGTGGGCTGAGCTGGCCACACACACACACACACACACACACACACAATAAATAAATAAATAAATAAATAAATAAATAAATAAATAATGTGAGCATGAGACAGAAAGACTAATAAATGGAAACAAGGGAGACAAAAAAGATGGCCCCCGCCTTTCTAGGGCTTCTATCTTCATGGTGACAGGGACTCTTAAGCAATAGCTGTACAAGAGTAAGATATATTCCCCTGAGGAGTTCAGACATTGTCTTTCTACCTTCTAGGAACATAAGCCTGGGGGAATCGAGCATTTAGTAAGTTTAGACACCTCACCTGCTGTCTAGGAAACCAGGAATGTGGGCAGTGTTTCGGGGCATAGCCAGGGTTATGGAATTGTAATATCTGTTTATTGCTGTAGCGTAAATCCCAGTCCCAAACAGACAGCTTCAAGTTAGCAGCACTCTCAGCTGGAGGCTGGGAGAACTCTGGAGTGTAAACTTGTGTGTAGGAGTTAAACTACATAGAGAAATCAAGAAAAAGGATGATTAAACAAAAGCTATATATAATCCTCCAAATCTAGAGACAAATCATGGAATTCTCATCTATTTCAGGCTTCATATATAAAGCACAAGTCTAATTCTGAAAAATGAGCATCAATTTATCCCTCCCTGCCACGGGGCTCACTTATAAAACACCTCGTGGGAGAAAAAAATCAAAACTAGATGTCACTGACCTGTGCACTCTGCTTCCCACGCTCCCAGGGGGTATTTCTCAGGAAGGTAAGGGTATCAGGAACCCTGACGCTATCATGGAGAGCAAGAAGGAAAAACTCAGAGAATTCAAACTCCGTTGGAAACTGCTGGAGGAGCTGCCAGACACAGTCAAGGAAGAGAAGAAACACTGGAGCCTAGAAGAGACATTCAGAGGTCAGAGGGATCATGGAAACATACAGAAGAAGGATAATGGAGACACGGGGAACAGGACACTGGAGGTCAGGAGCAGTCTTGAGCAGAAGGTAATGGTGCTGGTGAGGCCTCACTGTCTGGGTCTTTAAGCTCAGCCTAACCTTGGGACCCTTCTCGCCCAATTCGCCTTCTGTGGATTAGACTCTGTGCTTTTCTCATCCCCTTCCTTCCTTAGCAATGCCCTACCATCCCCCCAGATTGTTCTCACCTCTTCACTGGCCCCAGTGTCCCCGAGCCGGGTCAGGAAGGGGTGTCCAGCTGCCACCCATTCTCGCTGCACTAGTGCTTGGAAGCCAAACAGAGTTCGGGCTTCAGGGGCTGAAAGCAGCTGGACGAGTGAAGAGAGGAGGCCATTGAGATCACGATCACCGCGTTCTGGGTGATAGGAGGAAGAAGGGACAAAGAAGGGAAGTCCACGAAGCTAGAGCAGGAGAGAATGAGAAGAAGAAATAGGGCAAAGAGAAGTGAGGGGCATAGAGGCAAAAAGATGGGGGATTGGCAGGGTCGAGAAGGCACATAGAAGTGAAGAAAAAACAAAGAGCTTGAATGATTCACTTCGTAGACTCCACCTAGACTGAAATACCCAGTTTCACATGTGAGAAGCACAATCAGTTTTTAAACCACCCTCCACCTAGCACAGTTCCCCTCTACTGATTGAAGGGTGGGACAAGGGGTCTGAACAGCCTCTGTTTAAGGAGAACAAACCAGTGGGAGGCAGAGCAAGTTGGGAAGGATGAAGAATTACAGCTCGCTCTGAGTAATTCCTAGCAACAGGAGAGGAGGTTGCTAGCACTAGAAGAGGACAGGGGGCCTGACAAATCTCATGCCCTCAGCAGAATCCAGTTAGGTGTGGAGAGGAAACAGACTGACCCAAAGAACTCACCTTGAAGTACCACAGAACGAACTCTGGATGTCACTAAAACTGAAACATCACTGGCCTTACGAAGACAAGACCTAAAGGAGCAAGGAAGGAAGAAGAGGGTGAATAATGAGCCTGGGAGAAAGGAGTAACAGGCCATGAGGGGAACAGAGGTAGACTGAAATACTGCTCCTTCTAAGAAGCAGCAGTTGCAGTCTTCTTTTTTTTTTTTTTTTTCCTTAGGAATTTTTTTTTATTTTATTGAGAAACAAATAGCAATAAGAGGGCCAGGCCCCCTGCAGTCTTCTTGTGAATCCAAAAAGTGTTCATCAAAGGCCGTTCACATTATCGAAAGGCTGGGAAACTGCAATTAGAGCAGGGAGATGGGTACCTGATGAGGTCCAGCCATCGCGTTCCTTCCAAGGCTGACAGCCACTTATCCTCAGACACAGAAGAGTCTGTCAGAGAGTAGAGGGGCCAGAAGGGCAAAGCAATCAGAACTCAAAACTAAGGGCTTTAAGCTGATGGGTTAAGAAGAGCCAAGTAGTGATTACCTAGGGGTGAGGGTAAGAATGAAAAGCAAACGGCCATGAGTTTTCTAAAATTAAATCACATACTTGGGGATGTAACCCAGATAGAATAGTTGCCTAGCATGTGCAAGGCCTTGGGTTCACTTCCCAGCACCATAAAAATTGTTGATGGGTCCTCATTGTAAATATATTAAGATTTGTTGCATATTTAAGATGGGTTAAGTTTCATAGAATTGTATAAAGCTGTTTTAAAAGAGTGAGTTGGGGCAAGAAAAGACAATAAATCTGTAGGAGATAGAAGTTGGGTGTAGTAGCACAGTTCTATAAACCCAGCACTCCTGAAGCCGAGGTAAGAGGATCCCAAGTAAGAGAACTTGTTTCAGAAAACAAACTGGGCTGGGGTTGTAGTTCTGTGCAGAGGCCCTAGGTTCAATCCCCAATACCTTGGGTTGGGGTGGTGGGGAGGGACTATGGATCACTGGGCTGAAAGAAAGTGGAGGCCATGTGTTCCTCCATGTCTTTACCACCAATAGAGAAAAGCAGCAAAAACAGATCCCAAGAAGGGAGCACCCACAGGTCATGGGGACTGGGATCAGACAAAAGGATCAGAGTCAGCAGACCTAGGGGTAAGAGGCCAGAGGTTACTCTCACCAGGCAGGCAGAGGGCCCTCAGCTTCAGGTGGGCAAGCTCGACATCTGCAAGGCTGGGCAGCTCATCCATCGTGTCTACCAGGACGACATCAGAATGCCCGGCCTGGAGCATTGACTCCAGTGCTCTGGAGGAAAGAGGGCAAAATAAGGAGAGCAAAATAAATCTGCCCTGAGCACCTAACGCTTGAGTATTCCCGCCAAGCCTCCTTACCTAATATCCTCCTTGTTGGGGTCACTGGCTGCATAGAAACCTCCACAGCGGAGAAGATCACTGCCCCCAGGGTGATGCCAGGACAGGCGCTTCAGAGGGGCCAGAAAAAGGTCACTGTGGGAGACACTAGCTCCAAGCAACCCTGACTTTCACAGTGACCTCTGGAAACTCCCACCCACACTGTCCCTGTGTCCTCCCCTCCCATCCCCAGTCATCACCCTAACCCTTACACTGACCGGTCCACGGCCCTGATGGAAGTGGCCAAATGTTCTCCTGACCTCGCTATCCAGAGTTCTGTTAGGGACCCAGAAGTAGCGGGGAAGGCTGTGAAATTGAGATGATGTCACAGCTTGGCTCAGTGACCTCATTAAAATTAAAGCTGTTAATACAAGGAACCTAGTTGGGAGATCTGAGGGCTATCAGGTCTGGAGAGCAAGGAAATAACAAGAATAGCTTCATAGATGCACTGGGGTGGGTGGGGATTTACAGGAAGTCCTAATTTCAGAGGCTCAAGGAACTATGGGAGAGTTGGAAGGGTGGCAGGGTTGGGGTGGCCTGGGAGATCACCTGGTAGCTATGTCGAACCTCTCATTGACAGTGCTGACCCTCCAGCTTCTGGCTCCCTGCTGCTTCTGCTCACTTTCCCAGTCTTCCATTGTCTCCAATAGAGGTATAGGTGGCTTTCTGGGGCCAGAACCCTGAGCTGGGCAGGAGTGAGGCACAGAGGAGGAGGAGGAACCAGAGGCAGCCTCTCACCCCGTTTGTGCTCAGCCAGCCCCACTTTTTTGAACTCTACTCTTTCTTTACCCTAAAGCACCCTCACTCACCAGCTTTCCTTTGAGCTATCCCCACATGCAGCTGGGTTTGACTGCTCCGAGTTCTGGCCTGGACAATGGCCATGGTCACCTGTAGAAAAAAGCACATCCCATCCTTTCGTGTTAGGCTAAAGAAATAAAAAGGAAGCGGAGGCCATGTGTTCTTCCATCTTTACCACCAATAGAAAAGAGTAGCAGGGCTGGTGAGATGGCTCAGTGGTCTAAAGCACCTACTTAGAACAAGCTCAGCAAAGCACAGGGACCCCAGTTCAATCCCCCAGCACCACATGCCAGCCAGCCCCGCCCCCTGGTGGGCTGAGCTGGCCACACACACACACACACACACACATAAATAAAATAAAAATTAAAAAAAAAAAGAAAGAAAGAAAAGAGTAGCAAAAGTAGATCCCAGAAAAGGGAGCACCCACAAGTCATGGGGACTGGGATTAGAAGAACAAATTTAAGGCTAAACTAAATTTGTTCTTTTAGGGCTGGGGAGATGGCTCAGTGGAATGAGTGCTTCCCTGGCAAGCGTAAGAGCCTGAGTTCAATCCCCAGTTCTGCCAAAAAAAAAAAAATTTTTTTGCTGTTTTAATTAAGGGCCGGCAAGATAGCTCAGCAGACTAAGCACCTGCTTAGGCAAGCCCAGGGACCAGGGTTCAATCTAGGCACCATGTGCTGGCCCTGCCCCTAGGCTCACTGAGCCCTCTCCCCACCAAGAGCTGGCATGGTAGCACATGCCTATAATCCCAGCTCTGGGGAGAAGGATCACTACAAATCCGATCAGTGCAGTGAGACCCTGTACCAAATACATAAAACATAAAACCATCAAATCATAAAATTAAATCCTGGAAGGACTTTTGGCATACTATCCAACCCTTCCCATTTTTCAGACTCGCCAACAGCCACACTGCTGCTAACTGGCAGAAGCTTCTCTCAGCCTTTCAGCCTCTGCTTGAGGAGGGAAACAGCAGGAATGATGAGAGAGACCCTGAAGGACAGGAGAGAATCAGGAAGGGCCAGGAAGAGGACCCCCAAATTCCAAGAAGAGGAGGGATCTTCAGGTTCAGAGCCCCTTACCTGAAAAGCCTGGGGTTCTAGTCCTCCGGCCTCAAAACCAACCCTCAGCAGTCGGAAGTCTCGGCCATGAATCAGAATCTCTTCAGGTATAAATTTAAGCTGTGACCCTGGACGGAGGAGCTGAACCCGTGACAAGCCACTCACTAAAGCAGAGTTAGAAAGCTCTGTAAACACCTCATCCCTCTGGGAGATCTTCCCACTCAGCATGGAAGACAGAGGCTCCTCCACCCTGTTAAGCCCCCAGACTTACTAGCCTCTAATCGCCCAACGTTGACCAAGGCAAAATCATATTCACTGCTCAGGGGAGTGTCCTGGAGGAAGCATATGAACGATGACACAGACACCTGAAATGACCCTCCTTTCTCTACCTTGATGACTCAACTCCCCTCTAGCGAGAGCTCTCCTAAAAATAATCACACACACACCCTTTTGAGATAGGGTGTCATGTTGTCCTGCAGGCTGGCCTTGAATCACTATGTAGTCCAGGCTGGCCTCGAACTCCTGGTGATCCTCCTGCTTCAGCATCAGGAGCATCAGGGTGCACCCCCACAGCTGGCCCAAATATAATCCCCTTTGACTATCTGTAAGGCATTCCAAAGACAGCCCTTTACCCTTTTGTCTAAATCTACCTAGACTCCTTACCCATTTCACTGTGTCTTGTCTGTGGCCCTAATCATTTCACCTGACTCCGATGCCATCCACAGGGCTGGAAAGTAACCCTAAAGTTGGTGCATATCAGGGTTCCAGGCAATTCGGGTTCCAGTCCTTTCCTCAGCCCTGGGGCCCATGCTAGTATCTGCTCCCCTAAGAAGGAAGAAGGGATGCCAAGTTATGACTGTCCCCAGTGTCACCCATATTGTATATATCTATTCCTCTTAAATGAGGATACAGAGAGGGAAGATTAAAATCCTTCCCTGAACTCACAAATTTGAGGAAAAAGTATGTTGGGTTTTTTTAAATCTTTATAACCAGAATAGCATATAGACCAGGGCCTGACATACAGTAGACACTCAGTTATTAAATGAAAAAAGAGGGAACAGGGTCAAGAAAAGAGAGGGAACAGTAAGGTCCAAGCTCTCAGCCACACCTGGACAGAGAGGCAGCACACCTCAGACAGGAACATTTTGAGCCAGGAAATGACTGCAGAGGTCTTTGGTGAGGGCAGGAAGAGAGCTGGGATGGGATGGAATTGGAGGGCTTGCAGGAGATCAGATCATTACCTGGGAGGTATCCGGAGGCCAGGCAGCTGCCTGGCTGACGACTCCTGTGTTCTGGCATCCTACTTCCCTGGGCAGACTTCAATCCAGAGAGCTGAGAAGGGTACAGCTTTAATCCTAGGTATCCTGAACCCTGGGGTCTGGCATCCCCATCAGCAGCCCCCTTTAGAGGCCTACACTCAGACTGGGGGAAACTGAGATCTGTATCTGTGAGAGCTCTGGACTGGGACTGGCAGACACTACAGGGAAGGGCTAGTTAATGGGTAATGAGACCACGAACTTGAGACTGTGAAATAGACCGACCAAGCTCCATGGGCGGACACACCCTCCTCTGATCTCCTCCCCCTCCTCTCCACGGCATCCCCATGCACCCCTCCCTTAACGCCCCCCAATCCTTCTCCTTACCCCTACCTCTGGCTCCTCCTTCTGGGAGGCAAGGTTGAAACTCTGGCCCCGGCCCCCCCACCACATTTCTCTGGCTCCATCCAGGGATGGAGCATTAAAGGTAGGAAACCCTAAGGATGCTCAGTCCCTCTGGGAAGGGGGTGAATCTTACAGTTGAGAAAAAGATTAAACAGTGGGGCACATGGAAGGACACTAGAGGAAAGAGCACAATGTGGGGGCTTTTGAAAGGTGTGAGCAGCCCAACCAGAGCAGGCTCCTCGGAAACTTCAGTCTCCGACTCTGGAGAGGGCGGGGAGCTGCCCAGCCCCTTAAAGGAGAACACACTGTCTTGGAAAAGTAGAAAGGAAATGGAGGAACTTCGGAAAAAGTGAAAAATGAGGAACACAGGAAAAACCGGACTCCCTCGTTTACCCCCAATCCCACAGTCTATTCTCTTTCTATCATGAGTATTGAGGATTGCGGGGGTCAGTAATGTTTTTGTTTTTTTAGACAGGGCCTCACTGTGTAGTTCAGGCTGGCCTTGAACTCACAGTGATGATCCTCCTGTTTCAGCTTCCTGAGTGCTGGGATTACAGGTGTGCACCACTACGCCCAGCAATACACTGATTATTAAAGTGGAATAACTGGGACCACCTCTCCAGACTTTCAGTGATGGCTTCCTTTCCCTGAGAAACCGTGTGTGTGTGAGTGTGTGTGTGTGTGAGTGTGTGTGTGTGTGTGTGAGTGTGTGTGTGTGTGTGTGTGTGTGTGTGTGTGTGTGTGTATGCGCGCGAGCGCCCGCGAGTGAGTGAAAGGAGGTAGGGTAGAAATACGAAGTAGTTCAGCCCTCTTAACTGCCTCTCTGATTAACCTACCAAAAGTGATTGAGGAGGGAAAGCAAATCGGAACCAGACTTAAGATGTCAGGGAGCCGCAAGATTGAGGGAGGAAGCTGATCAGAAAGTCTGTGTACCTCCTGCGCCAGAATGTGAAACACATTTTCCTCAGCAGAAGCGCGAAGCAGCTGAGGCGCCCAGGTCACTGCCAGCACATGCCGGGTGCGGGAGAGCCGAGGTCGGGAGCATCTCCCCGACGACCCGTCTCGCGGAACACCCGGGCGCCCCCCTCGGATCCCAGGCGGGGGCAAGAAAAGCCCACCCGCACGTGACCCCGCCCTCCCGCGGGGACACCAGATCTCTGAATGAATGTTTCATGTTCCCGATCTTCAGTTCCACGACCGCAGCCCCCCTCCCTTACCCCTGCAACCCAAGAAGCAAAGGTGGGGGTGGGGTGCGAGGCAAGTAACAGATGCAGCCCGAGATGTCTTGGGGGCAGCAATACAAAAAAAAATGCTTAGGCATGAAAAAAGACAGGAAATAAAATACAAAGTAAGATTTAATGAGCTGCTGTTTTATTGTTGTTTGTACAAGGCAACAACTTTAGATGGGGGCCCATTTTCCAAAGTGACATTCAACTCCCTGCCCCCAGCACACACGCCCTTCCGGCCTCAGCTTTATAGCTCCCCGTCCCGGCGGGCACTGTGGAAATGATGATGCTGTGAGCCAGGGAGTCGGTCTGGAACACAGACGTGCACACCTGCTAGAAGGGGCCCAGAAGACGGACTGCAGCAGTCATGAAGGCTGCTGAGCACCCTCGCAGCCCCGCGTCCTGCGGGAAGACGCTAAGTCCCAGGCTGTCGCAAAGTAGTAACAGCATAGAAGAATGTGCCGCGATCTTAAAATCGCAGTATGGTATCCATTTTCCTTCTTGCCACCTCACCATGAGATCCTCGTTCTATTTTGAGGTATGGGAGCAGCAGCAGAATAGAAAGAAAAAACGTTAGGGGAATGAGAAGACAAAGGGGATGCCTTGGATCAGCACCTAGCCAGTAATGCAAGGGGTACAGCAGCTGGGAGCCAAGTAACCGGAAGACTATACCTCTCTCCACTCCAACACGCCCCAGTAAGAGAAAGGGTGGAGAGGGCAAGAGGCTGTATCAGTTTTTCCATTTTCAGAATCCTGCTCCAGTTGCAGGTTTGAGCCAGGAGTGAAGGCTGTTGGGAGGTGGAGCTGAGTGACTCACAGACTGAGTCACCGATGCAGTTACAAGCACGGAGAGGCCAAGGTCCTTCCCCACCCCCACTCAGCACCAGCCTCGGTTGCTCTTTCCTACTGCTCCTTACCAGCTGGACTAGCAAAAGGAGGCGGCATGGAGAAAGTCTATGTGGGGACAGGGACGCAATACAGCCTATTATATCAGCTTAAGTAAAGGGGCCAAACTGGCTGTGTCTTCCTCTGAAGAGACCACACTGTATGACTCACCCAGTCTGGAGCTGAAAGGCCCCAGGCAACGTGGAATGACAAAAAGCTGAGGGGTGGGTGACCTCAGGCTGGAAAGGGACTCGTGTGGTTGTTCAATTGGCTCGGAGAAAAAAGACACGGCGTCTAGAGGTGTCTGAGTAACTAGAGACAACATCTCTGAAATGTTCCTTTATTAAGAAAAAATGTGATGAGAACCTTGGACATGACAGTAAAAGCTAGGTTCTCAGAAATCTTTGAGAGCCAACTCCCTTCTTTCCAGCTTATCATTTCCCAAAGATACAACACAAAGTTGTTGCTATTTTTTTTTTTTTTATTGGTCTGTGAGCTTTACTTTGGGGACAGAGATATGTTCACTCCAATGCCCTGCACAGCACTGACTTTTAACATCATCCCCTACTCCTTACAGATTTTGAGACAGGATCTTATTACGTACTTCAAGCTGGCCTCACACTCACGCAATCCTCCTGCCTCAGCCTCCCAAGTAGAAGAATTACATGCACAAACCACCACACCCAGCTGACTCTTTTTAAAAATGTATTTTGCTGATTAAAATCAGTATGGAGACTTCCCTAACTAAAACCAGCAGAGGATTGGGGGGCTTATCCTGTAGTATATTTGCTCTACTGGGGATGAGATAAATATAGCATACAGGGTAGCCCTGTTTCTGAAGGGGAGGAAATAACCCTGAAAATCTCCCCTTCCCATTAAAAATTTCAGTAGGTACCTCAGATGCCCTGATTAAAGGAACTAAGTGCACTTAAAATTGAAGCCTGAGATAATGTCATGCTTCACCAGGGATTACAGGGTCCCCCTTCACTCACATACTCTCATGAGTCAAGGGAGTTTTGTTATTGTTGTTTGCGGATTTTGTTTTGTTTTTTTGGTTTGAGACTGGGTTTTGCTATGAAGTTCTTCATGGCCGTGAACTCACTATGTAGCTCTGGCTAGCCTTGTACTTGCCAGCCAATTTTTTTGCCTCAGCTTCCCAAGTGCTGATTACAGGCAAGTGCCACCTTGCCCAGCACCAAGAATCTTTATACTTTTGAGTACATGCCGTGTAACCCTCTCCCTCAGCTCCAACATGCTACTGCACAGGACTGCATAGCCCATTCATCTTTCCAAAATATGAAGTGATCTTTGTCTACCTTGATTTCCCAGGCATTATTCCTTAAAACATCCTACCCAAATCCTCCTCAAAAGGATAATCCAAAACAAACTTTAGTATTCCCTATTTTTAAAATATCCATTGTCTCAGAGTCCCTCATCCTTAGAATGAAGTTTTCCAAAGCCTTACTAGTTACCTTCTCAAGTAAAAAATAATTTATTAATAAAAAGCTATAAGGCCTAAAGCCCTACTTTATCATAGTCGCCTCAGGACTCCCTTCCCCTCCCCTGAATTTCTATCTTTTTTCCTTTGAGGACAAAGGGAATTGGGGAACTTATAAATAAAAACAAACATGATACAAGGTTTCTACTTTTGCTCATTTTCCTGTTTTTAAAAACAGAAGTGTTAGCTAAATCTAATAATAAATCAAGTCCAAACCCAGCAGTCCAGTGGAGAATTGTCTTCCCTGGCTTTCTCTCTGGGAACCCCCTGGCTGCTCCCAGCCACTTGGTCCAGGCCAGAGCCCTCCTGACAGTTCTGTGGGAGAAGCAAGCTGTGCACTTAGGGACAGAGAGGCCTCACCGGGTGGTCTGACCAGTGTCATTCAAACCCCAGAAATGGGCAAGAGCAGGGTGAACAAGGCATTCACCTAGGGTACAAAATGAGGGATGCATAAAAACTCAAAAACCAAGATAAACACTATTTCAGTGCAATATGCATTACAAATAAAAATGTAGCACTCATGATGAACAATGTATCAAAATATAAAGACAGGAATCATCCTATAGGTGTTCCTCCAATCTTGCTTCCCACATACTATTTCTGGTTCTGTCAGATCCAGTCTTAATTTTCTTAGTTTTTCTTTTTGAGACAGGGAATCACTAAGTTCAGGGTGGTCTGGAACTCACAGGCTCAACCTCCGGAGTGCAGGCATTACACGTATGTGCCAGTGAGCCTAGTCTTTAAAATTTTGATACTGTGTTCAGCATGGATTTTGATTTTTTTTTAAAGTTCTAAATTTTTTTCAAGTGTTATTGATTACTGAGTGCCCTTTTAAATTCTGCATATAAGGGGAGTGCTTGTCTCAGCTGTCAGCTCTGCCCAGAAATACCATAAACCCTCCTGTGAAGCCTGCTTCCTTAAAACCACCTTACTGTCCAATAGAAGCCTAACACTTCACAGCCATATGAAATGATTGAATCGACAGACCAGCAGTTTGCAAAGTGATTTTCAAGTCTGTTATGGAGAAAAGAACCTTTCTAAAAGTAGTTCCACTGAGAAAATCTTGGCTGACTTTGTTACCAAAGGGCAAATGAAATGAAAATGTTTCCTGAATGGGCAGAGGGAACACACACAAGTAAGTTCCCCCGGCACACATAGGCATCTTCACACTACGCGTGCCCCAGATCAGATGTGCGGATTACAGTCCACGGGATGGCGACTAACACGTGCCTCGACAGAGAAATCCAAGTACAGAAAAGCAGCCCCAATTAACATTCTGGACACGTAAGTGCACTTATTCTCCTTCTGTATATGCACCCCGGAGTGTATATATATATATATAATTGCATAGTTTGTTTTTTGTGTTTTTCACCAGAAAAATATATAAAGAAAAACTGGCCCAGGATAGGTCTGGTTTAAAGCTTTTAGAAACAGCTCTGGCCAGAGCAGACTTGTGCTTTGTGCAAAATGCAGAAGAGCGCCCCTTCTGTGTCCTCATCCCCATCCCTGACCCCCGGAACGCAGGGCTAAGCCAGGGATCGGCTCATCAGGAGTAATATGTGATCTGTGGTTATAGTTCACTAAAATATATTTTTAACTACCTTTTTATAAATTGCCCAAGTCCCCAATCTATGTTTCAACATCAGTCCTAATATCAAAAATAGCTTTTCTTACAAAGTATGTTATTATTATTATTTTAATAAACTAACCACAGATTAAGGTCAACTATGGCTTAACAAAAGAAGCCGGGATGTTAAATTCATTCTCCAAAAGTAGAGAGGAAGGAGAAAGAATCACTTAAATAGGAAAAAATAATAATTCTTAAAAATGTTTTCGTTTGTTGGGGTATTTTTTGTTTCTTTTCCTTAAAAAAATTAGTCAATAAAATAAGTTGCTTTCTACAGAAACACAGCAGCAGAAGATGGTAGTGCTTTACATAGGTTTTTGGTTTGGTTTCAAACAGTCTGACCAAAATATCTGTCCTTCCCCAACCTGTCCCAAAGTACTATACACTCAAACCCATTATGGTTATTGCTAAGTAGTTAAAAAACAAATCACTCTGCACCCATTCACCTGGAGAAAAATCAAAACAGCCATTCTTCTCAACACACTCTCTTCCTCAAGAGGAAATGTTTTTAAAATAAAATTTAAATATTTTTTTAAAAAATCATAACCTTCTTAATTTAGCCGAGCTTAGCCTTCAAATAGATGAGGAAAAGACAGGGACAATCTTACCCGTCCTCTCCAACTAGATGGATGACAGCTGATTGTAGAAGGAAGACTTAAGAGGAAGGGAATTCCCTTTAAGTTCTTCCCTCTCCCATCTTTATAAACTGGGATTTTAACTATTTTCTGTCCCTAACAAGTACCCAAGAGTGCACAGTATTGCCCTGCCTTGCCACATACCTTATTAAAATCAACAGTAAATCTATTCAGTATCTGTTTCCCTTACACTTCCAGCTCCATCACCATGTATTTCTTCCAAACCTAAAAGAACTTTGGTCTATCTTGTCTTTGACTGAGAACATTCTTTACCTGTTCCTCCCTGGCATCTGCCCTCCTCCCACCCACACCAAACCTTCCCCTACTACTTTCCCTTAGGTTCTGGGATGGAACACAAGACGTTATAGAACGAATCACCATCTACTGTCTCTCATGGCTCCTAAGTCCCATCAAGTCAAGCTCTGGAAAGCAGTGCAGCCCTCAGGCAGCATCCAGCCCTAGCTGCTCTTAGCAGCCTGGCAGCACTTCAATGTGCACAGACTTAAAAGTTTCCAGTCAGGCTCCCACAAACATTTATGCACTTGCCCCATCAACATGGGGCTGGGTCTTGATGAGCCAATAGTCAAGCTTAACTTTGTTGAGCCCCCTTGCCCTCCAAGGTCCCACCATTCAAAATCTGTGCACCAGCAGCTCCCCACTGGGTTCGCGTTCCCTCCTCCTCAGTTCTTCCCTATAACAGCAAGAGCAGAAGTTGTTGGTCTCAGGGTGTCCATAGAAGCTGCAGTTCGGTTGTTTGCACTTGGTCTGGGTTGGGGGAAGCCCCAGGGGACCTCCAGCCCATCCATCTGGCTCAGGGGGTTCCCTATAGCCATTGCTATAGGAATCAGCCACACGGAAGTGAGTTGGCAACAATGTGCCCCTGTGAATTCCATCCTTGGAGTGAGTGCCTGGCTCTGGAGGTGGGATGCTGTCCTGGTGGGGGTAAGGTCGACCGGGAGGGCACTGCCTGGGGAAGGTAGCATATGGTGGTAGGCCCCCCACACAAGGACCCCCTGCCAGCTGTCTCCTTGGTTCTTGGCAGTGGACCCCACCCCCAGAAGGCCGAGGGATAGTAAAGCCCCCAGGGTAGCCAGCTGAGAAGGCCACTGCCTTGGGCTCTCCTGGGGGCGCAGTCAGCTGCTCCTCCCCACCATCTGGCTCCGGTTTTTTGGCTGGAGGAGGCCCACTCCCTACCCCTCCATTAATGATCTTCCTCTCTGCCTCCTTCTGCTTCTGCTCTGCCAGGAATCTGTCCTCAGCATCAGCAAGGTACCGCTGGATCATCTCCTCCTGATACTGGTGACGGTGACCCATCTTCAGGGCTCCAACAAAAATAAATTTACCCTCCCCTTGCATTGCGATCCTCATAATGCTCAGGCTCTGCATCACTTCCTGGCTATACTTGCTCCCTCCATTACTGACACACTCCAGCGTGGACTTCTCAGACACAGGCCCATCCCCAGCTGCCTCCTCCTTGCCACCCTTCCAGCTCTTCAGTGAGTTTTTCTTCTTCTTCTCCAGTGTCTCAGTGCCACTGTTCACCCCTGACCCAATGCCCACCCCTCCAGGCTTAGAGCCTTTGCTGTGCATCAGGCCTCCCATGTTCTTTTTGAGCTTGCTGCCCAAGGTTTTGCCAAAGCTGCCCAGTTTGTTAGCCACAGAATCTGCTCTCTTCTTGTCCTTTTCCCGATCTCGCTTGGATTTCTCTTTCCGCTTGTTGCCCTCATTGCTGGTAGAACTGCTGCCAACTGACTCCTTGTCAGATTCCCCAGACTCAGGAGTAGATCGAGGCTCATCACCAGCTGAAGCTGTTGGGGACTCAGGCTGCGCCAGAGGAGCCTGGAAGAGACAAGAGCAGTATCGATGGTGATGCGGTTTCCTGAGCCAGTGGAAGGTGCCCAGGAAACTCAACCTTGAGCCCACCCATCAGCTCACAGGCCTCCCTGTTGCCACTGCTGTAGGGATCAGGAGTGCGGCTGGTGAGTGCCCTCCCTACTCCATCCTCCAAGTGACTGCCTAGCTCCAGAGAAGGGCTGTGTCATGATGAAGGAAGGGTCACCCAGGAGGGTACTGTTGTTTAGCTCCAGTTTCTCATGATCAACATTAGATGTACATAATATCTAATTTTTATTTTACCTACTGCAATTTGACTCCCTCTAATAACAAAGAGATACTGAAATATAGCCTTACTGCTCTTCACAGCAATAAACAATCACACAATACACAGCCTCTGGCTGAGGAGGGAGAATATTTTAGAGATACCAAAATGTTTGCTATAAATTTCTCTGTGTCAAATCCTGTTAAAATTAATTTCAGAGGCTGACGAGATAGCTCAGCAGTCTAAAATGCCAGCTTAGGCAAGCTTAGGCAGGCGCAGGCGACCACAGTTCGATCCCTGGCATCATATGCTGCGCCAGCCCTGCCCCCAGAGGATGAGCCAGCCAAAAGGAAAAAATGCTAAAAAATTAAAAATTCAAAAAAAATACAATTTCAAAGAAATCTTGACTAACTACAACCAATGAAGTCTAACCACTTTGCATCCCCCAACATTTACAAATTCAGCACTCCTGAGGTCATAAAATTTGCCTCTGCTCCCATAGTGCTGTTCCAGCTCAGAATCTACAGAATAAGGAACTGTTCCAATACTGTGCCTCTTTCTGGTGTCCCAAACAAAGGCCCATCTATAGAAAGTTTGGGGAAAGTAATGACAAACTTGACTTCACTGACAACTTTACAGAATGTATTCTAGGGATGTGACTATAACTCAGACATATAGCACTTGCCTGGCAGGCACAAGGCCCTGAGTCTGATTCCAGTAGCACTGCCACGGGAAGGGAGGGGCAGTATGAGAACACAGAGCCTGGTTGGAGAGATATGGACCCCAGAGGAAGTAACAGGGTTTTAAAAAGGCAGGCAAAAGTGTTTGTGTTACTTACTGACATCTTTCAGTTACTCCTAATCCTGACTCATAAACTAAACTAAGCAGAGACTCAAAAGGCAAGTGCCACCAGGTCTCCTGACTGTCCCTGTCATGGAACATGAGGACAGGGTAAGAGACATCTTCACCTGTGCATCAGAGGATAGTGGGATCCATTTTACATCCATGTAGCTATGCAGCAGATGTAATTTGACCTCCAGAGACAGAATTACACTGTAGAAAGAAAAAGAGTATTAAAAACTTACTATGACCATATTTAAAAGCAAAGCAGAGTGATACACTTGGAGAGAACAATTGAGTCTTCCATGGCTTAGGATTCAACTGAGTTTGAATTATAGTTTTGTGATCTTGAAAGTCAGCTGGGGTCCATAATGGGTATTAGTAACAGTATCTATCCTGTGGCGTTGTTGTGAAGATTAAAATAAGTGTCTGGAAAGGACTTAGCACAGTGTCTGGAAATAAAAAATACTAAGCAGTAGTCATTATTATGACTTAAGTATTATTTAGAAGAAGGTTTTGATAATTAGGTAAGAACTTATTTCTAAAAAGCCATAAGCTGGGTTTTAAAATCAAACCCAGTCAAGCAGCTCCCAAAGCTACAGAGGCCCAAAGAGGAAGCAGCAAGTACAAAGGACAGGCAGAACTTTTAGGTTCCTCTGCTCTGCATTGGGAAGCTGCAGAGGAAGTTAGGAGAAGAGGCTAAGCAGGCTATAGGGAAGTGGATATGGAGTAGAAGGGATATATTTTTCTTGCTGTTTAAATTCCAGAAAGAGAAAAACCCAGAGCAAAGTATTTCAATCCACTATTTAAAATTCTTCTTATATGGGCTGACATAAAATGATTTGATTCTCGTTCTGGTGACTGTTTTTTGGTAATTCTGGGGTATATCAGTAAAGGCTCACTCTTCCCACTGTAAGAAAAGAACAAGTTGAGACCCCAGGACTCATAACTTTCACAGAGACAAAGCCTGGTACCCAACCTGGCTCATACCTCACCATTTTATCAAACTGGAATTGGAATGTGAATGTGTTGCTTTTGAGCTAAGGAAAAATCCCAACAACATGCACCTGGAAAAAATCCCTGACATGAAGCAGATGGAAAGGCTGGGACTGCCTCACCTGGCCAATCGGACATTGTCACTGTCATCTTTGCCCCACTCCCAGCCCTTTCCTGGGTCCACTGCAAAGTGCAAAGGCAGCAGCTTTTGCTCTGAGTCTGTCAGTGGGATCAGAGCTGAGAAGGAAAACAAAACATGATGTCAAGGTGACTTGAGAGAGGACAGCATCCAAACGAACACAGCTGACTTCACTAAGATTGTAGCAGGGCTCTAACTGTAGCCACTTCTCGATCCTCTAACTGTAGCCACTTCTCGATCCTTGCAGGTGAATTACTCTAACATTTAAAAACCAATAGGTCAGTTTTCCCCTACCACCCAGCACACAATGCAGGACACCATTCTCCATGACTCCCCATCAGTCCATGTAACTTTCACTGCATTCTCGACAGCTATACGGATTCAGAGAATTCAAAGTCATTAAGATAAATGCAGCAAAGCATTTGGAAGGTCCCATAACCTTCATGCATATGCCTCATACTCCAGAACAAGCAAAATAGGCTATGTTCTTCTCCAAGATTTTTTTTTTTTAAATTGAAAACTCTGCTAAGGCTGGGGAGATAGCTCAGCAGCATAAGTGCTTGCCTGGCAAGCACAAGGTTCTGGGTTCAATCCCTCGTAAAAAGAAAAAGAAAAAGAAGAAAAGAAAACTAAACTCTGCTGAGCTGGGCACAGTGGTGCATCTGTAATACCAGCACTCAAGAGGTTGAGGCAGGAGAAGCACCATGAGGTAGAGGCCAGCCTGAACTGTATAACAAGATTCTGTCTCAAAAAACAAGACCAAAAAGAAAAACCTAATAAAACAGCATCAACATGTATTGTCTGGGTTTGCAGATCCCTTAATTCTTTCCTTATGCATTAGTCCTCATTTTCCTATCCCCAAGTGAAAATACTGCAGACCAAACAACACTAGAGACAGACACTGTGTCTAGCACCTTGTTCCTTGGCGTTTTCCTTCTGCTCCATGGACACAAGTGCAGAAAAGTGGGCCTGATCATAGGCGAGCACCAGAGGAGATCGGTGACACTGGCTGACGGGAACCTCCAAGGGCAGATAGATTCCCCCAAAGGGAATAGGAGCAAATGCTGTAGAAAACCGAGATCGTCACTAAGACTATGACCTTCGCTAGTGAGCAATCCTTCCACCTCAGTCTGCCAACCTAGCCCTGCCTTTCATTCCAATTTGTTTAATAATTCTTTCCTAAAAAGTCTTCTCAATTAATCCCAATGGCTTTACTATGCAACTCTTAAGAAGTCTGCATTGTTCTAACTCCCACTTTTCCTTTCTTCTCCAGCTATCTGTAGATCCCCCTTTCCCACCCTCCTCCCAGTGCTCAGCCAAAGGACTGCAAGGGGGGATGCTGGGCTGCAGTGAGGATGGATGAGCTCACTCACCTTCCCCTCCAGAGTCCCTCAGCATGGTGTCTGCCACGACCACTATCGGCCTCTTGAGCACATGAGCAAGGACGAAGACGTGGAACTCTTCCAAACTCTCATATACAGGCTCCTCAGAGCTCTCCACCCTAGAATTGCAGCAGAGGAGAAGAAGGAGCACAGCAGAAGGGAGGGAAGAAAACAAGAGAGCCTAAAGGCCAGTTCTAGAGAAAAGGAAAATAGGAGTGTCCTTTCCTGGTTTCCCTATTTACTTAAGCCTATCACTGATAGAACGGATCATTTTACACTATCATGGTTGTTTTTACTTTCATCTCTCCAAAGGGAAAATCTGAGAATTTAGAATTCAAAGGCTCTGGAGTTAAAGTGGGGCTAGGGAATCTTGAGGTAATCCTCACCTCTTAATATCCAACCTGCTTAACAAACCTCCCCAATTCTCTAGCCAGCAGCTGAATATACAACCGCCTTAGCCCCATCCTGCTTACCTTTCCCACCACAACACCCACATATCACATTCATCGTGCCATGCAAAAGAAAGCCCAGTTCCTCTTCCTATGTTCTTATTTAAGGACCTCCACCATTATTTAGGCGCTTACTTACAAACTGAAGAAATATTTTCTGTTCTACTTACCTTTCCTTTCCTTCCTTCCTTTTTAAAACAAGGTCTTATTATATGTTATTGCAGGGTGGTCTCAAACTCACAGTGATCCTTCTGCCTCAGCCTCCCAAGTACTAGGATCACGAGTGTGTGCCACCACACCTGGCTTTTACTATTCTTTACCACTTAGCATCAATTAACCTTGCTTAATTCCATTTCCTATATGCCCTTTTAAAAAACTTTTTGTTAGTCCATATTTCCAATACCTAATGATTACATTCATAGTGGGGATGGTGGGGAATTGGTCCATGTACAACACACCTTAATTCCTTTTAGGTCCTCTTCTCCTCTCTGCCTGCTCACACTTGGGACCATGTCTTGGTCCTCTTGCCATTTATGAAAGATGCTGTGTATTTCTTGTACCTGTGCCCTCTAACCTATGTTCAGTCTACCACCCTGCTCACACTCAAGGCCCTCTTGCTTGGATTATTACTACAACTGCTTATAACCTCACTCCCCTCCTCCTTATTATCTGCTCCAGTGTCTTGTGTTCAAATACACAGATTTGTTCTTGTCACTCTCATTCTTAAACTACCTAGCTCTCCCACCAAACCCCAAAACAATGTTACTCAACACTGGGTACTTATTGCAAACTTGCGATTTCTGAGCCTTACTCAGCCATACTTTCTTGAGGCAGAGGTCCAGAAGGCTGCATTTTAAATAATTCTCCCAAATTAATATTATGTATAATAAAGTTTGGAAAGGTAATAATTTTTAACTTTCTACTATGGAACGTTTCAAAATTTTAGCCATACTGAATACTTGAGAGCCTATCAAGGTTTGAGGGGAGCTCAGTAGTACAGTATAAGCTTAGCATGTCCAAGGCCCTGGGTTTAAGCCCTAAACAAACAAATAAACAAACAAAATCACACTAAATTCTTATGTATCACAATGCTTCAACAATAATAAATTGGTGGCCAATTTAGTTCAAATATACCTTGATCTATTTCCTTATCCTTTCCCACTCCCACGCCACTAGATTATTTTGAAGCAAATCCTGAGCATTATATTATTTCATTCATATACATTTCAGTAAAACCAAACACACACCAGGTGTGGTGGTGCATATCCATAATCCCAGCACTTGAAAGGCTGAGGCAGGAAGATTGCTGTGAGTTCAAGGCTAGCCTGAGCTACAAAGTGAGCTCAAAGCCAGCCTGAACAGCAAAGTGAAATCCTGTCTCAAAAAGACAAACAAACCAAAACAAAAAAACGAACATGCAGATATTACGCATGTTTTCCTGGCTGTCTTTTAAATGTTCATACGTTCCAATTGGTTGGTATGTTTTATTGTCTTTAAATCTATATTTCCCTGTCCTTTTTTTTTTTTCACTGCTTGTCTCACAGTTTCCCAAAGCCTAAATGGGACATAAATCTGTTACTTAATATGATACAAGAGAAACTTTGGCATGGCACACAAAATGTGGACTGCCCAATCTCAGTTATCATTTTGCACAACATATTCCAGCCTAGCTACACTAAATACTGAAGTCCCTGGAACACACTATGCTGTACATACGGTATCCTTGCATGACCCTTCTCTTTTGTTTTAACTGGGAACACAGAGCTCTTCTCTGTGGCATCTTAGTCTAGTGAGGATTTTCAAAAAGACCATTTTTTGCCCCCACCCCCACCCCAACTTAGCCGTACTCACCCTCCACCACTGGCTCCATTGGTACCGAGATGCATTCGCGGCTCACTTGAGGCAAGCTTGATCAGTTCATTCCATTCCTTCTGCCATTCTTCCTCTGTGTACACCAGTCCTGACTGCAGGCACCCGGGGAGATCAAGCAATTAAAGGCTATACTCACTCCAACTTACTCGCTGTCACCACCCTCCACTCTGTTAGCACTTGACTTACAGTTGTGGTACAAAGTCAAATCTCTCCTCCCTTTCAAAGTTGGGATCCATAAAGGAATAGCCTATGATCTTTCTCATACTCCATATTCTACTCTTTTTTGGTACATTTTGGTTTCTGTTTCTGCCTTCCATCCTATTTCCCTATACCCAGTATACCTCACTACCTGACTCTGGCAAAGGACTCTGGCAAGATCGCCACTTCAGTGTACTCTCTGGTTCTCATCTTTCTTAGCCTGTGTGACATACTCTCCTCCTTAGTCTTCTCTAGCATCCACTCTTATTTCTCTGAACTCTTGCTGTTCTCCCAAAACTGGGGGTACGTCAATGAATTCAGTTTTGCTTCCCTCTGGGTGATCTCTTCAACTGCCATCATTTCATTCACCACCATCTATATGCTTATGGTTTTAAAATCCCCTCTCTTGGGGCTGGGGAGATGCTCAGTGGAATAAGTGCTTCCCTGGCAAGCACAAGGGCCTGAGTTCAATCCCCAGTTCCGGAAAAAAAAAAAAATTAAAATCGCCCCTCTAGCTCAGATTTTCTCTTAAATTCTATGTTCACGTATACAGCAGCCTAACAAATACTACTACTTACCCATGTCTACCTGAAACTCTACATATAGTCAAATAGATCTTCTAAAAACTCATTCCTCTACCTGTGTTCCTACCTTTATGAGTAGCACTACCACTCAAACAAGAAACCAAAGAATTATCCTTCTTTTACCCCACACCTACATCCCTTCAGTCAACAACTACCAATTGTTAAGTGTAAACTAATGCAATACACCTTAACTGGTTTTACTACCTCCAGTTATGTTTTCTTCTGATCCATTTCCTACAATGCACAAGAGAAAATTTTTGTTTAGCTTTTCTGTTTACTAAAAAATATTTTAATGAAACTCTGCTAAAAACTCCATTAAGAATCATCACTGTAAAAAACAATTTAAAAAAAGAAAAAAGAATCATCACTGTGCTAGGCACAGTGGTGCACTGTAATCCTAGCACTCAAGAGGCTGAGGCAAGAGGATATCTCTGTAAGTTCAAGGCCAAGTTGAGCTACATAGTGAGTTAAAGATCAGCTTGAAGTACACAGCAAGACCCTATTTCAAATTTAGAAAAAAAAAAACAAAACATCATTGCCTATTACACACACGAGACTCCTTGCAGAGCCCACTTTCTGACCACTTCTAGTCCAGTATCTCTCTGAATTACCAGTAGTTCCTGGAATGTATAACTCTGACCTTGTATCTAAGTGCCTTCTGCCTGGTTCACTCCACTCATTATCTTCCTCATACACAATTTCTTAACTTTCAGGACAGAACTCAACTATCACTCCCTGTGAAGTCCTTTCCTCAATGTACTTTACTCCTTCCTTTCTATCTCACCTCTTCAGCTGCTACTCGAGTACTGTACTAGAAGCCACAGTGGTTATGTTTTGTTGCATTTATGTATTTACAGGTTTATTTCCTACTACTTTGCTCTTGCCAGGACCAAGTTTTAGCAATATGCCTAGTGCTTCCTATGTGATCAGTAATCATAAATAAGCAATAGGCTAGGTGAAATCCATTTTTCTGTTTTTTAGATGGTAATGGGGATCAAACCCAGGGTTGCTGTTATTTCTCAACATTCCCAGACCCTTTTACTTTTGAGATAGGGTCTAAGTTACCCAGGTGGGACTTGAACTTTCAATCCTCCTGCATTAGCCTCCGAAAGTGCTAGGCTAATTAAGCATGTACCACCATACCTAGCTTAAAACTAATTTTTATTGAAGGACAGTGTATACTGGTAACAATGTACAAATATTATACTGGCTTTACGATGGGTATAATGATTTGAGAGACAAGCTGCTTTTGGTTTTACTTATTTTAGTTTGTTGTTTTGTTTTGTTTTGAAACAGGTTCTCACTATGTAGCCCAGGCTGGCCTTGAACTCATGTAATTTTTTTTTTTTTTCTGTTTTAGCCTCCTAGGTGCTGGGACTATATCCGGCTTTGAAAGACAAGATGACCTTACTAATTTTTATTTGGCTTACATCAGTATTAAAACTGAATGTACACTGCTTACGCACACACTGACAGAGTAGAAGGAATCTTACTGAAAATATAAGGGATATCAGGAATAATCTAATAGAAACTAAAGTGTCACTGCGAGTATATTTTACTTTAATAATAATTTATGAAGACACAGCTAATTTCAATTTGTAAAATGCTACCACAGATGTTGTTTCAATTAAAAATAAAAAGAACAATGCACAGGTCATATATATGGAAGAGCTCAGGTCACTGCAATATACCTAACTCAGGGGATCTCTCACCTAGTTCAGATTCATGTTTTCACACACCTAACCACTAGGTGGCACACACTTGTAGCCTCATTTATAGGACTTTACCATCAATTTTAACACAGACAAGATCTGGGATACCAAAAATGACTTAGCATTTGGTTATTAGGAAACTAAAAGAAGCTCCTAAATCCTTGCTCTTCCTCTTCCCATTCCTGCTCCCAAATAGGAGATAGTCTCAACTAAGATGATAGGGCCAGCCAGATAGTGCATCAGATTAAAGCTGCTGCTTAGGCAGATGTAGGGATGGGTTTGATCCCCTGCACCACATGCTTTGCTGGCCCCACCCCCACCCCCAGGGCATGCTGAGCTGGCCACTGAGACTGGGTGTGGTGGTGCACACCTGTAATCCCAGCGCTTGGGAGGCTGTAAACAGGAGAATCACTATGAGTCTGATCTAGTAGTGAGACCCTGAACACCCTGTAGGTCCTTCCCTTAAAAAGAAAGAAAGAAAGAAAGAAAGAAAGAAAGAAAGAAAGAAAGAAAGAAAGAAAGAGGAGGGCTGCAAGGAAAGCCAACATTTTGGCCCTAACCTTCTAAGGTCAATTAAGACTCAGGACATATGAGTGTTATACCCTGTCAAAATTGACTCCATTTTGTTGCCTTTCTAACCTCGCGGAGTTTCTGTTTTGTATGCGTCTACACCACCCAACTCCTGACTCAAGTCTTATGATATCTGTTCCCCAAACCTTATCTCAACGAACTCTATATGACTGCCAACTCAGCACCTCCACACAACAGGACCACCCCATAAACTGATGACTCTCTGTACCCCATGATTGCTGATTTCAACACCCCACCCAATGGGACCACCCAATGAACTAATGACCCTGCCACTTCTTCCTCTCCACCCCTTCCCTGTTTTTGTGGTTTTCCGTTTTTGCGGTGTCCCTTTTGCTGCAGAGCTCTGTTATCAGTGAGGCGAAGGGACCCAAGTGTCCCTTTCGCCAATTGGTTGCCTTTAGAGATTATGGACTTTGGTCACATGTAGAGGTTTCCGTGACCTCTGGGATCTCTTTAGGTAAGGTTCTTTTACCCCTACCCCTTACCCCTACAGATTCAAACTATGGGGGGCTAGCAGCTTTTGCTCGACCTCTCATTTCACATTTCCCTTTGAGATTCTCCTTGTTACATGTTGACTGTTTTCCTGCCTCTTAGTGGAGCTAAATCGTGATTGTGGGGGATCTGTTTATTGTTTTTGGGCGCCTGTTAATTGTTTTTCGTTTTGTTTGGTCTAATTATGTATGTCTATGTTTTGTCCGTTGTTATTTTCGTTTCATTTTTGTTTGCTGTCTTTCTCGTGTTTGGTCCTGCGAAAATAGGACGGGTTTTCCCTTCTCCTCCTCCCCCCTCCCCCCTCCTCCTTCTCCTCCCCCTCCCCCTCCCCTTCTCTTTCTCCTTCCACCTGCCAGCCGCTGCCACTCACAAGCTCCCTCGATTGGGACGATTGTCAGAGGATCCTGCAGACCCTCTTCACCTCTGAGGAACAAAACCACATACGCTCAACTGCCTGTAAAACAGTACTCGGACCCAACGGAACACCAACTCCAGACCTTGACCACCAAGATGCTGTTTCTTCCCTCTCATGCCCCTGATTGGGACCCCAACTCTGATCAGGGTAGAGAGACTCTCAACCGATACTGCCAGTTGCTTCTGGGAGTCCTTAAGGCAGCAACCTGGAAGCCCATTGACCTATCCAAGGCATCAAAGGTAAGACAATTAACTACCAAGTCCCTACAGAACCAGCAGAGCCAACAAGACCGATGGCCCCAAGACAACCAAAGGTCAGGCCTTTCACCAATAGGTACTAACCAATGTGCTTACTGTAAGGAAATGGGACACTAGAAAAAAGATTGCCTTAAGTTAAAGATAAAAAACTGGAAAAAAGAGACTCTCCAGTAAAGGTCATAGGGGCCACCAGACAAACCAAGATAGTACCATGTGCTTCTGTTAAACCCTTTGCTACCACTCTAAATCCAGATTGTTAACCAAGATTTCATTAAGTCCCTCCAGGCCTTCCAGCCGATACTCGCTTCCATCCACTGGCATCCATCGCCAAATCTTCCACCCCCCAAAACATTTAAGTGTAAGAAAACAATTTGACCTTTTCTCCTTATCATTTATCATTTAATTGGATAAGAGATAAGTTAAAACATAAGGCCTTTACTGTAAAGTGCTTAGGTAATCTTGTTCAGGCTTTTTAAATATTCCTTGTAAAATTTGGATAAATAGTGGTTACTCTGCCAGCTAGTAAATGCTCTTGGAACAGCTGCCACTCTTTAAAGCACAAGACAGGTTTCCCCAGCCATTCTTCGGTAAATCGCCACTGAAGCCTATGGCTGATGAAATGTTGGTCAGAAAAAAAAAATGCTGGATTTCTTTCTGGAGACATCTCTGGTTGTATGAGCAAAAAAAAAAAAAACAAACAAACAAAAAAACCCTGAGACTACCTAAGGGGTTAAGGCGCTATACCCAAAGGTTCCTTGGTGGAAACTGGTTTCTGACCACTAAAAGCTTACATCTGCTTTATGTGTTAACTGAAAATAAGATGTTTGCCAGCTGTATTGTGTTTTTACTAATATGTAAAATGTGACGCTAAATGATAATAAGTTTCACCTGTGGGTTGCAAGGTTAAATCTTTAGTTGCAAAATATTTATGTAATGTTAATCTTAAACCAAGTTTAGACTTCTACAAAAAGATAGGCAGCATTATAGGCTAATGTTGCATTTGAAAATGTGTCATATTGTTAGTTTTAAAACAACCAAAAGATAAACAGCCAGTCTATCATGGTTTAGCTGTAACAGGAACTTACCTGCTTCCACTGGAGCCCAAACAGTCAGACCCCTGCTGGCCAAATAGCCAGGCAGGAGATTATAATAAAAAAAAAAAAAAAATATTTTCTAGTGTATATTCTTAAAGGTCTAGAAAGAACTAAGGCCAAACCTTCAGTTATTAAATTTCAACTATTTACCAGAAAAAAGATAAACACCCCTCTGATTTCTTAAAATAATTATTTTTGAGATGCTAATTCAGTGAGGGGACAAATTATTTTACAGATAGGTTTATTACTTAGTCAACTTCAAAAATTAAAAAGAGAGCTACAAAAGATAGCTTCTGCTCCAAACTACTCACTTGATATTTTATGGGACATTAAAAAAAAACAATGTCCTATGATTAACACTGGGAGAGAACCAAGGAGAAAAAACAAAAAGACCAAAATTGGCTACCCTTGTTATGGCCTCAAAATAGATCCTCAGTCTGATTCTCTGGGCTCCAAGAAGATCTCAACAACAATAAAGCTCATTTGCTGCAAAGTCAGGCCAGCATAAGAGGGACTACCTTGAGAGGCCCACAAGCCATGCCCTAACTGCCAAGGCAGCCACTAGAAGTAAGACTGCACTCTGAGGCGGAGGCCCCAGAGCTCAGACTCAGCTTCCTAGGTGGTCTAATAAGACCAAAGGGTCCTGGGCCTGCCTCCTCCCTCTGGCCAAACTGTCATCTCTACCTGTCATCTTCATAGAGGAGCCCTAAGTAATCACAACTAAAAAAAAAAAAAAAAAAAAAACACCAGCCCATTGCTGGATATTGACACAGGTCTCTTTGTCTTTCTCCAACCAGACCTTCCAGTCGTCATCTTATTTGAGCTATAATTAAGATATATTGTTCATACATAGATACAATCCTGTCATAAACCCAGAGCTTGTCTTTAAAAAATAAAACTCAGAACCGATATAAAAGGATAAATCCCTCCTTGCTTACAATAGTAGTCATATCCAAAACTGAAGGGGACATTGATTTAATCTGACTAAATATTATGTATTTCATAAGTAAAATTAGCCTGGTTGATTTTTGATGTATTTTATGCTGATAAGAAACACAACTGTAACTAAAAAAATATGCCAAACTTAAAATATTAACAGTAATAAGATATTAATCT
>NW_004524624.1:11445982-11455005 GCF_000260255.1 Octodon degus | reverse complement strand
CTCATTGCTATTTGTTTCTCAATAAAATTATGGGAAAAAAATTTAAAAAATAAAATAAAAAAGGCTTGTCCCTGTTAATATTTTTGGAGCAAATTAGCTGATGAAGGACAAGATATGATCCAAGTAGCATCCTACTTTTAATAAGTAGAATATTTGTTTATGGAGAAATAAACAAAATACATTCTTATTTACACATTTTAAATCTTCAGCCATAAAATTCTAATCTTTTTTTCCAGCCCCGGGGGATAGAACTTAGGTTCTTCATCTTGAGATACATACTCAATAAATTTTAAGACCCATCATGTTAAGTTGTTAATTTGCCAAGGCTTGGCTTTAATTTGTAATCTTCCTGTCTCTACTCCCCTTGGTAATGGCATTAGAAGCATGTGCCACCAGACCCACAAAAAGCTCTAACTGTATTATTTCTAGTTTACATGAAACACAGAGAAAATAAAGATGGACAAAAAGGAAAACTCTGAAGATATTCTCATGTTCAATGCAGAAACACACCAAAACACAGCAGATATCTGATTTACATGAAAAGCAAGAGGCAAACACAGGTGATAGAGAATGGAGGCCGAGGAAGCAGGGAGGCCTGCTGTCTATGTATAAATGTGTGAAGTCATCATGGCTAGGAAGGGCCAGCCAGCTTCTTTCTATAAAGAGCTACATAGAAAATACTGTAGACTCTGCAGACCACACATGATTAAGTCTGCTGCCGGAAACAGACAGCACCCACACATTTGTAAATATAAATAGAATGGGTAAAGCTGTTTCAATAAAACTTTTTTTTTTAATGAAAACAGTCAGTTTGTCCAATTCCTAGTAAAAAGATGGAATGTATAAATAATACCTTCTTTTCATGCTTTTTTCTCCTTCCTTCCTTCCATCCTTCCTTTTCTTCCTCTATCCCTCCTGCCCTCCCTTCCTTTTTCCCTTCCATCCTTTTTACTCAGCATTGAAACTGAATCCAGGGCCTTTATACTGAACAACAATCCAAGTCCTTTTCTTACATTTATTTTAACACAGGACCAATAAATTGCCCCAGCTGGGTTCAAACTTGTCAAACTCTTGCCTCAGCCTCCCAAAGTCCTGGAATGATAGGCATGCACTATCACATTCAGTTTAATTTTCTTGTATAAAAGTAACCTTATTATTTGCCAAATTCCTGAGCAATAACATTCAAACTCAATTTTATTTATTTATTTATTTTATTATTATTATTTGGTACTGGGAATTGAACTCAGGACCTTGAGCTTGCCAGGCAGGTGCTGTGCTGCTGAGCTACATCCTTAACCCTTTTATATCTTTTAGAAACATGTTTTGCTATGAAGTTCAGGCTGGTCTTGAACTCACTATGTAGCACAGGCTGACCTTAAACTAGCAGCAAACCTCCTGCCTCAGCCTCCAAAGTTCTGGGATTTCCACCTTGCCCAGCTTCAAATTCAATTTAACATACATACTTTTTAAAATTTTAATCAACCTAAAAAAAGTAAATAAAAAATGTCAAAAAGAAAAAAAAAAGTCATATGTCAAAAATAAAGCATTTACATTTCTATAAGAACTGAAAACATAAGCTACACATAGTGGCACATGCCTGTAATCCTAGTACGTGGACTGAAGGCCAAGGCAGGAGTATCACCACGAGTTGAGGCCATACTAGGCTACATAAGCGAGATATAGGCCAGGCTGCACTGCATAGCAAATCCCTGTCTCAAAAAAAAAAAAAACACACACACACAAACACAAAAAAAATGAAAACAAAAATCCTTAAA
Source organism: Octodon degus (assembly GCF_000260255.1). Lineage (NCBI taxonomy): Eukaryota > Metazoa > Chordata > Mammalia > Rodentia > Octodontidae > Octodon > Octodon degus. The sequence continues at coordinate 11,453,230 of NW_004524624.1, read as the reverse complement.
AGCCAATGCATGGAGCCAGAGAGATAGCTCAGTGGACTAAAGTGCCTGCTTAGGCAAGCTTAGGCAAACATAGGGACCACGGTTTGATCCTTTGCACCACATGCCATGGCAGCCCCACCCCCAGGAGCCAAACAGAGTCTGGGCATAGTGGCATATGCCTGTAATCCCAGTGCTGGGGAAGCTGAAAGCAGGAAGATCACCAAGGGTCTGCACTGTATAGTGAGACCGTGTAACAACCAAATACATATAAAAAAAAAAAAAAAAAGACTGTCAAAAAGAAAAAAAAAAAATTGTAGCATTATTATAAACAAAAAAACCTAAAATATAAAAGTCCTAATGAATTATTATATCTTATTTTGTAACATACTGCCACACCAAAGGCTACTGAATTCCAGAAAGTGCAAAGCACAGTATCAAGTAACCCCTTTCCAGTACAGGCTCCCCCAGCAGCTCTCCTATCTGTTGCCCCATGCCATTTGCTTCTGCTGTAAGTGCAGGATTTCAAAGCAACAGCACTGATCTTAAAACACCTGGACATAGCGCCAAATGCTCATCACTAGGTAACTTTAGCAACCAACAAGTTAACTGTGGCAAACAAGGTGCTCCCACTCTTGCTCTCCTACCTCTTTGTTCTGCTGTGTTTGCTGCCATCTCCAGCGTCTTCTCAGTGCTTCCTTCTCTACTCCCTTTTCCATCAATGCATACAAAGATTTCCTCAGTGCCAAGTCTCGATCATGGAAGCCCCACATCCCTGTGGCAAGAAAGCATGGCATAAAGTAACTTACAATGACTCAATCCACTTACTAATTTTTAGGATAGTTTTGTTTTCTCAGTGCTGGTGATCAAACCCAGAACCTTGCACAAGCTAGCCAAGTAGACACCACTGAGCTATACCCTGGACCCTCACTATGACACAAGGAAACTCTGACTATGATTTAGGGAAGACATACTTAATCAAGAAAGGATGTTTCTACCCTGGAGGTACAGAGGCTGAGAACTTGAAAGTGGGGGATTAACACATCTCACCAACCCATCAGGAATCCCCTACTAGTGCAAATCCAACAAACTAAAATACAGAGTAGCAGTAGGTAAGACTGGTCTGATGCACAGCAATCAACATCAATACTTGAGCGCTAGATGGAAAAGAAGGACTTTTTTTAAAAGCTAAGGGCAAATAATATACTGAGTTGTAAACAAGACTCAGTAATTTAAGTGTCACAAAAGACTGCTGGGAGATAGCTCAGCAGCACAGCCCCTGACTGCCAAGAGTGAGGTTGTTAGTTCAATCCCCAGTCAAAAAAAAAAAAAAAAAAAAATTGTAAAACCCCTTTCAACACACCAAAAGAATAACTTGTACATAGAATCACATACACACAGAGTTATTTATTGTTTGCTTGTTGACACTCTTCAATCCTAGGAATCAGCTTACAGAGCAGGTCCTAAGCTAAACCCTGTGTTCTCCTCACTATCTGAACAAGACTGAAAGGGTAAGGCTCTCTCCCATCTCTGCCTATAGTGACACTCCCATGTGCAACCTTGCTGGGAAACACCACTTCTGCCTAGGATGGTTCACACCACCACTTCTGCCTAGAATCAAATTGGTTGGATCAAGTCCAACCAATAAGATTTTACACATGAGATTTTATGTGATTTCTTCCTTCCTCCACAAGCAAAGAGAAGGGTCATTTCCAAGACTCACCAAGAGAAGCTGCATGCAGGAGACAGTTCCCATCTCCAGTAGTTGCCAAAGGAAGAAGTCTCTGACAGGTGGGGTCCACACTAACCCACCAATTTAAACGCCCTGCAGAAACATAAAAGTGGAGGGAAACAAGACTTGATTAGCCTCCTCCAGAAAGACTACCCAGAATAAAACCATCCATACTGACACAGTTTTTTTTTTCTTACATAGGATTTTAATTAGCAATTGGTAAGCACAACTGGTTATATAATGGAATCTAAAGCAGAAGCAAGCCAGGCATAGTGGTGCGTGCTCATAATGTAAGCGCTCTGGAGGGAGGCTGAGATATGAGAATAGCAAATATGAGCCCAGATCCTGACTCAAAAGAGGGAGGAGGGGTGGATGTAGCTCAGTACAAAGGCCCACGGTTTAATTCCCAATACCATTTTTTAAAAAAGGGTTGGGGATATAGCTCAGAGTAAAGGCCTATAGGTATCCATAGTATCACTCACACACACACACACACACACACACACACACACACACATTTTTTTCTTGAACTACTAAAAAGAAAACTGGCCTATGATTCACTAGCCCAGATAACTTGCTGACTTTAAAAATTGTAACTAAATGCATATAATTAGTAATATAGATGGGTATGAAATGAAAAAGCTCCCTCTCTATGCTCCCATCTCCCATCTTCATTTATTCCCATTGGAATTTTGAAATACCTAAACTTTCCCCAAAATCTCAGCTGTCTCACACTATTGTATAACTAATTTTAATAATAAATTAAGGGGAAAAAGTTTGTATGAATAGATATAACTTTCAGTGCATGAGGACGGTACTGGCCCCTCTTTCTTGGCAAGGGAGCTCTGAGTGAATTTTATACTTATTTGAGGGGTTTTTTTGATTGACTGAATTTTAGCTATTTATTTCCAAACATGTAAAATGGCTTCCCTTCTATCAAAAAGAAAATTTCCAAAGAAAAGTATTTATTTATTTATTTATTTATTTATTTTTATTTTTATTTTTTTGGCAAAACCAGGGACTGAACTCAGCCCCTATTCTACTGAGCTATCTCCCCAGCACCAAGAAAAGTATTTAATTGGCACCCTTTATATAACTTCAAAATGCACCCACCTCAGACCACATTTATCTGGCTGGTTGTAACTGCAATCAGACACACACTTACACCAGAAGCTACAGATCAAGGCCAGTCAGTGTGGAGAGCAGAGGAAGCAAAGCTGGCAAGAAATGCTCACTGACCTGCCTGTTCCAAGGCAACCAGCATGGACTGCTCAATGAGGTCTCTCTCTATGAAGCTGCGGAAGTCTTCACTGTACACGGTGAGATCTGGAAGCTGGAAGGCACAGATGGGCATTTCCAGGGGGTGCTCACTGCTCCCCCCACCCCCACCACTGCAGGAGACCTGGGACCGGGCCAGGGAGACAATGCTGGAACTGGCGTGGGAGATGCCCCTAGACAGGCGTTTTTCTGCAATGAGAAACGGAGTCACTTAGAATACACACAGCCCACACAGAGAACTTTCCACTGATGTGGTGAGGGTTACCTCTTGACAAGTTTCCCACCAGAGAAAAACTGTACCAAACCAGATGCTGAAGTTCACACCAGTTTTTCTTTTCTTTTTCTTTGTTTTTTGAGAAAGGGTCTCACTATATCACCCAGGCTGGCCTCAAACTCTCAATGATCCTCCTCAGCCTCCTGAGTGCTAGGATTACAGCTGTGTGCCACCACACCCAATAAAAGTGGCATTCTTGCAGGCAGTTAAATTAGCACCAAATATATACTCCACTTTCTACCCTGGTTTGGAATTTGCCTGGCTTTCCTCTTCCTATGACTCTGTTTTCTTATATTTTTATTTCCTATCATGCAAGGGACGCACTCAGATAGCAACTTGGTCACTGTTTGATGGGAGGAAGAAAAAAGGGAAATGGGTTTCCTTCTGCTAGATTTAATCAAATCTCTATTAATACTCAGAGTCTTGGAGAATGTAGAAAGGACCTCTCTTATAGAAACGAAAACAGCAAATCTTATGAATAGGAACATTCTTTCTACATCAATGACATCTATATTATTTATAACAACTTCTCTTTTTTTAAAAAATGTATTTGGGGGCCGGAGAAATGGCTCAGTAGAGTAAGTGCTTCCCTGGCAAGCACAAGGGTCTGAGTTCAATCCCTGGTTCCACCAAAAAACGTATTTGGTATAGGGTCTCACTAAGCAACTCAGACACACAGTGATCCTCCTGTGTTCAGCCTCCACAGTGCGAGGATTACAGGTGTGGGCCACTATGCCCAGTCTCTGGCTAACTCTGTCTGCCTGGGGACAGGGCCAGCATGGCATGTGGTGCCAGGGATCAAACCCCGGTCCCTGTGCTTGCCTAAGCAGGCCCTTAATCTGCTGAGCTATCTCACTGGCTCTATAACAACTTTTCACAACACTCATATCAGGATAGTGGTGGGGAGATAGCTTGGCACATGCCTGACAAGCGGAAGGACCCGGGTTCCATCCCTGATATCACATGCTGTGCTGGCCACAGAAACCAAGAGTGGTGGCACATGCCTGTAATCCCAGCACTGGGGAGGCTGAGACAGGAAAATCACTATGAGTCCAAGTTTTGTAGCAAGAGATCCTGTACCAAATAAATAAATAAATACATACATACACACATACATTTAAAAAAAAATTTTTTTTAAAAGAAACCTATCAGGATAGTTAATTCTTAATATGCTTAAAACCATAAGGTAGATACTTCCCCTTGAATACATGACATCTAAAATTCCCCAGCTGATTTTCCACTATAAGCATCATTTGCTACAGTATTATAATTCATTTGCATGGCTTCAGTTATACTACAATGAGGACAAGAGTTCAAATGCTGGGTGGTTGTTCTCAATCCAGTATTTTCCAGAGATGATAAATAAAATAAATCAAGTTGTCTAAAGTTATTCTGTAGTGACAGCATTCTAAAATATTTTTTAGGTATCTCAGAAGTATCATGTGCCATGATTAAAAGTCAAAATGCTATCAAAAGATATAAAATATTTTACAAAGAAGTTTCCTTCTCAACTCTAAATTCCTGATCCTTTCCCCAGAAACAGTCTTTTATATCTTCCTAGACTTTTTGTTTGTTTTTTGTTTTCCTGTATTTTAGGGAAGGGTCTACAGGGTGTCAGGGTCTCACTACTAGATCCGACTCCTAGTGATCTGCCTCTTTACAGCCTCCCAAGAGCTGGGATTAGGCGCGCGCCACCACGCCCAGTCTCCTTCCTAAAAGTTTTTGCATATAGAAGTCCACACAGCTTTTTAAGTCTTCTAAAATGCAAACAGGAACACATTATATCTTACCTTTCCAAATAAGGGTTAGAGAGTTTTCCAAACTAACATACTAAGTTCTACCTAATTCCATATAAAGGTTGCAGATTATTCTACAATAAGGATGATTACAGTTTATTTAACCACTTCTTTACTAATGGGCATTACAAAGTGTTTTCAAGTTTCATTATAAAATAATTGCATTGCCTGTGTCATCTATTTACTTATTTAAAGGCAATATGCACAGATATATTCACAAATACAGATGATGAATTCCTAGAAATGAAATTCTTCAAAGATTAAATATTAAATGTTGACAGATAGGGGCAAATATTAAATTAAAAAGGTAGATGGTACTGACCCTTTTAATTCTACTTTTATATGTACCTAATTAGATTGTTGCCCTCAACAATTAGATTGTTATCCTCTGTGCTCTGAAGACCACCTTCGCATAGGGTTAACGCTCGATACAGAGAGATGGTAAGGGACTTCGGTCTCTATTCATTTCAAGGCTACTTCAATCTGTGCTTGGCTGGGGAAAGAGGGAAGAAGCACTAGACTTTCTAACTCATTAGCAGTTCCATCCTATTCTACTATGTAGAACTCACAAACACCCCGATGAGCGACCCCTGTACCTTGAATGATGTCATCTTGCCGCTGCAGGGTAGGTCGGGAAGGGCGAGCACACTCTCTATCAGAACACCCCTTCTCAGAGGTCTTGGAGCCACTACTCCCTTCACCAAAGGGTGGCAGCAGGTTCCCAGCATGCACTTGACGTAGCTGTTCAAAATCACTAAGGGCAGCACTCACATCCCAATTTTTTCCTATTGAGAGACAAAACAAAAAGCAAATTATTCACTCAGGTATATGGAAATTTGAGACAGAAATAAAGACCACTTGAATTATACTATCAAAACTAGCAAGCAGAAGCTAAGTAAGTATGTAGCTCAGTAGTAGAGCACTTGCCTAACACATATGAGGCCCTGGATTCAACTTCCAGCCACACAAAACAAACAAAAGATATCAGTAGGAAAATACTAATCCACATTTCAGTCATTCTTCTTCGCATTCTTCATAACACTTCTATCTGAAATATCAATTTACTATTCATTGTCTATTCCCTAATAACATCCAGGAAAACAGAAACTTTGTGACTCAAAATGACCACCTTTAGAAATCCAGTAACTGAAACTAAAGCCTTCTTTTACAGATAAAGGAAACAAACCTAAGTGAAGGAAAGGGCTCGTGCAAAGCCACAGTTAAGTCTACACCAAAGCTCAGCAGTACTCAAGCCCAGCTCTCCTAATTTTGAGATCCAAAAAGGTGCTTAGCCTAGGTACACTCTGGGGTTCCCTAAGCAACCTTAAAGTGTGTATGCAACTATGAGTAGTATTTTTCTAGAGAAAGAGTTGATAGATGCTATTAGCTTATCAAAGACAACCATGTTGCCTCCTAATTTAAATACAACTCATTCTACTGAAGAACCGTCAGTGATAGAACTGCCATAATGGATTTTTCTGTGGCTTTCTCCATCAAATTATTTATGTGCTGCTTAACTGCGAATATTTCCTTCCACTAGTCCATTTGCCATCAGCTTCATTCCCATCACCTGTCCCATCTTCAATCTACTCTAAAAAATAGTATGAGATTTATTTTTCCAAAGTGTAGTTCTGATCATTTATTTTGTTCCATGATCCAATCTTTAGTTCACTATTGCCTACAGAATAAGGTGATGCTCTTCAGCCTGACACTCAAGGCTTTCCTAACACACTTATTTATTTATTTATTTATTTATTTTGTGTGTGTGTGTGTGTGTGTGTGTGTGTGTGTGGCCAGCTCAGCCCACCAGGGGGCGGGCTGGCTGGCATGTGGTGCTGGGGACGGAACCGCGGTCGCTGTCCCTTTGCTTAGCTTAGCTTGCTCCAAGTAGGTGCCCCAGACCACTGAGCCATCTCACCAGCCCTCCTAACACACTTTTCTAGCCTTTTCTCAAGAGCTTCAATTTCTTTATATACAAAAATGGAGATAAGAACAGTGTCTACCTCATAGGATTATTATGAAGATTAAATGAGTTGAACACATACAGAGCTGGGCATGGTACTGCACCCCTATAATCCCAGCATTTGGGAGGCTAAGGCTGGAATATCATTCTGAGTTCAAGGTCTGCCTGGGAGTTCAAGGCCAAACTGAACTATACAGCAAGATCCTGCTTTAAAAAAAAAAAAAAAAAA
>NW_004524624.1:11431504-11445882 GCF_000260255.1 Octodon degus | reverse complement strand
ATTATACAGAACATACTTGGTACACAGAAAGCAAGATCTATGTGTTTACTTCTGTTGCTGCTGTGAATTCTCCAGCTAATCATCCATGCTTTATGATTTTACTTATTTTACTTCTAATCCACTACATTCACCACCTGCTCAGTCTGCTCCAGTTTCTACCGTCCTACTCACTGTTCTAGAATATCCCAAGGTGGCGTCCATCCTGAAGCCTCTCCCCTACCTATCCCCACTGCCCATATGGCCCTTTCACCAGATCCACACAACTTCTCTCCATCTGTTCAAATGTCAGTTAGATCGTACCCTGACTTCCATATTGAACATAATAATGTACCATTATTCTTAGGTTTTTCCACAGCACTCAATACCTCATAATCTATTTATAGTTTAGGTAGTTAACCATTTTTTTTAATTGTCTCTTCTACTACAACATAAAGATGGAGGTTTTGTTTTGTTCAAACAACTAGAAGAGTACATGGTACTCATTATTACTTTAAAAAAAGGGAAGATTTTTTTCCCAAACCAATCAGCAAATGGGATGTGATATGTACTTCCAACTGTGTACAAACCTCCTTAAAAACAGTCAACATATCCAAATTAGGATGTCCAGCATCTTCCCCCCCAAAACTTGCTTCCTCATTCTATGCTCCCCAGATCAGTAGTGGCACCACAATCCCTCCACCCCAGAGGTTCCAGTCACTTTCAGCTCCTCACTGTCCTCCATGCTTCCCCTCTGCTCACACCTAGCCAGTCCTCAGGGCTGTTTGAAAAAGCTCTTAACTCTCTTCTTTTGAATCCATTTATTGCCACTACCCAAGTTTGGGTCCTCCTTTCACTTGGCCTTTGGTCACATAAAATGGACACTCCCTAGCTAATCTCTTTGCCCCCAATCTCTCTCCCTAGCTTGTTTTTTATTATATTACAACCTGAGTTAACTTTTTTTTTTAATTTTTTTTTTGCAGAACCGGGGATTGAACTCAGGCCCTTGCACTTGCCAGGGAAGCGCTTATTCCACTGAGCCATCTTCCCGGCCTGAGTTAACTTTTAAAGGAAAAAAATAAGCAAGAGACAAAGAGAAAATGTAGATTGGGTCCTCTGATTCCTTTTTTGAACTGTATCGTATCCATCCACTTCTCTCTCTCCCCTGCTACCACTGTGGCCAAGTAACCATCATCCCTCACTTGAACTATGGCAATATCCTGAACTGGTCACTGGCTACCCTGTCCACTAAGTATCTGACAACCAGTACACTACTAAAAACCAGGGTCTGATTAAAATCCTTCATCAGTTTTCTAAGGAACTGGGAATATAAGGTAAACTCCTTACCATGGTCAAGAAAGGCTCCCCATAAGCCACTTCCTGCTTCTCTGACCAGCTCCCATTGCACAAGCACCACTTCTTTAATGCTATTAAGGCACATTGCTATTCTCCAGTGTGCCAAACTCTCTCACTCTGGGGCCCTGTAAAGGTATTTGCCTGGCAAAAATCTCCTCCTTTTCATCCTCCAGTCTTGCTACTCGTACTCATCCTGCAGGCTTCAGTGCTGAACTTCCTCAAAGGTCTTCCTATACTCTAGATCTAAACTGGGCTTCACTCTTCACTCTCACAGCAGCCTCAGCTTCTCTTGTATAACATGGTTGTACAACACCCTCCAGCTTTTCCTTGTAAAGTGAATAGTTGTGTACACCCACATACAAACAGTAACTTAACGTGACTGTTAAGAGGCACACACAAATTGCCTTGGTTCAAACACTATTCAAGTTCACTGAACCTTAGTTTTTGAAGTTTTAACAGAGTGACTAAGAAAAAATAATACACCTCAAGTACCTTATACATACTGGACACTTGAAAGTATTTGACCCATGTCAGTTACAAAAGGAATGGAGACGGCTAAGGCTTACTTTACTTTAAAAAAAAGAGCCCTTTAAACTAAATTTCAAAAATGAGAATCCAGAAGAAATACTGTACACTTAGGAAACATGATCAAGCAAAGTGATAAGTCAAGTATGGCTGGCACATAGGAAAGATGGAGGGGAAAGTAGTAGGAACCGAAAATCCAAGTTAAGGGCAAAATTGTACTGAATTAACAAAATGGAATTTATACCTTGATTTTCCGTTTCTAAACTCTTCTCACAGGGAGCAAAGCAAAGGTCAGAGTATCACAGCTCCCTAAAGGCTGACAATCTAAAAGTTTATCAATGAATGCTAACAACTTGTGTTTCCCTGAAGGCTTGCCTGTGTGTGTCACTTCATACTTAGATACATTACATACTTACATTATAACTGCTTTGCTGGGCATGTTGGCTCATACCTATAAACCCAGCACTCAAGAAGCTGGGGCAGGAGGATAACTGCAGGGCTATGGCCAGCCTGGACTACAAAGTGAGTTCAAGGCCAGCCTGAACCCAAAAGACAAAAATAATACTAATAATAATTTTTAAACAATTATTAGTTCATGTTTGCAGTATATAATGATTACATTTATCATGAGAAATTGGTATATGTACAGAACACATCATTTCTTTTGTTCCCCTTCCCTTGCACCTCTCCTTTTTTTGCCAGCCTCAGATTCATTTATTTATCTTCTAAGTCAACAGGCCAAAGAATCAAGGTACACTTTTAGATATACTGTCCATACTGGATTTCCGTAACTTTCTTCTCTTTTTCTATTACCTTATCTGCCTTTTATCTTGTATTTTATATACTGAGAAACCACGCAATATGTAACCTTATGTGTCTGACTTCACTTCTACTTCGAGGTGCATCCACTTTCCTACAAATGTCTGAAGTTTATCCTTTATGCAGAGTACCACTCCATCATGTAAAAATAACACATTTTCTTTATCCATTCTTATGTTGATGGACATATATGCTGCTTCTAAGATGTAGCTACTATGAACTATGCTGCTATAAACATACCTACATCCATCACTGTGGCACAGTAGCTTAGACTCTTTTGGGAAGATACCTAGAAGGGAATAGCTGGGTCAAATGGAATTTCTATTTCTAGTTTTTTGAGAAAGCTTTACAATATTTGCTATAGTGCTTTTAGCAGTTTACATCCCACCGACAATAAAAAAGGGTTCCTTTTCCCCAAAGCCTTGCTAGCATTTGTTAGTGATTGATTTTTTTTTTTTTTTTTTTAGGGCAGGGTACAGTTTGGACTCCGTAGCAAGCCTCCTTTCTCAGCCTCCCTGGTGCCGAGACTATAGCTGTGAGCCACCACACCTGGTTTCGGGGCCAGCACAGCATGCAGTACCAGATACCAAACTTGGGAACTTGTGCTTGCCAGGCAGGTACTTAGACTGCCAAGCTACCTCCCCAGACCTACTGGTTGATTTCTTGATGATAGCCATTCTTCCAAGAATGAAAGAAAGACAGAATCTCAGTGTTATAATTTGCAGTTCTCTAATGGCAAACAATGCTGAACATTTGTTCATGTGTTTACTGGCTATTTGTACTTTTGTCTAACTGCCTACTCATTTCAGGTGGCCATTTTTTGATAGGGTCAGTGTTTTTTGTTTGTTTGTTTTTGATAGGGTCTTTAAATTTGGGGGATGTCTAATTTTTTTGAATTCTTTATATGTTCTTGATATTAGTCCTTTGTCTGAAGAGTAGCTGGTAAAAATTTTTTCCCATTTGGTAAGTTGGTCATTTTCCCACTCTGTTGGTGGTTTTCATTGCAGTACAGAAGCTTTTTAACTCAATGTGACCCCCAATTGTTTCTTGCTATTGTTTCCTATGCAACTGAGGCTCTGTTCAGGAAGTCTTTGCTATTACCCACACCTTGAAGTGTTTTACCCATACTGTCTTCCAGCCAATGGTTTCTTTCTAATGTTTACATCTTTGACCCATTTCAGTCTTAGTTTAGTGCATGGCACAAGAGGTGGGTCTAGGTTCAATCTTCGGCTCATGGAAAACCAATTTTCCCAGCCTCACTTGATAAAGAGGCTGTCTTTCTTCTAGAGAAAGGATTTGGCCTCTTTGTCAAAGATAACTGAGTGTGCCTGGAATTTTTTTTTTTTTTTTTTTTTGTGGAACCAGGGCTTGAATTCAGGCTCTTGCACTTGCTAGGGAAGCGCTTATTCCACTGAGCCATCTCCCCGGCCCTGGAATTATTTCTGCATTCATCATTTATTCCACTGATCCACAAGTCTGTCTGGTTTTTTCAGTGTTTTTTGCCAATACCATATTGGTTTTTTTGTTTGTGTGTTTTCTTGCAGAACCAGGGATTGAACTCAGGCCCTTATGCTTGCCAGTACGTTGTTTTAATAATTTCAGTCTGCAGAGTCCGAGATATGATGCTCCTTGCCTTGTCCTTGTCATCCATAACTGTTGCTGCTATCTGCTTTCTTCAGGTTCCATTTGAGTTTCAAGAGTACTTTCTCTAGTTCTGTAAGGAATGCTATTGGTATTTTTATTGAGATTCCATTAATTCTGAAAAGAATGTCTGTTAATTAGGACTCTAAATGATTTCAATGCTTCACAGCCTTAAAATGTAAATAGTGAAATTTATAAATATATACATTTGTAAATAAAAAGCAGCAAAATATAAAGAAGTATCCTTGGAGATGTAGTGCTTTTAGTGGACTAATACAAATTTTCACTTATATTACTTGTACATAAAACAAAGGGTGGATTTAGCTTATTACATGTAACAACTGGTTTTGGTTTTTTGTTTCATATTATTGTTTTTTGGGTTTTTTTTTTGTTTTGCGGAACTGGGGATTGAACTCAGGCCCTTGCCCTTACCAGGGAAGCACTTATTCCACTGAGTCATCTCTCTAGCCCCTGTTTTTTTGTTTTCTGAGACAGGTTCTTGTTGTACTATTGCTTAATAGTCCAGGCTAGCTTGGAAAGTACTATGCCACTCAGGGTGGTCTTGAACCTACAGTGATCCTCCTGCCTTTACCTCTCAAGTGCTGGGATAACAGACATGGGCCTGGCTCAAGTAACCAATGGATGGACTACCATATGTAAAGTATCTTCCAGACCACTTAAATGTTTCAAATTATCCTAATAATAAATATTAACCATTTCACTTTCTCTTTTCTTACCCCCAGCCCTTGATCCCTTACCTTCCAGGAGATCTCGGGCTAGACCTGGCTCTGCTCCTGTGGAACGGACAAAATCCGACAGGACAGCATCCATGTCCAAGGTCATGTGATCATGAAGTACTTTCAGGTAGCTGGATGTGGTAGGACACAGACCAAAATTCAGGTCTCCACCTGAGAAGGAAACAAATACATAAGGCCTAAATTATACTGGAACAGGATGAGTACAGCCCAATTTTAGCAGTTTCTTAACATATGAAGAAAATAAGTATCTTAGCACATTCATTCTACTTGACTTTTAAAACAAATCGATTTAAAATGTATAGTAAAAAAATAAAATAAAATGTATAGTGAAGCCTGATGTAGTGGTACTTGCTTATAATCCTAGTCAGGCCAGCCGAGGCTACATAACGAGTTCAAAGACAGGCTGAACTACATTACATATCGCGACTATGTCTCAAAAAAACAACAAAACGCAAAAATGAAAGTAACATTTAATTTTCTAATTCTTTGTTAACATTAATGACTTAATGGCTACATTAACCACAAAACACTCAATAATGGCTTTCATGTTCTTTTCTGAATATTATGTTTCTTCTATGAATTCAGAAGGCAGGAAGCAGCAGGCTATCACAGTAAAGAGCTCCCTTCCTTCAGTGTTCTCTAACTTGACACTTTATATCCTTCCTGGCACTGCATATACTCTGACATTTTTGTTAATCATTCTCTGTCTAGTCATGTCTTTGTTAAGTTTCTTGAAAGTAGGGAACATGTATGTCTTGTTCACATATATCCCAGTATTTATTACTCGGTACTTGTCACACAGGCCCTCGGTAAATATTTACTGAATGAATGAATGCATATACTGGAAAATTTTAGAGCTGAATAGTTTCTTTCCTTCCTTTTTCCCTTCTTTTACTGGTTTTTTGAGACAGGGTATCTTATATAGCCCAGGCTAGCCTCAAACTGGCAATCCTCCTGCCTCAGGCTTTTGAAGTAGGTGCCACTGTGCCCATCTGACTAGTGTTCTGATGCTAGCAAAGGATACAGAATGAGTAAAGTGACTGCTAAATCTTCTCAAAAGAAGCTATCCTGCATAGCAGAGTAAAGACCCAAAAAATCCCTAACAAGTCCATCTTTATTCACTACGTTCATGAAGCCAGAAAACATCGCCACCCCATACATGCCTTTTTCCAAGGAGCACAACTGCCACATAAATTCACTTGAAAAAGACCTCTTCTTTTAGACCAGAATAGCGGAAACTATGTGCAGCCTGGCACCAATGCAATACTCCTCTATGGTTAACAGTGCCAGCTGAGGAAGAATAATAGCAAAGAACAATCCCTGATCAAATTCTGTCAGGTTTACAGCCCTCTGTAGAAGCTAGTTCATCTGTCATCTCCAAGGCACCCACTTGTCCTACCATACCCACAAGCTCTCATCTTGAAGGTGACAGGTGACACAAGAGACTATTCAAAAAGCATTTCCACTTGAAAGCTTAATGTCTAAGGATAACCTCTAGATGGTCTTTTTCACACTTCTCCCATCCTGGGACATAACTTGTCTAGTGGTAAAATCAGATCATTTTTTCTGCCTTCCTCAGAAATATTAAAGCAAATAAACAGCAAAGATGGGTGAGTTATAAAAAAGTCACTAACTTGTTAACACTGGATTTATTTTTTGTTTGTTTCTTGAGTACTAAGGATTAAATCTAAGGCTGTCATACTGAGCTACATTATTTAATTTGAGGCAGGCCCTTGGTAAGTCACTAAGTTGCCCAGGCTGAGCTCAAACTTGTGATCCTCCTGCTTCAGCCTCTCATCAGCCACCTATTCAATGCTGAAATAGCAGACATGTACCACCTTGCCCAGCTTGAATTTGCTTCTGAGGAACAGCAAAAAAGAAAGTACTCTGTCTTACACTGCTCTGCTCAAAGAGATCCATGAGTTGCAGGGACACGACTTATTCATATTTGCAGCCCCAACATTTAGCATTGCACCCACAATATAGCAAGCACTCAATAAATGCCTGGTAATAAATGATTAAATGATTAAGTGAACCTTGACAGCTATCATCACAGAGCAAAGAATTTGAGCCTCATCAGATCAGAATCTCTAGGGTATTTCATATCTTCTCTCTATTTCTAAGTGTCTATCCTGATCCCAATTCATCCCTCAAAATTTTAAGGACTTTGCTTCCTAAAGACATGCCTGCTTGCAGAGTTCAGATGCTTCTTCTATATAACCTACATTTGGATTAGATAACATCTAAGGTTCTTTCCAAGTTCAAAAAATTAGTTCACTACAGACTCATAAGCTATGATCTTCCCAATCTCTTTCAATCAAGGTATCACCAATGTCTACCCTCAGTTTCAATATCATTATTATGAGAAAGTGCTAGTTAAAATACAAAAAAATTTTCAGTCTAGTATACCTTAAATTGAAGATGTTATTTATCAGTTCTTCACGCTCTTTAAGCATTAAATTCCTTCAGCATTTATAAATGAATGTTTTTTCTCATCCCTTACACAGGCAAGAAATTCCTACTCCAAAGCCCATGTTACTCATTCTTTCATCACAGAAGAAATAAACACATGAATAAACAACCAAGAGCACAGCTACAAAATGAATTCCAATCTTCTAACATACAAAAAAGGTTAAGTAACAATAAAGGCACTTTAGCAATTTTCCAAAAGAATGTGAGGAACTATGTTATAAGCACATAAACAACAACCAGAAAAAAAAAGTGCTCAGCAGAAAGGAGACTTGACTAAGGCCCAAGCATGTGAACAATTTCCCAGCCAGACACAGGCTGAGAGTGAAAAGCACATGAAACACATGGATGCTGCGGCCTCACAGATCTCACAGGCCAGCCCAGTAGGAAGGTCATTCATTAAAAAAATAAATAAAATGATGCAAGAGATCTGAAATCATCTAGAAAGATTTGCTCTTCAGAAAAAGCACTAAGCCAAACTTCTTGGCAGCACATTTTGATATTTGTCTCCAGTTGAATGCCACAGACTTCACCCCAGCCCCACCCACCAGGTGAGGACAGCAGCTTTTGTTACATCACTACCAGTATCTGACTAAAGTCTCTCATCCAAATGGGGATACCAAAACCAGTGACTAATAGTCTTTGGCTCTATCTTAGCACATAGGAAGAAAAATAAAAAGGAAAACTCCAAACAAAACAAAACACTGGCTTTCAATTTTTCAAATGAAACAGAGGAAATATTCATGTATGTATTGATTGAATGGCATATAGACAGATCTCAAATGAAGTAAAAATCCTCAATTCCAAACTTATTCAATTCAATGCTTGCCTCCATGCAAGAATTATTCAGCTCAGCATAGAGGTATACACCTGAAAACACCAGCACTCAGAAGACTAAGGTAGGAGGGTGATTGCAGGTTTGAGGCCAGCCTGGGCTACAAAGCTCAAGGGCAGCCTAAACTACACAGTAAAACTTGTCTCAAAAAAAAATGTCTTTATATAAATAGTAGTTCCATATCAACAACACAATGGTATCAATTGGTCTAGCAATGGCCGTGACTCATCCTCCTGGCTGACACTGACAAAGGATCTACCAAGTTTGGTACAGAGCTACAGGATAAATCCTGAGGGTACTTGACTGACCTTATCAGATACAAAAGTTACATTTCTTGGTATATAGGTCTTGCTTTATCTTGGTCTTAACCATCCAGCAGAAAAGTATAAAAACAAGGTATATAAAGTAAAGCCATATTAATACGATGAGCTGTAAAAGGCTCAAGTCAATAACTTCTGAGGATAACCCACTAATATTATAGACTGTTGACAGTGTTAGATTGTTTAGCTGAATTCAAACACCTATAGTATTTAGATGCCAACAGAATATCCACCTCTGACAAGACTGAAAAAAAAAGGGGGGCATACAAAGGAAAGATCATTTTGTATTTATATATACAAAATAGGATAGATATACAGCTACTTTCACTTAATTCAATGAGAAGAAAGAGGTGTACTAATAGTGTTTGGACAGGACATCCTGTCTGCTTCTTGTACTATGGATAACCACTAAGAAGATAACAATGTACAATGTATTGATTATTGAAACTGTCCTATTAATCAGCTTTGAAACTGTTTCATTCATATTTCTTTCTCAATTAAATTAAAAAAAGTTATCATGAGCCACCCAGTGTCTTAGTTTATAAAATTCCTCCATACATCAGTACTTGCTTGTATCTGTATTCATACATAAATGTTTGTGTTAACTCTATAAAATAAACTTGATGAATAAAGTACCTTACTCAAAATTTGGGGGGCCAGGGAGATGGCTCAGTAGAATAAGCTCTTGCCTGGCAAGCGCAGGGGCCTGAGCTCAATTCCCAGTACTGAAAAAAAAAAAAAAAAATTTATTTGTTATATTTACTTCTGTCCCCTACTTCCACTTCTGTGTTCTCTTGAAGTGATGACAGCAATCAAAAATAAAGTCAAATTAACATTAAGCACTTTCAAAAAATATTCTTATTTGATAACAAAATTGTCTCACTGTCCCCAATTTACAAAAAGAAAAACAAAAAAAGGATTGAAAAATCAGGTGGATGGACCATAGACTGAATCCAGAGAGTCTAAACTCATGATCTTTCTTCTATATCACACAGCTTCCCAGGAAACTAGGGCATTATTGATTCCAGGAATTGCACTGATTCTTACTATAGGAAAGGGCTGAGTCTACACTGATCAAAGATTTAAACATGTTTTTTTTATTTTTCTACTTAAATCCTGAAAAGGACCCTCTACACAGACCATCTACACAATCCATACAATGTGTCTGCTTCGTTTTATTACCTCTACAAATACCAAGACCTCAATCTCTATACACTACAGCAACCTCAACTTGAACACTGCCATTTCCTAAACTATTAAGCATAAATCTTAATTAAAACTTCAGCCAAGCATGGTGGTGCACACCTGTAAGCCCTGCACTTAGAAGGATAAGGCAGGAGGATCACTGTGAGTTTGAGGCCAGCCTAGGCTCCATAGTGAGTTCAATGCCAGCCTGAACTACACAGTGAGACCCTGTCTGGGGCAGAGAATCTTAAAACTCCAACATCTTATTCTCCCACAACCTTGTACTCTATTCAGCTTTCCTTTCCACTTCTAAACTTGTTTCCTCACTAATTAAAACATCCAATCTTATTGGGAATGGTGGTACACACTTATAATCCAGCACTTGCAAGGCTGAGGCAGGAGGATCACTGAGTTTGAGGTCAGTCTGGACTACAGTGTGTTCAAGGCTGGCCTGGACTAAAAACAGCAAGACCCTGTCTTTAAAAAATATATATATTAAAAAATTAATTCAACAAAAATTCTACTGTGTTTTAGTTTCTGTGATCAAGATTAAACACACAGACTGGAGATATAGTTCTGTAGTACAGTGCTTGCCTAGTATGTACAAGGTCCTGAGTTCAATCCTCAGTAACACATACACACACATTCTGGAAAGATCAGACACATAATAGTGAATTTGACACAACCTTTTCCCCATCCTTACAGAACTTCTTGTATAGAGGGGGGATGACAAAATTTCCAAAATAATTATAATAAATACTAGGGAGGAGAATGTTAACTCCTATAAGGAGTGTGGAAAAACTCCCAAGAAAAAGATATTTCACCTAAGAACGAAAGAATGAATAACAATTAGAGAGTCAAGCTCAGACAGGAAGTATACTATCAGTAGAATAAACCCGCATCAAAGTTCAGTTGTAGGAAGGAACACAGAGGTGAGAACAGTGGACAAGGAGAATGTAGAGAGGGCCTGGTGGACCCCGTTATGGAGACTTGAGATTTCATCCTAAAGTCAAGGGTTGTGTGCCAGGGGCAGGAAGTGATTAAATGTTAATTGTTGAAAGGTCATGTAGATTACAGCGTCACAAATAGTTTAGAAAAGAGCATAGTGAATTAGAACTTGCATTAGAAAATTAATACAAGAGTTATGAGCCAGATGCTGATGACAGCTATGAAGACTGAGAAAAATGAATAAATTCTACTTTGTCCCTTCTTGCCTAACTGATATGAAACCAATGATTGACTGTTTACTTACCTGTAAAAACCTACTTCCTTTAGCCTTTTAGTTTATCTTTCCAACTTGGAAGACCCAACCACCACCTCCCATAGTTCAACTACTTTGGTACTAACTGGAGCCACTAAGCAAAACAAGATTTGTCAGGTGTGGTGGCAAACTCATGTAATCTCAGGATTTGGAGGCTGAGGCAAGAGGATTACTGTGAGTTCCAGGTCAGGCTGGGCTACACAGGGAGACCCTGTTTCAGGGGAAAAAAATTAAAAAACAAAAAAAATCCCATACTCTTGGACAGTAATATGTATAACTACAAACATATGGCATTTAACTTTCTTTTCCAACAAAACAAGCTCTTTTGCTTGACTATGTTACCAAGACCAATATTCTCAGCTACTATCCTACACCTTCACTGTTCTCTTTCAGCCTCCTAGCCAATTCATACCACCTCACTTATTCTAGGCAAATGACCTTGTCTCCCACTTCACAGGGGAAAAAAAAAACAAACTACAAAGCAAGAGGCTTCCTTCAGGTTTCCTCCAGTGCCCTTAAGGTATTGGTTACTATTCTCTGCAAAAATCCTTCAATTACACTGTTCCCTGATGCCACTTTCTCAACCTATTAAAACAAGCTTCTACAGAAAGATGCTGTCTTAAAGAGAACAGATAGGCACAATCCTCATAATGCTGACCTCTCTGCAGCTCCTAGGCCAACTCTCAGACTTCTATATGAAAGGTTAGCATGCTCACACACAGGCCGAAGCTAAAACTCCGTTTTACATCTCCTCACAGAAAGCTTCATTCATGCCGCTGAGCAACTAAATGTTAAGTCCAAAGAAATCCACAGCCTCAAATCTTTTCCACTTGTAGGGAAACCTGCAGGTTCTTCAAATTCAACACATAAAAACACAAGTTTATTTTGTCATCTCTATCCTGCACCCTTTACACCTAGTCCTCTTCCACTACTATTTGTTCTATTAAATGGTAACACATCATTCCAATCACTCAAGCCATAAGTCTAACAGCGGTCCTGTTATTTTTCTCTTTCCTTGTGCTCACAAATAATCTTACAGGTTTGTTTTTTGTATTTTAGTAAGGGTCTACAGGGTCTCACTATGTATATTGGACTCGGACTAGTAGTGATTCGCCTGTGTTCAGCCTTCCAAGAGCTGGGATTACAGGCACACCACACTACTACGCCCAGTCTCAATTGCCATCTCAGCATGCCACAGGGGTGGGGCTGGCAGAGCACACCAGGGACCCCCTGGGTCTGCCGAAGCAGGTGCTTTAATCCACTGAGCTATTTGGCCCGCCCAAAGTTTCACTTTAAAAGTCTTTCAATCCAATGCTTTCCACAAGCTACATCTCTTTTATTCTACCTGTTTTTATAACATGCCCCTGGAAAAGCTTCCTAACTTCTCCTTTCTCCTTCTATCCTATTGATCATCTACAAATATCCACTGTGAAGAATTTAAAATGTAAATGTGATAGCATCATATTTTACTGCTCTAAATTCTTCAGTGACTAAGCCAGGAGTGGTAGCACACATCTGTAATTCCGAGGCCTGCTTGGGCTGCATTGTGAGTTTGAGGCCAGACTATAAAGTGAAACCCTGTTAGAAAGAACTAAATACATTTGAAAAAAATTTTTTTAATTCCTCAGCAACTATTTTAGTTACTTTTTTCTCATTGCTGAGACAAAATATCCATGCAAAATTAAAGGAAGAAAGGTTTATTTAGCTTACAGTTTGTGGAGGTTTCAGTCCATAACCAATTGGCACCAAGCCAGGGTGGCATGGCAGTGGAAGACAGTCAAAAGCACTGAAGCAACAGGGAGGAAACAACAGTCTTTGTGTCCATTTTACCTCATCAAATTGCTGGGATTAGGGTGGTGCCAATCAAGTCAATGGACTGATCCAGCAATCACTCACCTTTGGTATCCACCCTGACTCCCAGCATTCCACCACAAATCAATCACAAGCTCTAGGTCCAACTGTCTCCTAAAAAGCCCCATCTGAAACAGCATGAGGCTTTGGCAGGATATCCAGACACAAACTATAAAAGTAACTAAAGCTTAAAATCTGAATTTTTATACATCACAAACAAGGTTCTTTACTTCCTGGTCTATTTCCCATTATTTTTCACTATGTACTGACTGTTCCCCAGGTACACTTTTTGCCTCAAACTTTAGGCCCTTCAACCTTGTTTTCTTGCCTGGAATGACTCCTAGCCCAGTAGGTAAGTCTTACCTATTGTCTAAAACTAGCTTGAATACTATCTCATTTGCAAAGCCCTTTTAGGCTTCCCAAGGTACAATACCCACTTCTTCCCTGTTGTTTGCACTACATCTGTATTGCACATTCTATCATAAGTTGATCATATGTATGATATGTGCATTTATTTACATTTGTCTTCCCACTAAACCAGGAGCAATTTGAGGACAAAAGTTTTGTCTGGTTCATCCTTACCATCCAAGCACCAAGCAACTTAATTTTTATTCAGACAAGTTATAGTACCCAACTGCATACATACACATACACATACCCCAGTGTTGTACACAGGCAAGTCTAAAAGTATGGCTCAACTCAAAGACATTTGCTTAAGACAAATGATTTTATATGCAATAGCTTTCTCTTTCCCAAAATTATTCAGTTCATATTAACACAGTATTAAAATCAGTCTGGATACACTGAGTGTCCAAGTACTCAATAACAGAGAAAAATAATCTAAAATTAAAAACTGGTGACACAGACCTCTGTTAAAATGCCTGAGAGCCAGTCACGATGGTGTATACCTATAATCCTAGCACTAAAAAGGCTGAGGCAGAAGGATCACCCTGAGTTCAAGGCTAGCCTGGGGCAAGCAAGTTCAAGGTCAGCCTGGACTACATAATGAGACGCTGTTTCAAAAAAAATTTTTTGAAATAAAAAAAATTAAAAATTAAACACCAGGGATATAGTTTAGTGGCACAGTGCCTGCCTGGCAAGAACAAGGTCCTGAATTCAATTCCCAGTTTAAAAAAAAAAAAAAGCTAAAACACCTGAGAAACTATGTACTGACTACATTCATCTATAACATCCCCGAAAGCTTCTACATGTTTACTCTCTAAAGCTCACTCTCTACCCATGCTCCTGGCTTCACTAATAAATATATTTGGACTTACTCTGAGTCCTCTCCAAAACTGCTCAAAACTCACTGAAAAACTACATTTAAGACTCAAGAGGGACATAGGAGAACCTGTACTGTAACAACATGTAACTCAGTTGTG